>NC_056733.1:424500046-424875046 GCF_019279795.1 Protopterus annectens | reverse complement strand
TCAAATGAAGCAAGTGTTACCTTCTCTACCACCAAACTAAGGTCCCAAGGAGGGCCACCATTTTTCTTGGAGGACTCTCATGCTAAACCCCTATCAGAAACATTTTGACATGAGAATGCATTGGAAGAGGAAGATCCTTGAGCAGACATGCTGAAGTGGCTGACATAGGAACCTTGATGAAGGAGTAAGAAGGGCCGTATTTCAAAACCAGGGAACAACTAGCCCAAAATTGGTGCTGGATATGTTGTTGGCACTAACTAGAAAACCTTTTTCATGTACTAGTATATGATTTTATAGTAGCAAACTTTCTTGTCTCCATTAGTGCATGTCCTCAGTAAACAGTTCCCTAAAGGGAATTAAGACCCATTTAGGCATTCAGTTGAAGTTGATTGGGGTCGGGATGTATCCTGTATTGTATGTATTACACATGTATTGTGTAAGTAGATCCAGTCTGTAAGGAAAGATCCAGTCTGTAAGGAAGCTTTTGGTAATTGCCCCTGTTCTGTTCCACAGTAAAAGAGAGCCGCTGTTGCCTTGGCCAAAAAGTGATCTTGGGGGATTCCTTCTGAATTTTCAGAAGTACCCTGGATATCAGTGGAAAGGCTAGAAAAGCATACAGGAGCATTCCTGTTAAAAATAAAGAAAATGCATCTTTCTTTCAGACCTTCTTGCGTGGAGTTCCAGAGTAGAGTTCTCTGAGGAGGCGGGTAAGTCTACTTGAAAAACTCCTCATAGATGAATCGAATGTTGGATGACCCCCTGATCTGGTTTCCATTAGTGAGGGTCTGCACTTGTCCTGCTCAACTTGTCTGCCCCACAGTTTTGTTCTGATGGCATGTAGGATGTCTGCAGAGTGAGATTGTTCTGTGAAGCTGTATTCTTATATCCCAAGCTAATATAGCTAGTCTGCAAAAGAAATGCATGCCCCGGTTCCCTTTTGCTTGTTGACTGTGGTATTGTCTGTAACAACTTGAAGAGGTCCCAGGGACCAAAGGTGATTCTGAGAGTTGAGTACTTGATCAGTATAAGCATCTCTTTTTATATTTAAGTGCTTACGTCTGACTCTGGTGTCCCACATACCTTGCACTTTCATCCCTCCTAAAACTGCTCTCCAGGCAGTGTTTAAGGGGTCTGTGGTGATAAACTGATTTGGAATGGGGGGCCCGGACTTAGATATTTGTAGTGTCCACCAAGTGATTTCTCTTCTAAAAAAATGCAGTACTGAGATTTGAAAAGACAAAGGGTGCTGGTGCTTGGACCAGAGAGACTTCCAATACCATTGTACCTTTCTCATGTGGAGGCTTACTATGAATACAGTAAGAATCATCAATGCCATGAGACCCAAAATCTTGAGGTATTCCCTTGTAGTGACTGTAGTCAATTAGGAAACCTTAGAAAATGATCTAGATAAGTTTTAATTTTTTTCTGTGGAAGAAATGTTGTGTGAACTGAGATGTCTAGCTGACACCCCAGTAACTCATTTCTGTGTGAAGGAGTAAAAGAAAAAAACTTCTGAATGTTCTCTTGGAACTCCAGGTTGAACAAGAGCTGTCTCACCCAGGTGAGAGATTCCACAACACTTTGTTTGAAAAAGCCTCTGCAAAGATGAGCAAGACAGTAAAGTATGGAGAAATGTGGATAGCCTGTAGCCTGCAATGACCTATAACTGGAGCTAAACACTTTGTGAACACTCTTGGTGTAGTGGATAGTCCAGTGGGTACGGCAGAGAACCAATAATGTGATCCCGACACACAAAACCTTAAGAATCGCTCGAAGTCTGGATGAATAGGGATGTGATGACCAGTATCTTTTAAATCTAGTTTTACTAAGAAACGTGAATGAGGAATAAGAGGTAATAGGTTGTGAAGTGACATCACTTTGGATTTAGTCACTATCACAAACAAGTTTAAGAAAGAAAGATCCAGAATTGGTCTACAGGCATTTTCTTTCTTTGGCACTAAAACATCATTGAATATAAACTTTTCCATAACTGGGAAGGAGAAACTGGTTCTTTGCACCCTGGGACAGCATGTGATGAAGTTTAGGTGGAAATAAATGTCTGGTGTGGTGGATGTAGGATTATCCCCTGGAAAGGATCATTCCACTACCTTTGGTAACCTTGATGAATGATCTTCAGAACCCATTTGTCTGAAACTATCTGTTGCCAAAGAGAAAGATGGAGAGTCGAACTTTCTGAAAGGGAAATGGGGCTGCCAGTGTGAGTGGGGGCCAAAGTCCTATGAATAGTCATTCTGACTTATTGAAATGTCCTTGGTTTTGGGAAGTTGCACAATTTTTTTTGGAACCCCCTTGCCATTTCTTCTTAAATGCCTGTTAACCTGCATTTTGTTTAGTCTCTCTGTTTTGTTTCTTGCCAAAATTGGATAACTGGTTAGAGAACCCCTTAGAAAATTTGGAAAAGGGGGACTGAAAAATCTTAAGAGATTCCCTGTATCAGCTTACCCCTTTCATCACACCTTTTGATCATCTGTGATGAAAGGAGTTCCAGAGTAGAGTTCTCTGATGCGGTGTGTGTGTGTGTGTGTGTGTGGGTGGGGGGGTGGAGTGGGGGGTGGATTGCAAAAACCTAAATCTCTATTCAAAGGAAAATTTAAAATCTCATTTTTAACATCATCTGGTAGGTGTTTTGAGAACTCAGCCAGGCAAACCTCCTCAAAACAGTATTAATGGCCATAGCCTTGGAAGAAGTATTAACTGAGTCGTACACGCACAGTAAACCGTCAGTAGTGACTTGCACAGTAAAAGTAACCAAATTACTTAGTGGATTTTTTCCTCACAAGAAGAAACTGCAGTCAAAACATTCCTCATACTTTATCCAAAAATCTGATGCAGTCCGAATAATTTCTCATACTTTCACAGCTAGTCAGAACAAGCTCTATCATATGAGCCTGATAATTCAAAGTTCTGAAAGTCAAAGTTGCAGAAGCTTGCACTTTTTCCCATATGTATCAGTAATCTTCCCATCCTTATCATTCACTAAATGTTTATCAGCAGTAGGATTAACCAAAGCTGTAGCTGCTGAGTCAGGTTTGGGAAATGTGTATAAAAATGTAAAAAAACGAGGAACTTGGTATATACTATCTGCCTTTTTAGGGGCAGCTGGCTGACTTGTCAGGAAAATTGTAGGCAGTAACACACACAGCCTCCAAATCTGACAGAACTGGAGGAGTAGGTTAAGGTTTTGGAAATTCCTTCTGTAATACCTCTTAGTATATTCTGGGGGACTGAGTAACCTCAGTGCTCTCCCACTGAAAACACTGGCACTTTCTGGAAATAATCTCAGAGAAAGAGGGCTCCCACAGGGAGATTCAGAATCTTAGTTATCTGAATCCGAAATCTGAGGAGAAAACCTTGTATCTGTCCCAACAAAGGAACAGTACAAGCTGAGTGTCAATTCTCAAGCCTCAGAGAAGCATATTCTTTGGCGGTTAGAAAGCACTTGAAGGGCTTGGCACCCAAATCTGTCTTTTTAGTTAGCTCAGCTCAGACTCACTGACTGTTGGGCACATGGAAGGTTTCCTGAAGCTTTGGAAGTTGGCTGGCTGTTATGTCCTATGTAGGGCATAACCCATATAGCTAAGGCTACTGTAGCGGTAATCATTATGATGAAAATCAACTCTTATGACTGGGGGTAAGGCTATATTTCCTGATAGTAGTCAGGCCCTAATTAGAATGCAAGTCACAGATTTGTTAAACTGTTATTCACCTCCATCCTTGTTCAGGAAAAAGACTCATTCACAAGTTGTTACAAACACGAGAAAAAAATTTTCCAGTTTTAAGTCCTTTTTACAGAAAATGTTTATGTATTGAAAAATCCTTTATTTTTTAAGGTTCATGGGAACAATGTGTATGTCAACATGAACTGTGAATCAAGGGTGCCCACTTTTATAGGATATCCCATGTTATCTGTCCTTATGATGAATTGATCCAAAATTAAATTGGAGGGAATAAAACAATAAAATAAGGGTGCCCATTTTATGGGTCCAGAGTTAACTAATTTAAAGATCCATCCAGTATTTGTGTGCCATTATCCAGTTTAGTGGCTTATACTGAAGTTGCTGCCAGTGTGGTTCTTCATAGGGCCCCATCTTTTCAAATGAGGCTGGCATGAGCTGGTGTTAGATTTCACATGTTTTAGTGACACACCTTGAAAAGTAATAATAAACTAAACACTTTCACTCCTGAACCAAAGCTTTTTCAGATTAATGGAACTAGGACAGTAGAAAAAGAACATGTAACAGTCAAAAAATTAAAAAGTATGGTTTGCCATCATGTAAATAATTATGGTGGGTGACTGTCATCTGTTGTAAACCAGTATTGCTTGGAGCAGGTCAACACATCCTCTTCACTTAACATCAATGTGGTTGGTTTGATTTACATGTATAACAATGCAAAACCTAATGCTGAGGATCTATTTAAAAAAAAAAAAGCCTAAGCAGTCGTCGTCCCTGTAGTAGTTGCTTGAGTTACTCTTCGAAGGTCCATTTTTATCTTCTCCCCATTCTGAGAAGCCAGTGTACAGTGGTGGTCAGTCTCTCAATTCCTTGTGCCATTCACCTGCTTACCAGACCTGATACACAGGCCATCAGTGCTCTTCTTGTAGGAGATCCCATGTTAAACATAGGGGTTTGTACTCAGGTCAAAGTGCAACACATACCGCAGAGCCTTGTCCCTTCTTGCTTGAATGAGTCAGAAGTCCACAGCTCTGGGAGGAAAACCTGTCAGAGGTAGTCAGTCTGGCGATCAGGTGTATATAGAGATTATGAGCTTCACGTTCTTTCTCACAGTGGAAGTCGGGGTTATGGTGGAGGATAGGTCCTGTTGTACAAAGAGAGTGCTTTGAGTGTTATCATGGGTAGTTAAGGGAACTGGAGGGGGTGTGTGGTGTGGCTGTGTACCAGCTGTGGCTTTTGATGGGGTGGGTCCATGGTGGGAGTGCCATGAGTTATTTACTGTTGTCAGTATGGTCATTTTAGCCACTACATAGTAAAAGGTCCTACGGTTAACATTTTGAGCTGAAGAATTCTCTTAAGCAACTGAAGTTGAGAGACTGTTTATTGTATGCATTCAACCTGATTTGACATTCCAGTTCTCTTTATTTCTAAGGGCACATTCTGATTCCCATTTAAAAGCTGGCTCACAGTTTTGTCAAGGACATGAAATTTAAATATTGAGGGATCGGTCATCTCAATGTTTTGCTAGAACATTTCTACAAATCCTGTGTCTAATATTATTAAAATGGTGTGACATGCATATTCTTAGTCTGGTAATGTTTTTCCCAGGATAGAATGCTTCATATTTTTTGCAGTGAGTTGTATACACCACAATCCCTGTGTTAGTCAGCTTTACATCTAGTGTATTTTTCTTAGTGATTGGACAAGTGGAATGGTTTATGTTGCTCATGTGTTCACTGAAGGAGCATTTTTGGGCTTAGCATTTGAAAGTCCCATTTTCTGCATGTTGCATTGCATTTGTATCCTTGTTGGACTCAAAATAGTCTCTAATACTTGTACTTTTCTTGAAGATAAACCTCAGTTCAGATTCAAAGATTTTGGCAATTTGTTTGCTACTGTTGATAGTGTCCTAGTTTTTCTTTATAGTCTTACAGATAAATAAGTGGTGAAGAGCAAAGGTAATTGTCATGCCATAGTTTCTTACGTCATTTTTGAGGTCCAAAGCCCAGTTGAAGTCTGTTAATAGGTTCAAAAGCAGCCAGATCTCCCTGGATCTGAATATCCCTAATACAGTCTAGTATTGAGTGCAGTAGTCTTGCTTCATAGCCATGACCTACAAAGTCTCTTTCTAGGTTAAGATTCACTATAAAGCCATTCATCTCTTTTAAAACTCTTGTCATGCAAATTCCTTGGAACTTCATTACATTGTATTTTGTGATCTGCGAATGCATGCTGTTGGCATGTAAAAGTATATTAACTCTGGCAGGTTTCCTGAACAGGTTCTTGGTAAGTTGCCCATCTGTTTATTTTTTTACTGATGATAAGGTACAGCAAATCTACTTTGTCTTTGCTATAGTTCATGGTAAATCTGAGGAAGAAGGTGGAATTGTTAATGTAGTCAATGAGCTGATTTTCATTTCTTGTACAAGTGATAAAAATGCCATTAATAAAGCACAGGTAACAGGCAATGATAGGCTGGAATTCTGAGTCGTAGACCTTCTCTGTTTCCCATTTGTCTAATGCTACATTGGCCAGACTTGGAGCTATCTCTGCTCCCACTGCTATTCTGGTTTGTCTATAATAGTTGTTGAAACCAAAGTAAATATTGCTGAGGAGGGTTTGTAACAGTTTAGTGGTCTTTTCAAATTCTCCCTGGCAAGGCTTCTGCTCCTTTTAGAAGCACTTTCTCTGCTGCTTTAATGCAGTAGCTGTGAGGTAACACCATATACAGTGCTTTAACATGTGACTTCCTCTACTGCTTTGATGCAATAGCTGTGAGGTAGCAGTGTATACAGTGCCTTAAAGTCGATTGTGACCAACAGGGTGTCTTGTTGTACATAGATTTCCTGGATTTTTTTGTAGGAAACCCAGTGTGTCCAGCACACGTTATTTAGTGCTGGCAGCTAATTTGATGGTGACCTCTAAGTCAGTAGACATGGGCTCGATGATGGCCCCACTACTGGAACTAGTGGTTTGAATGGAGGGTCCCTTATGTTTTTATGCGACTCCAGGATATTGAAGAACAATGGTATCTTAGGGTGTGGGGCTGAGAGAAACTTGTGCAGATGTTCTTCATCTCACATTGCTGCAGTCATAACTTATGGGTAGTCCGCTGTCCTCGGTCGGCCCGAATACCAAAGTATTAGGCTGACGTCGGTCATGGGCGCTCAGATCTGACGTCAGAGCGTCAAGGTATTAAAGCGCATGACCGACGTCATTTCCTCAGTCTTTTTTGCCGCATGGTCCGAAGCAGAAGCAGCGTTTGCAAGTGCCGTTCTGAAATTTTCGTATTCTGAGTTTCAGACCGAAACCAAGTTGGGCTAAGTACCCCGTTGGGGAATATTTTTGTTTTTTCTTGCCTCAGTTACTTCCGGATGTCAGAAAAAGTGAATAATTGTATTTCTTGTGGGAAACAGATACCGCATAGGGATTACCACTCTCTTTGTATTCCTTGTTTGGGACCTGAGCACGACGTAGTAGGGTGTCGCTTTTGTGCTAGATTTAATAAGCGCACCATTAAACGTAGGTTAGATTGTGCTAGGCTTGTCTTCGGTAAGCGGTGTAATTACAATATGCCGTCGGATCCTCCGCCCGCTACTAAGAAGCGCAAAGATAAATCTTTAAAGTCCAAGCAGGATGACTCATCCGTTCCGGACGCCGGTTCTTTAGACACTACGGTGGATTTGGTTGATCCGGCCGAAGTTTCAACTGAGTCTCAGGGGGAGACGTTGGTTTTGCAAGATGTGGCCTCTCAGGAGTCAGGTCAGGCTGAGGGGGCCTCTCAGGTTACTGTTCTCCCTTCTTTGCCTAAGGTGGTTAGGCCTTCTCCTTCTGTCTCTAAGGTACCTTCCAAAGGCAGGCCTGGTTTGCCTTCCACAGGTGTCAGTCCTAGTTCTGCAGGTTCTGTGCCTAAAAAACACATGCTTAAAATGGCAGAAGATTTAATTACTTTAATCAGGGGTTCTATGCCCCTCCTGATAAGAGGCCTAGGGTGGAGCCAGAAATGGAAAGTTTGGAGCAGGCTTCAGATTACTCAGAGTCTTCGGCTGAAGACATTCAGGATTTTCCTACTTATTCTGATTCAGACGCAGAGGATTCCACTCCTTCTGCTTCTCCTCCAGAGGATTTTTCTTTTTCAGAAACCCTGCATTCCATGAGGGAGCATTTTAAATGGGAAGGTCAGGATTTCTCAGATTCCAGGAAGAGGCTTAGGGAATTTTTGTTTTTACCACAGCATAGGCCCTTGGCTATACCTCCTGTTTTGGATGTTGTTCAAGACGTTTTCTCTGAGGCTTCCCTTAATCCAGACTCTTTGCCTCCTGCCAGTTAAGCCAGATAGGTATTACAGAGTGCCTGAGGCTCATAAATATCTGTATAAGAGCCCTAGGGCCGACCCAGAAACTATTAGCCAGGGACCTAAGGGTGTCAGGGCTTCTGTTGTAAAGAATCCAGTTCCTTTGGATAAGGATGCTAGAGCTTTGGAAAGGTGGGGTAAGAAAGTGTATACCTCTTCCACTTTAGCAATGAGGGCTTTGAATTGCCAGTTTCATATGTTGAAGTACCAGAATTTTCTCCTTACTCAGTTAAAATCTAAAGTGGATGCTTTGGCAGAGGGCATAGAGTGTAAGGAATTACAGGATTTGGTACATGCCTCTGATCAGGTGGGTAAGCATGCTTTGCAGTGTGGTTTTGATGCTTTGCAGGCTTCTTCCAGGGTGGCTGCCACTGGTTCAGTTATTCGCAGGCACGCCTGGCTTAAGGATCAGAATTTGTCAGAGCATGTTAAAGCTAGGATTTTAGATGCTCCTTTGCAGTCTGAAGTTTTGTTTGGTTCTCCTGTGGAGTCTGTCTTGAAAAATGGAAGACAAGGCTAAGTCTATGCAGACTGTTAAAGATTTTTGCAGGTGCAGCCCCTAAGTTTAGCAGGAACTGGCCTGCTAAGGGTTGGACTTACCCTTCTTCTGATTCACAGTCTAGGGGTAGATCTAGACGTGGTAGGGGCAGAGCTCAGAGTTCTTTCAGGCCTAGACCGTGGAGTTCACCAGCACAATCTACAGGTGAGGGCAGGGGCCAGTCCTTTCGTAAACAGGCCCAATGACCTGCATCTCCAGCTGCCAGATCCTTCCTGTCTGGCAGCTCCTTTGGGAGGAAAGTTGGCACTCTTCAAGCAAAATTGGTTTCTAGTCACCCAGGACAAATGGGTGTTGGACATTATAGACCGAGGCTACAAGTTTTATTTCCACACATTTCCTCCTTTCAAAGGCATGCCAGACGTTCCTCCTCAGCAAAGGGTAGAGGCTCACAAACAGATTTCTTTACTTCTTCAAATGGGGCTATACAGCAGGTCCCTCTGTCAGAAGTGGGCCTCGGATTTTACTCTCGCCTATTTCTTGTACCAAAGAAAGGAAACACTTGGAGGCCAATCTTGGATTTATCTATCCTCAACACATATCTGGACATTCCAAAATTCAAAATGTTGACGTTGCAACAACTTCTGCCTCTGTTGGGCAAAGATCACTGGATGGTAACTCTGGATCTCAAAGAGGCTTATCTTCATGTTCCTATCAGGCTCAGTTGCAGGAGATTCCTGCGTTTTCGGGCTGGTACTATACATTATCAGTTCTCTGCATTGCCCTTTGGCTTATCTACTGCGCCTAGGGTATTCACAAAAGTTCTGGCTCCAGTGATAGCCTTCTTCAGGTTAAGAGGAATACAAATTTATCCTTTTTTGGACGATTGCCTGATTCTTACTCAAGACAAGCACGAGCTTCTTCACCATCTACAGTATGTTATGACAGTGTTAAGGTGCCTAGGGTATTCTGTGAACGAAACAAAGTCCAGTCTAGTACCCTCTCAGGAAATGTGCTTTCTGGGTGTGAGACTGAATACAGCTTCCCAGATGGCCTTTTTGACCCCGGACAAGCAAAAGAATCTTACACTTTACTTCCATCAATTGTCTCTATGGTCCAGGCTGACTGCAAGGACAGTCCTTCAATCCTTGGGGTTCATGGCATCTTGTATTCTGGTGCTTCCCAATGCCAAACTGCATATGAGGAAGCTACAATGGTATCTCAAAAATGTATGGACACAGCACTGCCAAGATCTGGACACTGTCATTCAGATAATACCTTGCATTCAAAAGGAATTTTTGTGGTGGGCTCAGGAATGTCACCTAAACAAGGGACTCTCTGTGACCCGACCAGAGGCGAGTCAGATTTTAACGACGGATGCCTCGGACAAGGCTTGGGGAGCACACCTCAATGGAAAATGGGTTCAAGACATGTGGCCTGCCAGACTTCAACATTTACATATCAACTTGAAGGAAATGTTAGCAGTCCAGTTTGCATTGATGGCTTTCAAGGATTTACTTCTCCCAGGGCAGGTGTTGATTCAAACAGACAACACAACTGTCATGTGGTACATCAACAAGCAAGGGGAACCCATTCGTACCCTCTTTGCAGGCAAGCTATGATTTTGTGGGAGACTGCTCTCAGCAAATCCAAAATTAAATTGGAGGAATAAAACAATAAAATAAGGGTGCCCATTTTATGGGTCCAGAGTTAACTAATTTAAAGATCCATCCAGTATTTGTGTGCCATTATCCAGTTTAGTGGCTTATACTGAAGTTGCTGCCAGTGTGGTTCTTCATAGGGCCCCATCTTTTCAAATGAGGCTGGCATGAGCTGGTGTTAGATTTCACATGTTGTAGTGACACACCTTGAAAAGTAATAATAAACTAAACACTTTCACTCCTGAACCAAAGCTTTTTCAGATTAATGGAACTAGGACAGTAGAAAAAGAACATGTAACAGTCAAAAAATTAAAAAGTATGGTTTGCCATCATGTAAATAATTATGGTGGGTGACTGTCATCTGTTGTAAACCAGTATTGCTTGGAGCAGGTCAACACATCCTCTTCACTTAACATCAATGTGGTTGGTTTGATTTACATGTATAACAATGCAAAACCTAATGCTGAGGATCTATTTAAAAAAAAAAAAAGCCTAAGCAGTCGTCGTCCCTGTAGTAGTTGCTTGAGTTACTCTTCGAAGGTCCATTTTTATCTTCTCCCCATTCTGAGAAGCCAGTGTACAGTGGTGGCCAGTCTCTCAATTCCTTGTGCCATTCACCTGCTTACCAGACCTGATACACAGGCCATCAGTGCTCTTCTTGTAGGAGATCCCATGTTAAACATAGGGGTTTGTACTCAGGTCAAAGTGCAACACATACCGCAGAGCCTTGTCCCTTCTTGCTTGAATGAGTCAGAAGTCCACAGCTCTGGGGGAAAACCTGTCAGAGGTAGTCAGTCTGGCGATCAGGTGTATATAGAGATTATGAGCTTCACGTTCTTTCTCACAGTGGAAGTCGGGGTTATGGTGGAGGATAGGTCCTGTTGTACAAAGAGAGTGCTTTGAGTGTTATCATGGGTAGTTAAGGGAACTGGAGGGGGTGTGTGGTGTGGCTGTGTACCAGCTGTGGCTTTTGATGGGGTGGGTCCATGGTGGGAGTGCCATGAGTTATTTACAGTTGTCAGTATGGTCATTTTAGCCACTACATAGTAAAAGGTCCTACGGTTAACATTTTGAGCTGAAGAATTCTCTTAAGCAACTGAAGTTGAGAAACTGTTTATTGTATGCATTCAACCTGATTTGACATTCCAGTTCTCTTTATTTCTAAGGGCACATTCTGATTCCCATTTAAAGGCTGGCTCACAGTTTTGTCAAGGACATGAAATTTAAATATTGAGGGATCTGTCATCTCAATGTTTTGCTAGAACATTTCTACAAATCCTGTGTCTAATATTATTAAAATGGTGTGACATGCATATTCTTAGTCTGGTAATGTTTTTCCCAGGATAGAATGCTTCATATTTTTTGCAGTGAGTTGTATACACCACAATCCCTGTGTTAGTCAGCTTTACATCTAGTGTATTTTTCTTAGTGATTGGACAAGTGGAATGGTTTATGTTGCTCATGTGTTCACTGAAGGAGCATTTTTGGGCTTAGCATTTGAAAGTCCCATTTTCTGCAGGTTGCATTGCATTTGTATCCTTGTTGGACTCAAAATAGTCTCTAATACTTGTACTTTTCTTGAAGATAAACCTCAGTTCAGATTCAAAGATTTTGGCAATTTGTTTGCTACTGTTGATAGTGTCCTAGTTTTTCTTTATAGTCTTACAGATAAATAAGTGGTGAAGAGCAAAGGTAATTGTCATGCCATAGTTTCTTACGTCATTTTTGAGGTCCAAAGCCCAGTTGAAGTCTGTTAATAGGTTCAAAAGCAGCCAGATCTCCCTGGATCTGAATATCCCTAATACAGTCTAGTATTGAGTGCAGTAGTCTTGCTTCATAGCCATGACCTACAAAGTCTCTTTCTAGGTTAAGATTCACTATAAAGCCATTCATCTCTTTTAAAACTCTTGTCATGCAAATTCCTTGGAACTTCATTACATTGTATTTTGTGATCTGCGAATGCATGCTGTTGGCATGTAAAAGTATATTAACTCTGGCAGGTTTCCTGAACAGGTTCTTGGTAAGTTGCCCATCTGTTTATTTTTTTACTGATGATAAGGTACAGCAAATCTACTTTGTCTTTGCTATAGTTCATGGTAAATCTGAGGAAGATGGTGGAATTGTTAATGTAGTCAATGAGCTGATTTTCATTTCTTGTACAAGTGATAAAAATGCCATTAATAAAGCACAGGTAACAGGCAATGATAGGCTGAAATTCTGAGTCGTAGACCTTCTCTGTTTCCCATTTGTCTAGTGCTACATTGGCCAGACTTGGAGCTATCTCTGCTCCCACTGCTATTCTGGTTTGTCTATAATAGTTGTTGAAACCAAAGTAAATATTGCTGAGGAGGGTTTGTAACAGTTTAGTGGTCTTTTCAAATTCTCCCTGGCAAGGCTTCTGCTCCTTTTAGAAGCACTTTCTCTACTGCTTTAATGCAGTAGCTGTGAGGTAACACCATATACAGTGCTTTAACATGTGACTTCCTCTACTGCTTTGATGCAATAGCTGTGAGGTAGCAGTGTATACAGTGCCTTAAAGTCGATTGTGACCAACAGGGTGTCTTATTGTACATAGATTTCCTGGATTTTTTTTGTAGGAAACCCAGTGTGTCCAGCACACGTTATTTAGTGCTGGCAGCTAATGATTTGATGGTGACCTCTAAGTCAGTAGACATGGGCTCGATGATGGCCCCACTACTGGAACTAGTGGTCTGAATGGAGGGTCCCTTATGTTTTTATGTGACTCTAGGATATTGAAGAACAATGGTATCTTAGGGTGTGGGGCTGAGAGAAACTTGTGCAGTTTAGTGCCTGTACGTTCCATAACATGTAGTAATTCCACTATTCCACAAATATTGTCATAGACAGATGCAGTAGTACCCAGGTCCACTTTGCTGTAGGAATGGGAGTTATTTAACATATCTTATATCTTGCTAGTGTAGGCGGCAGTGACCATTACTAAGATGCACCCCTCCCTTATCAGCTTTCATTAACCTTCTAGCCTTATGTTTACAGAGTTCTTTACGATCTAGCATTTCTTTATCAAAAATACTGTGGTACTTTCTTTTATCTTTTTCCTAAGTATTTTCCTTATTTCAATCTCACATTTTGCTTCATATGCTCCAAGATTTGGATTCACTGGGGCCAAATGTCGGTGGATTTTTTCCATTTTCAGGTAGTGATAAGGTCCAATCCAGTGTTGTTATTCTTTTTCTTGTATCTTTTACATAGAAAAACACCATCAAGTTTAATTTTCTAACATAATAGTTTGAGGTCTATGATAGACTTAACTGGGTTATTTCTGCTATGGGGAACAAATGTAAGGCCTTTTTCCAGTATTTTTAGTTCCTTTTCTGTGAGTGGCTTCTTGCTACGGTGCCAGACCTCATCCTGGAGTTCAGTTGGTGTCTTTTTTTACAGTATTGTTGGAAGTTCATGATGTCCCTTATTCCTTTCCAGTTCCTGTCTCGTGTCTGGGGGTTGTAAGGTCTGGGGGTCATTTGTTATCTTCTGTATCTCTGTGGGGGACTCCACTCTTTCCTATTTGTTGTCTCTCGTCTGTGTTAGTTTTATGGTTTGAGAGTCTGTGGGGTCGTGGGGATTTCAGTTTTATCTGGTCTTAGCCTAGTACCAACCTATGAACCTATTGACAGGGGACCAGGGAAGTAAATAGCGTGGAAAGAAATAGCCAGGGAATTGTTATGGCTAGGCGTATATAGGCCCTAGGGCCGATAGCCTAGTACCAACCTATGAACCTATAATGAACTTCGCCCATCAAAAATTCTGTTATGTATTTTGTGAAATTTTGGGTGTAGAGTCTACTGTTTCAATACAGGCTGCATTTTCTATTGTGTGGTTTGATTTCAGAGTGGGTTCTGTATGGGTCCTCTTGCATATGGACTTTATGGGAGTGGAGGAAGCCTCTTGTTTGTATTGTATTTTTTTGTATTTATTTATATTTGTTTACTGGGGTAGTGCACTTATCTCAATGAACTATTTGCATGCACAGCCAGGGTGAATAGGATCACACAAGAAATGAACAAAACATATTTACACATTCAAGGGTATGCTAAAAAAACAAATTTGTTTGCATATTTACAGATCCAAGAATATGCTACAAATTTAGTTCAAGAAGCAGTTAATGTCAAAAAAAATTGGTGAAAAAATGGAGTTATGCTCAGCATAGCTTTATAGATAAGATGTCACCATAGTGATTGAGATGGCTTATGCTACAGAGATTTCAGAACATCGTTATTAGAAAAGTATGAAGAGATTAGAAGAATCAAGTAAGAGTAGTTGCAAGAAAGGATACCATGGGGAGAAAACAGAGAAAAGTTATGAGAGGCATACAAAGGGAAGAGGAGTGGCAAAGAGAAGTGTGAGAGAGATGCAAAGGGAAGAGGGAAGTAGGATGAATGAGGCAGTAAGTAAAGAGAGTGAAAGGATGAGATTATAAGTATGGCTTATGCCCTGTTGGTGTGTGTCTGTTCCTGTAGTCATTCTGGTCCTTATGAATCTTTCTTAGATTTTTCTAGGGAATGTAGGAACTCTTTCTTCGATGTGGAGTAATCCATCCTTGAAATCAGTCGGTGACCCCCCCGTGTTTGGATATTTGTTATTGAGGTGGTTTGTGTCTTCTTATGTTCTAGTAGAATCCTGACTAGTTTAAGTCCTGATTCCTCTAGGGTGCTCATCCATTCCTGTGCTATAGTCCTTCACATCGTTTTTATCCAGTCTTAGACCCCTCGGTTCTGTGGAATTTTCTAGTAATATAGTGAGGTAAATCTCCTCCCACTGAAGGCTTATAAGTTTTCTGAGGGTTTTTCTCCAAAAGAAAAAAATGGTTAGTGTCCCTCTTTTTCAGGGTGTGCAGTGTGGTCCCATTCTTCCTCATATTGTCATGATAATCCAATCTGGCAGCTTTAATAAGCCTCTGAAGAATGCTTTTGTGCTGTTCACATCTTGGTGGGCCCTGCAGCTGTGGTGGTATCTATACTGAGGTGTGGAGTAAACAAATGTAAGTTCGCTTTGGTAGATTAGATCCCCTTATCTCCAAACCCAGTGGAGTGGCTGGTTCACCCTGGGAGCAACAAGTGAAAAGGAAAGCTTATTTGTTCAAAGTAATTCATTGTTGTATTCATGTAGGAATTTTGCAAGCAGACAGCTAACAAGAATCGAATGTACACATTCTCAAAATCAAGTAATAAAAACAAGAAGCAATCCTCCTTTAAGCCTTAAATTGTTCAGTTTATTCAAAGTAATGAGTAATTTCATTTGTCAGACTTCATCAGTTACAGTGTTTCTTCCTGAAAATGTATTACAATTCAAGTTGTTTAAATAACCCTAAACAACTGGTAGTGTGGTGGAGAAATAGCCCTTATGATTGAGGGTAAGGATTTTGGTTCCTAATTGGAAAATAGTCATGTCAGCTGATTGGAGAGGAGGTGAAGTCCCTACTTCGAATGAATCACAGATTGGTTAGGCTGTTATTTACCTCCAACTCCCTTGTTAAGGAAAGACTCATTTACCATTCACAATGTTATAAAATGAAAAAAAAAGTTTCCAGTTTTGTCTTTTTGTTTTTACAGAATTTTTTAGCTATTGAAAAATCCTTTATTTCTTAACAAATATAGTTTTGGCAAACTTACTTTGACCATTTTATGTCCGTCGAAACTACGTTCAGCAACCTGTTGTGCTCCCAAATTATTAGTCTATATATATTTTTCCTGTACAAAGAGAGAAGCAAAAGTTAAGTCTACAGTTGCTTCCTTTCTTTGGGACTTTTGCTGCATCATCTGCCTTGTTAGTAGACTTATTGCAGCATGTTTACCAGTTGCTTTATGACAGTTAGCAGCAGTTTTTTTCCGTGACTGTTGACTTTTGGTGCAGTTTAGATTGTGAATCATACAGGTCTGTAGTAAAATTTGGATGCTCAGAAGAGTAATCTCCACGTCTTTTGGATGGGGACCCACATTTTGATGGGTAATTTGAAACATTGCAGTGTAGGCAAGGATTGTTTTTTGAAGGTCTGGTTAGTACCCACAGGTGTAAGCAAGCATTGCTTAGTACTTTGGAACAATGGATTCACTTGTAAATTGCGTATGCCTTTACTGCTTGACCTACTTATTTGATGATGTCAGAGTACAAAGTATTCAAAATACATGGTTTGACTGAAATGCATACACAAGTGTGAAATGTACTATAGAGGTGCATGCATTTTTGTGAAGCCCGCTTTCAGAATCCTGTTGTCCAGTTTCATTTTGTCAGTGTAGGGAAAGCCTTTAATTTGTCTCTTACTTAACTGAGCACTTCTCAGTATGTCAGTACAGGAAGATCGTTGGATTCTTGTGGTTGATGTATCACAGTGCCAGAACTCTCTGCATTAATAGATGCAGTGCTGCTGTTGGAGTAGAGGGAATTGTAAATGTTATGTTTATTTTTTATCTTTTCCCTTTTCTCTGAGTAGTAAGTGCTTGTAAGAATTTGTTAGAAAGAAGAGAAGTATTTTGGCAACTTTTTTTCAGGCTGTTTGGCCAGACATTAATGAATGTATCTCCATTTCCCGCCTGCTAAAATTAAAGACTTTAAGAAGATAATGCAAGTTTGCTTTAAGTGTGTGTGTGTGGGGGGGGAGGTGATTCAATTTTGATATTTTGATTGGCTGCTGAGGAGTGATGTCTTACATAAATTCCTGGCTGTATTTCCGTGGATTTATCTGATGAAGTTTGGTGGTGAAACAAAAAGAAAGCGCTTGTCTTATTTTTAACGATTTTTATTAGAGGTTTTTAATGGTGTTATCCATACTTCTCAACTTCTTAGAGCAACAAATCTGGACAAAGCCATGAATAAAAGTGGGACAAAGGCCCAAAAATAGGGACAATTTTTAACTGCTGCTCTTAGAAACTTGATAGAATAATAGGTTTTGCGTTAGCATGAATTTATTGAAGGGTATGAAGTCTGAAACTCAAATGCCTGTCATTTTCTAACTTCATTTCTAAATGATTCACTATGAATTTGCCAGAAAACCACAATTTTATGAAAAACAGACCAAAAATATGAGGCAAAAATCTGGACATTCTGCGAAAATATGTACAGTCATAGCATTTTCCACTACATAGAATTTGATGGAGATTTGTATGTTGTTGTTTTGAACAGATTAGAACTCTTAAGCTGTTAAGCTTTGGTGGCTTTTACTTCAGTTTGTGGTTTAGTTGTTTGCTTTAGCTTATGCACAGAAAATACACCACCACTTCAGGACTTGCAAGCCTCATTACTGTAGAAGTAGAAAGATGAGTGAGGAGATGAAAGCAGATGGGAATAAGGAAGATATCTTTGTGTCTAATCAAGAAGGAATGGAAGTCATTAGGGAGAAAAGGGAGTGAAAGTAGAAGGCAGGAAGGCAAGAAGAGATCTTTTATACATAGACTAAGAATTAGCTGGCAAAAGTCCATTAGAAATGACAGAAGTAAAATGGTAAGAAGTGAATGTAGATGATGAAGGAAAGAGGTGACAAACTTTTACTTGTACATAGGTTCATAGGTAGGTACTAGGCTATCGGCCCAAGTAAGCCTAGCCAACAAGGTACCCTGGCTTACACCACCCAGGAAAGTTAATTTCCTGTGCCCCTGTCAAGCAGAGCCACAGAAGTGATCCTCAGGGTATATTTCCTATTTCCCATCTAATCATCAAGATTTTTCTTGAAGAGTGCTAATGAGGAACTTTGCTTGCCAAAGATGGGTAGCTTGTTCCAGAGTGTCTATAGGACAGGAATCAATCCCTCCAGCATGTTCTGTTTATTGTGGTGACAAGGTTTAGGTACGTAGAGCGTGTAGCTCGGAGGGATTGGGATTTCTTTAGGTGTAGCATGTCCAACAGCTCTGGGTTTAACATAGCCTTATATGTTAGGCAGAGATCTCCTCTGAGTAGGCGATATGCTACAGAGTAAAGCTGGAGTTTTTTGAGACGGTCAGTGTAGGGCATCTTTTTTGAGGCCAGTAATCCTCTTTGTGAGGTACCTCTGTGGCCTTTCCAGCTGCTGCAGATGTCTTGTGAGGTACATTCCAAAAGGGACGTTGTACTCTATGATGGGTCTAATGAGTGCCGAGTAGAGGGGGACAATGACCTCCTTTTTCCTGGATGAGAACCTTTTTGTGATGAGGTGTGCCACATAGAAGGATTTCCTGACTACTGTGGCAATGTGATTATCAAAGGAGAGACTACTGTCCACCTGGGTCTCAAGGTCCCTTATCACACATTAAGTAGACTGCCGTTTATGTCGTAGTTCATGGGTACAGAGTTTTACCAAAGGGGATGACAATGCACTTTTTGGCATTGAGCTTGAGGCCATGCCTCTGACACCAGGCATCTGTCTCAGTGAGGCCCTTCTGTAGGATGTCCACATCATTTGGGGACTCGACTATGGGTCCTAGTTTGCAGTCATCTGCGAACTTCATTAGCTAGAGGCCTTCTGTGTTAGCCTGTACTTCAGAGACATAGATACCAAACAGGAGAGGTCCCAGGACTGAACCCTGTGGTACTCCACTTGTCACTGGTATGAAGTCAGATTTGGAGTCTGCAGCTTTTACAGTGTGGGTTCTGTCAGTGAGCCAGTTGGCAACCCATCTTGTGATGTAGGGATTTATACCCAGTTTAGTGAGTTTAGCTATAATTCCAGAATGGGGGATGGTGTTGAAAGCCTTGGTGAGGTCAAGATAGGCTGTGTGAACCACCTTACCCTCGTCTACGGCTTTGGGGACTGCCTCAAAGAAGTTGATCTGGTTCAGAAGGCATGATCTGCCTTTCACAAACCCGAACTGGGTTTGGTCCAGAGTTTGGAGGTTACCAATGTCTTTGTTTATGAGTTCCATGATGATACATTCCATGGTCTTGCAGACCAGGCTCATCAGGCTAATAGGGTGATAGTTCCCAGGATCATCATGGAGGGAATTCAGAAGTACTTGATGTGGTCCTGCTGCAGTACACAAAGGTTGTGGATCAAATGGAAACACTTTTCCATTAGTTTGTATTGATCTACCAAACAAAGTCCAGTGATACTAGTTTGAAAAGAAGGGATAGACTTTGGTGCATTGGGCTAGAAGTTGATCTTTTCGTAGTAAAGAAATTGATGAAAGTATAGGAGACAAAGTCTCTGCCCTGAACAGGTGCCTCCAATGATCTTAAATGAGGTGATCGAGGGTTTTGATAAGTCAGCTAACAGCTCCTGACAACTTCCTTGAGACGACCAAGAGTAGTTTCTCCTGGGAGAGTGGCAGATGATTTGGGAGTACCAAGAAGGTCTGGGAGGGATTGGAGTAGCAGCAAGACCATCTCATTTCAGTTATAAAACAGCTGTGGGAGAAACTCTTTAAAGCATTGACTTTTATAGTTCTTGAAGGCTTTTGACCTGATGGACCCTGTGATGGATTGTCCAGTTGAAAATGCTTGCATCAGATGCTGTTGTGATGAGCTCCCTGCATATTACCTGGATGGTGGTATTTAGTGATGCCAGTGTGCAGATTTAGTCATTCAGCTAGTGAAAAAGCAAATGCTTTGTTCCAGGAGGCCTACTAGAAACATAATTTAACCTATATCACTTCAACAGCCTTGCTCAATAGGGGCACAAGGAACTAATGTCCGGCAACAGGACGACTGGCAATATTCTTGGGCTTGGTTTGTGTTGGCTCCAGGGCCATTAGCCTAGTACTCGCCTATGAACCTGCTTGGGTGGCATAGAAGAACAGTAATGAAAGAATGCGGTTACCTTAACACAACACAAAACAAAAAAGATGCGTTACAAACAGAGTTATTGCTTGTAATGTTGGCACCTTGGGTTTGGGAATTTTCTCCCTCATTGTGGGACATAGGTACCTCTTGTACTATGATCTCATTTATGCAGATGGAATGCTGCCTTGTATTGCATTTTCATGGCACTGGTGACCACTGTCTATGATTTCACTTAAGAGATGGGATGGGTGGGGAAGGATTTACTGCCTGCCATATTAGAACAGGTCACATAATAACCTATCCAGGGAAGGTCAAGGCTGTAAAAAAAAAAAAAAAAATCAAGCCATGACCAAAATGTAATTCCTCTTATAATGCTGCCACCAGTTACTGCAGCACCCCCTTCATCAGCATTTTAAAGACACCTTGTTAATTAACTTAAACAGGCACTGAAAACCTATAGCCACCCTTTGGTTATTCTTATGTTCATATAAGGTGACACATAGAGTCTGACATCGTTGTAGTGGATGGAACAGGTTTCAGAGATGTAGAGATGTTCATACATTTAAAAAAAATAAATAAATAAATAAAGTTGTCATGGCACCTTTTTTAGTAAGTAGGTCTATGTGCTGATTCGTTAATAAAACATATCACTGTACTAGTGCTCTCAAAATATGTTGCATTGGCATGATGTTTATATAGCATTCACTGTTACAGGTCGTCAGGGGTATAAAAGAAGGCAGCTAACGCCATTACATCAGTCTTTCTTGCCATGGAGCCCAAATCAGAAGCAGTTAGCACAAGTGCCAGTCGGCCGCTACCTCAGTTTCGTTTTCAAATTGAAGTTGGTCTTCAAAAGCTAAGTACTCAGTTGGGGATCCTTTTTTCTTGCATTAACCGATGTCAGAAAAAGTTAATAATTGTCTTATCTGTGGAAAGCAAATAACACACCGGGACTTCCAGTCCTACTGCGTCACTTGTCTAGGCCCAGGCCACAACGTCCCTCGTTGTCGGTTCTGTGCTTTAACGCCAGAACTATTCGTCATTGGGCCCTTATTGTAGCCAGATATTTCATTTACTGTCCTCAAATTCCAGTATGGCTTCCATAAGCCATCCAACAGCAGACCTTCCAAAAAAACATAAAGATAAAGACAGAGACAGACTGCACAGGACTAACCCTTCTGACGATGTTACCACCAAGCTGGTCGTCAGTCCTCCAGAATTCAGTGAGGCGCTTTTGCAACCCCTGATGCCCACGTCAGTTAATTTGCAGGCCTCTACCAAGACCCTTTTGGAGTCTGGTATGCTGCACAACTCTTCTTCATCTAAGGATCCTGCGGTCGTCTCCACCTTGGATGGCTCTGGAGCTGTTGTGCAGGCACCGGCTTCAGAGGAAGTCATTTGCAACACCGAATCCAGGCATAAACCGATGCTTCCTTTCACGACTTCCATTCTTTCTAAACCAACTGAGTCCCTTAGGCCCAGGGGTCGAACCACCCCCAAGAAACCATCTTCCAGCCATTCTTTGGCACCTGCTCCCTTGCCTCATTCACAAATGCTTAGAATGGCAGAGGACCTTATCATGCTGATTAGGGTAAGCCAAGCCACTCCTTCAAAAAGAAAAAGAGATCTGTCTCCAGAAGTTTTGACTGAACAAGAGTCAGATGAATCTGCTCCACCTGACTATGAAGACATTCAGCCCCTCTCTACATTTGAGGATTCTGATGCAAAATAATCTATTCCTTCAGCCTCTCCCTCAGAGGATTTTTCCTTTGGGGAAATCCTGCATACCTTAAGGGAGCATTTCAAATGGGAGAGTCAAGATTACCCACAGTCTAAAAAGAGACTCGGAGAGTTCATGGACCTTCCACAACAGAGGCCCTTAGCAATCCCCTCGGTCCTAGATGTGGTAGATCTGATCTTCCTTGTATCTAGCTTGACTCCACACACCCTCCCTCCTGCTCCCAGAAAGCCAGACAGGTACTACAGAGTCCCTGACTCTTACAAATATCTCTTTAAAAACCCAACAGTGGACCCTGAGGCTATTAGTCAAGGCCATTCCCAATGTTTCTCTGCAGGTATGGCATCTTCAAGGTCACAAGGTTCCCGAGGCAAATTCAAAAAAGACAGACCAGCAGACTGTGGCAGCAATTATAATGCATTTAATTTAAACACATAAAAATAGTATTAACAGGAATAAGCTAGACAGGCCGGTTTCGGGCTAGTAACCTACATAGCCTTCATCAGTGTAATGATATACATACAGCTCATCCTCTAAATACACTTAGAGTGACCAATTAAAGATGTTCATTTAACCCAGGTGCAACTAGCCCTCCTAATTTAATTATCCATTTCTTCTGTTTTGTATTAAGTAATTCATGCCAGCCTGATTTGTTGGATTTAGTTCCTAGAATACGATCAATTACAATGAAATGATGCATTTCTGTGAAACTCAGTGTGTTTATACAATGCATTAGTATTTTTCTGGTGTTTAATATCACAATTTTGAAAGAGGTAGTCTCCTACAATATAAAAGTCAGGCTGATGCACAAGAAAGTACCTTTAGGTTTGTTACGACCTTTGATAGGAACACTGGGGCATTAATGGATAGTGTGGAGCGTAACTGGAATACATTAATGGCTGACAGTAAACTTTCTGGAATAATAGGGGATAGATGCCAATTTTCCTTTAGAAAAGGAAAAAAATTAGCATCTCATTTTAATCATTATAAGCATGGGCCCTATAAGTTAAAAGAAAGTTTACAAAGTACACTTGAGGGACAGATTGCTATAGGTTGCTTTCCATGTGGTCACTGTACATACTGTCGCAGAATTTTTGAAAACTAAAAGTTTCAGTAGTAAAAATACAAGTCAAGTATATGATGTTCCCTTTTTTGCTACTTGTAATTCAGACTGGGTTGTATACCTTGCAGTCTGTAAATGCTCTGCATTTTATATAGGTCAGACATCAAGACCAGTAAAATACAGGATAACAGAATATTTCAGTGATATTAAACACCAGAGAAATACTAATGCATTGTATAAACACAGAGTTTCACAGAAATGCATCATTTCATTTCATTACAATTGATCGTATTCTAGGAACTAAATCCAACAAATCAGGCTGGCACGAATTACTTAATACAAAAGAGAAGAAATGGATAATTAAATTAGGAGGGCTATTTACACCTGGGTTAAATGAGCATCTTTAATTGGTCACTCTAAGTGTATTTAAAGGATGAGCTGTATGTATATCATTACACTGGTGAAGGATGTGTAGGTTACTAGCCAAAACTGGTTTGTCTAGCTTATTCCTGTTAATACTATTTTTATGTGTTTAAATACATTATAATTGCTGCCACAGTCTGCTGGTCGGTTATTACTCAAGGCCCAAAAGGGATTAAAGCTAAATCAGCTAAGAATCCCATCCCCTCAAACAGGGATTCTAGAGCACTGGACAGATTGGGTAAAAAAGTATACACTTCAGCTACTGTTGCTATCAGGGCACTCTATTGTCAGTTCCATATGCTTAAATATCAGCAACATACCTTGGAACTTCTTAAGCAAAAAATGTTCTCCTTTCCTGCATGGGCAGAATCTAAGCATTTACAGGAATTGATGCACTCTGGTCAAGTAACTAAACACACTTTACACTGCGGTTTTGATTCCCTAGAAGCTTCTTGCAAGGCAGCAGTCACTGGATTTGTCATTAGAAGACATGCATGGCTTAAGGAATAACCCCTGCCAGACCATGTCAAATCAGAATTGTTAGATGCACCCTTGCATAAAGATAACTTATTTGGTGCTAAAGCAGAAGAGGTGTTAAAAAAGATGGAAGAAAAAGCAAAATCTATGCAGACTGTTAAAGATTTCCTACAGGAATAGCCCCCTAGGTTCAGCAGGCATTTCCCTTCCAAGCATTGGTCCTTTCCTGCACCTTGTAAACAGGACCAGCCTATGCCCTGTGGAAACAGACCTCCAAGACAGCAGTCCCATGGGTTGCAGGGATCTAAGTAGTGGACTGCCTCCACTTCAAAGCCATGGAGTTCTAAGCCACCCCCTTATGGCAAAAGCTCACAATGACTCACCCCCTCCCTACCTCACCTCTGCTCACCATCACATACCCCTAGGATGAAAACTCTCCCTTCACTCAAGCACCTGGGCCACAATTACCAAGGACCAATGGGTTCTGAACATTGTGTCTCAGGGGTACAAATTCTCCTTCCACACCCTTCCATCACCCAGTGGGTTCCCAGATCTACCCCCAAATCAGTGGGCAGAAGCTCAAAAGCAAATCCATACCCTGTTCTCCTTGGGAGCAGTAGAACACGTTCATGCAGAGCAGATAGGCCAAGGCTTCTATTCCAGACTTTTTCTGGTACCCAGAAAAGAGGGCACCTGGCACCCCATCCTCGACTTCTCCATTCTAAACACCTTTCTGGTGATCCCAAAATTCAGAATGCTCACCCTCCAGCAACTGCTACCCATGGTGTCCAAGGATGCTTGGCTAGTCACCCTGGACCTAAAAGAGGCCTACCTCCACATTCCCATCAGTGAGTCCTGCAGAAAATACCTTCACTTCAGGGCAGGATCTCAACACTTTCAGATGTTCTTCATATTTCACTGTTGCAGTCATCACATTTGGGTTTTCCCTGCCAGGGTAGCCCTTGGCCAGCCCGCATACCAGAGACTTAGTATTTCTGTGTCGGTTGCTGTCAATTGAGGACTGATGTCAGGACGTCAGTAGTATAAAGTCAGGCAGCCAACACCATTACATCAGTCTTTCTTGCTGTGGAGCCCGAAGCAGAAGCAGTTCACACGAGTGCCAGTTGGCCACTACCTGAGTTTCGTTTCCAAATTGAAGTCTTCTAAAGCTAAGTACCCCATTGGGGATCCTTTTTTCTTGCACTAACCAATGTCAGAAAAAGTTAATAATTGTCTCGCCTGTGGAAAGCAAATACCACACAGAGACTTCCACTCTTACTGCGTAACTTGTCTGGGCCCAGACCACGACATCCCTCGTTGTCGCTTCTGTGCTTTGTTCAACACCAGAACTATTTGTCATCGGGCCTTTATTGTAGCCAGATATTTTTGTTTACAGTCTTCGAATTCCAGTATGGCTTCGGTAAGCCATCCGACAGCAGATCTTCTGAAAAAGCGTAAAGATAAAGACAGAGACAGAACGCACAGGTCCAGACCTACCGACGACGCTTCCGTTAAGCTAGTCATCAGTCCTCCGGTACTCAGTGAGGCACTTTTGCAGCCCCTGATGACCGCTTCAGTTGATTCGCAGGCCGCTACCGAGACCCTTTCGTAGTCCAGTATGCCGCAGAACTCTTTTTTGTCTAATGATCCTGTGGTTGTCTCTACCTTGGATGGGTCCAGAGCCGCTGAGCAGGCACCAGCTTCAGAGGAAGTCCTTCGCACCACTGAATCTCAACACAAACTGACGTCTACTTTCGCAACTACCGTTCTTTCAAAAACAACAGAATTCCTTAGGCCCAGGGTTTGAACCACACCCAAGAAACCAACTACCCACTCTCAGATGCCTGCTTCTTTATCTCAGTCTCAAATGCTTAAAATGGCAGAAGACATTATCATGCTGATCAGGGGAAGCCACGCTGCCCTCTCAAAAAAGAAAAGAGATATGTCCCCAGTAGTTCTGTCTGAACAAGAGTCAGATGAATCTAATGCATCTGAATATGAAAACATACAACCCCTCTCCACTTATGAAGATTCTACAGAGAATTCCATTCCTTCAGCCTCTCCTTTTTTCATTTGGGGGAAACCTGCATACTTTAAGGGAGCATTTCCAATGGGAAAGTCAGGACTACCCTCAGTCTAAAAAAGAGACTCAGGGAATTCCTAGATCTTCCACAACACAGACCCTTAGCCATCCCCCCAGTTCTGGATGTGGTAGATGATGTTTTCCTTGAATCCAGCTTGGCTCCTGACACCCTACCTCCTGCTCCCAGGAAACCAGACAGGTACTACAGTGTCCCTGACTCACACAAATACCTTATCAAAAATCCTACAGCTGACCATGAGGTCATTTCTCAAGGGCCAAAAGGGATTAAAGCAACCTCTGCTAAGAATCCCACACCCTCAGTCAGGGATTCCTGAGCATTAGACAGATGGGGTAAAAAGGTATACACCTCAGCTACTCTTGCTATCAGTGCACTAAATTGTCATATGCTTAAATATCAGCAAAATACTTTGGAACTCCTTAAACAAAAAAATTCTTCCTTTCCTGCTTGGGCAGAATCTAAAGATTTGCAGGATGTAATGCATTCTGTAAGTCAAGTAACTAGACACACTTTGCACTGTGGTTTTGACGCCCTAGAAGCTTCTTGCAAAGCAGCAGTCACTGGATCTGTCATTAGAAGACATTCATGGCTTAAGGAACAACCCCTGCCAGACCATGTCAAATCTAAATTGTTGGATGCCCCCTTGCACAAAGATATCTTATTTTGCACTAAGGCAGAAGAGGTCTTAAGATGGAAGAAAAAGCAAAATCTGTGCAAACCGTTAAAGATTTCTTACAGGTGCGGGCCCCTGGATTCAGCAGACATTGCCCCTCCAAGCACTGGTCCTTTCCTGCTGCATCTAAACAGGCTCAGCCTAGGACCTGTGGAAACAGACCCCCCAGACAGCAGCCCCAGGGAATGCAGAGATCTAAGCAGTGGACTACTTCCACTTCAAAACCAGGGAGTTCTAAGCCACCCCCTTATGGTAAGAATTCACAATGACTCACCTCCACCCTACCCCTCCCCCGCCCACCCTCACTTAGGAGGAAAACTTTCCTTTCAGTTAAGCTCCTGGGCCACCATTACCAAGGACTAATAGGTTCTGAACATTGTGTCTCAGGGATACAAATTCTCCTTCCACACCCTTCCAACCCCAAGTGGGTTCAAAGATCTTCCACCAAATCAGTGAGCAGAGGCTCAAAAGTAAATCTATTCCCTGCTTTCTGAGGGCAGTGGAACACATTCCTGCAGAACAGATAGGCCAAGGCTTCTATTCCAGACTTTTTCTGGTGCCCAGAAAAGAGGGCACCTGGCGCCCCATCCTAGCTCTATCCATTTTAAACACCTTCCTGGTGATCCCAAAATTCAAAATGCTCACCCTCCAGCAGCTGCTACCCATGGTCTCCAAGGGCACTTGGCTAGCCACCCTAGATCTAAAAGAGACTTACCTCTACATTCCTATCAGGCAATCATGCAGGAAACACCTCTTCTTCAGGGCAGGATCTCAGCACTTTCAGTTCTCTGCACTTCCCTTTGGCTTATCTACTGCTCCCAGAGTTTTCAGAAAATGCCTGGCTCCGTCCATTGCCTTTTGCAGGCAAAGAAATATTCAGATTTACCCCCTACTTAGAGACGATTGCCTTATTCAAGCAGACAGCCAGGAAAAGCTGCTCAAGCACCTGGCTTTTGTAAAGACCCTACTGATCTCCCTAGGGTACACAATCAATGAAAAGAAATCAAAGCAGGTGCCTACCCAAAGGATAATCTTCCTGGGAGCAAGTCTGGACACAGCATCACAGATACACCAGAGAAACAAACTTTCCTGACAGCTTACTTCTCTCAACTGGCCACCAGGCCCCAGCTTTCTGCAAGGAAAATCCTGCAAGCTGTGGGGTTCATGGCATCCTGCATACTCCTTATTCCATATGCCAGACTGCATATTAGGAAACTTCAATGGTACCTAAAGAGCCTTTGGTGTCAACACTCTCAAGACCTGGAAACCCTTCTACCTGTAATTCCATGCCTCAGAAAATAATTTCTTTGGTGGGCAACAGCATGCTCCCACAACAAGGGACTGCCCTTTTCCCCGCATCCCGCCGCCCAGACCCGCACCACAAATGCATCAGACTATGCTTGGGTAGCACACCTGGATGGCAGGTGCATACAGGGCCAGTGGAGCCCACAGCAAATCCCCCTGCACATCAGTCATAAAGAGATGATAGCTGTGCAGCACACCTTAGCAGCTTTCAACCCCCTTCTCTCTCCAGGGGTTCTCTTGATCAGTGGATGTGTTCCTGTTTTCGTACAAATTTATGATATTGGTGTTTTGAAGGAGTGGAGGTGTTGTGTTTTCATACTGTTCTCTTGATCAAAACAGACACCACCACTGTGATGTGATACATCAACAAGCAGGGAGGGACTCACTCCTACCCTCTGTGCAGGCTGGCCATGACCCTTTGGCTCACAGCCTCTTCCATGCAACTACACCTGTTAGCACAATACCTACCAGGCTCTCTAAATTCTCTGGCAGACCAGTTAAGCAGAAATCTTCTGGACCTACACGAGTGGCAGCTCAACAGAAGTACCTTCACCCTAATAACTCAGAAATGGGGATCCCTGAAGGTCGATCTCTTTGCCTCCCACACCAACCATCAGCTCAACAAGTTCTGCACCAGGGAGCATCACTGCATGGCTTGGAAAGTGGATGCCCTGTCCTTCCCCTGGGTCAACCTCTTGGTCTATGCCTTTCCGTCCCTACCTCTCATCCCCAAGGTACTACTCAAAATAAAGGAGGAAAAAAACAAGAACCATTCTAATAACTCCAGACTGGCACCAACAACACTTGTATCCCTTGCTGTGCAGCCTGTCCCCGCTGCCTCCCTGGCTCAGATTCCAAACCTCAAACACAGAGGGGTGGGGAATTCATGCACCCCCAACTGCAGACACTCAGTTTGGCAGCTTGGCTTATTCCCTTACCCCTAACCAGTCTGCCATCCTCAGTAAACAGGTTCTGGATGTTATCCATGAGGCCAGACGCCCTAGCACCAGAAAGTCTTATGCAGATAAATGGTAAAACATATGCACCTGGATCCAGGCTAAGGGAGCCAATATGGCACAGCCCTCCATCCCTCTAATTCTGGATTACTTAGCTGACCTACTACACAGTGGTCTCTCTTTCTCCTCTATAAAAATTCACCCCTCTGCTATTTCTACTCATTTTCCCACTGAGCAGCCCCTTTTTTCACACCCTTCGATCAAACATTTTCTCAGAGGGGCTAGCAATTTGAGACCCCCCCCCCAGAAGGGCACCAACACCAGCTTGGGACCTTAACTTTGTCTTAGAAAAGCTCACCCTGCCATCTTTCGAACCAGCTTCTTCTGCAGAGCTAAAATTTCTCTCCTAGAAGACAGCATTCCTTCTGGCCATCACTTCAGCCAGAAGAGTCTCTGAGCTTGCAAGCACTCATGGCTGTGGAACCCTTCATCATCTTCCATGCAGACCGGGTATCCCTTAGAACTAACCCATCCTTCATGCCCAAGGTGGTGTCCAGTGTGGCTCTCAACCAATCCATTCATTTGCCCACCTTCTTTCCTAATCCCCAGAACAAGGGGTAAAGGATTCTTCACTCTCTAGATGTGCACAGACAGCTCAGATACTATCTGGATAGGACTAAATCCTTCAGAAATTCTGATCAATTGCTGGTTAGTTTTGCTACAAGGGCAGAAGGCAAAGCAATCTCCAAGCTAACCATTTCCAAATGGATAGCACACTGCATCCATTTCTGCTACAAACCGCATGGTAAGCCTCCCCCAATCATGGAAAAGGTAACATTTGGTGAATGTGGTGGCTCTTGGCAGCTTAAACTAGAAGAATGTGAGATGTCCTAATCTTCTGTTGTAGTATTCCTGACATAAGGGAGTTGCCTGCCAAGGTGACGACCCGATGTTGTCCAGTATATCAAAGTCTTTTATTACCTAGGGTGAGTGGTCTGACGTCAGCCATAACAGAGACATACACATGCACCACCCTCAGAACTTCTTTGCTGCCAGTCAGATCGCCAGTCCCAGATGTTGCTCTGCTGTCAGAATTGCTGACTTTCTAAGATAAGTGCCCCTTTGGGGAAATCTTTTTTTTCTCCTTTTGCTACCTTTTTTCTTTACTGAGTTCCATGTCATTCAGAAAAGGGAAGTGTGACTGTGGAAGACAGATTCCACATAAAGATGGTCATACTCTGTTCCTTTTTTGCCTCTGCCCTCAGCACAACCACAAAATCTGTGCCATTTGCCACTCCTTTATACCCAAGACCCTCCAGAGTCGGTTATCCTGCCTCACGATCTACCTAGAAAACCAATGCCTCAAGCTTCTAGGGAAGAGTGAGATGGAGTCCTCTCTGGACCTTACGACGGAGCCTGCAAAATGAAAGGCCAAAAAACTTAGGCCCGAAACCGAAGCTGCACCTTTTGAGTCAGATGTCTTTCCTGAAGCACATGAGAGCTCAGAGACGTGGTGACCTGGGATCTAGACCTACAGGCAGAGGCTGCCTTGGCTCCGGATGTTTGCACATCCAGAGAGGCTTTTTGGACATTAGTTTCCAATGTTCAGACTTATTGTGTCGGAGGGCCCTAGAGGAGTAACCCAGATAATTGTTAGGGAGGATGTCGACTTGGACATTGTGGAATGTAAGCCTACGTCTGGCCCTCCTCCTTTGTACCGCATAGATACGCCTTCAAAGAAGAAACAAAAAAGCATATATGTCTCTCCTTCCCCCCCTACCCACAGAAGGAATGGCTGAACTTCTCACAAGGCCTCTTTAAGGCTTTTTATGGTGCTTAGGCCTCTGTCAGGTCACCCTGCTTCCCCTCTCGCCTGGCCTGCTTCCCTTCTCGCCTGGCCTGCTTCCCTTCAGAAGAGGCCTAGGCCCCATCCTACCTCAGTTGAAGATTCTTCTTCTGAAGAGGACAAGTATCCTTTGGATTATTCCTCCCAAATCCCTTCTCCATTAGATTATGCCTTCCCTGAAGAGGATTCTAATGGGACAGATTCCCGCATGGAGGAGATTTATTTTGAGAGTATATCCAAAATCCGTGAACACTAAACGTGGTACACTGCAGAGATGTTTGAGGTCTAGAAGTGTTACTGTGACCTCCTCCAAGTACAGTCCCCTAGTTCTTCAGCCATCCCTCCTGTAATAACCTGCCTTTGCATTCACTTCACCCACCCAGACTCCCAGCCTCCAGCTCCAAAAAAGCAGGACAGGTACTACAAAATACCCAAGGACTGTGGATTTCTGTTCAAGGCCCCTGCTGCAGATCATTCTGTAATATGTTGCCTTTGATAAGGCCTCCAGCTCGCTCCCATCTTCCTCCCTGCTGCCCTCAGATTAGGTTAGCAGAGATCTGGAGAGGCTGGTAAAGAAAATCTATACTTCAGTTATCCTGGCCTTCATAGCATTAAACTGTCAACTACACATGACCAAGTGCAACTTGGAACTCCTTTCCCAAATTTCAAAACTGATATCAGACATTCGTGATTCTGAAAGTAAGCCCATGGCATCATTCCTCCTTGCTACCTCTTCTCAGGTAGCCAGACATTCTATCAAGTGCACCTATGATGCTGTAGAAGCCTCCTCTAGAGCTGCTGCTTCCTGTTCTGCCCTCAGAAGATTTGCCTGGCGTAGGCTTCTGCCTCTACCTGAGGGCATAAAGGCAAGCCTGGTGGATGCCCCCTTGAACAGTACTGCCCTTTTTGGGAAACCTTCTGCAAAGGTCTTCAAATCTCTGCAAGAAAAAAGTAAAGAACTTAAAAACCATAAGCACATTTTGGTATCCCTTGTGCCAAAATTTCACAGGAATTACCCTGCAAAGCAAACTTTCGTACATGGCAATCCATTGCCCCACAATCTAGACCTCAGAAAAGGCGTAAGAAGACCCAACAATTTTCTCATTCTTCTGCCTCTGCTTCCCATATAACTAAACACCCTTTCCTGATCAGATGGGCTCCTCCTCGTGACTCTTGCAGCAACCAAATCCCCCTTTCCCAGCACCTTGGGAACTCATCACTCAGGACTCTTGGGTGTTAAGCATCACCAAGAGGGAGTACTTCATGGTTTGGCACAAGGTGCCTACTTTTAGTGGAATTCTCCTACCACCAAAAGATCAGGACCCCCCTTTTCCCTCAAGTCCTACAAGACCTCCTAGAACAGGGCACTATAGAACCTGTTCCCCGAGAAGAATGAGGCTTTTACTCCTGCCTTTTCCTAGTTCCCAGGAAGGACCCTTGAGACCAATTCAAGACCTTTCTTAGCTCAATGACTTCCTCATAGTCCCCTCTTTTAAAATGTTAACCTTACAAACACTATTTCCCTTTATCCTCTGTCAGGCATTTCTAGCTTCCATAGATATCAGGGATGCTTACTTCCATATTCCCATTCACCACAGATACAGGAAATTCCTACAATTTTCTATGGGATCCTCGTATAATCAGTTCTCAGCCTTGCCTTCTGGACTCTCCACAGCCCAAGAGTCTTCTCAAAATGTTCAGCCCCAGTAGTAGCCTTTTGCAGGCTTCAAGGGCTCTTAATCTACCCAAACCTGGACGACCACTTAATCCAAGACACTTCCCAAATAGAATTGAACAAATCCCTCCAAATTGGCAATTGACATTCTTCAAAGCCTGGGATTTACTATCAACTTCAAAAAATCATCCCTGGTCCCAGCCCAAGATCACATTTTTCTGGGCTGCAGATTCCAAACCCTGAATGTGATGGTGTCTCTCTCGCCTCCCAAGGCACAGGAGATCTCACAAATCTTTGCAGACACTCCACCTAAATCAGATGTCTGCCAGGCAACTCCCCAGAATCTTGGGGCTGATGGTATCCACCATCCCAGTGCTTCCTCTAGCAAGGCTTCACATGAGGAAACTCCAATGGTTCCTCAAATCAGTAAGTTCTCCTCCCCTGTCTAAAGAAGGAGCTCCAGTGGGGATTACACAACTGTCTCTAAATCCAGGTCTCCCCAATTCTGCCACCAACTCATGGTCCCATTCATAGATGCATCAGACACGGGTTGGGGGATGGCTCTGGACCTCCACATGGCTCAAGGAGAGTGCTCTCTCTCTCTCCCAAATGAAGGACCACATAAATGTAAGAGAAATGAGGGTATTCATTTTTGCCCTTCAAACATTCCAATCACTTATCAAACCAGGGACATTACGTGTGTACACAGACAACATGACAGTCTTGTGATACATAAACAAGTGGGGGAGGGGATACTAGATTAGCCATGCAGGTTCTGGGATCTAGCTCATGTTGTAGATGTATCCCTCCAGGTGTGTACATCCCCTCCAGCCAGAATACTGTGGTGGACACCCTAAGCAGATCCAGAACAGAAGCCTACAGATGGATGCTTCACAGGGATGTGTTTCTGGACATTGTCCATCAGTGAGGTATTCCAGAGATAGACTTGTTTAACTCCCCCATGAACAAGTGGCTCCCTCAATTTGGTGCCAGAGAATACCAGCCTCTGGACGCCTTTTCAATCTCCTGGAAGGGGAAATTGCTATATGCATTCCCTCCCCTTCATTCTTAAAGTCCTGTTGAAAGTCCAACAGGAAAAGCCAAAAATCTTGCTGCTGATTCCCTATTGGCCAAAACAGCATTGGTCCCCCCTTCACTTTCACCTAGCCAAGGGCAGTCATCACAAGTTACCCAACAGAGTGGAACTACTAACACAGAACCAAGGGCTCACTCCTCCAACTGACCCTGTGAGTGATAGAGCCCTGATCCCATTCAGACACCTTTACTCTGAGGACGTGCTTCAGGTCCTGCAAGAGGCCAGGAAACCTAATACTAGAAACTCTTACCTCTCCAAATGGAAGAGGTTCTCCGTCTGGTGTCTGGCTAGGCACTAAGATCCATTGAAGGCGGATCCACCTATGGTCCTGTCCCATCTGTGTGAATTGCTTAATGCAGGATTAGCATACTCTTCCATTAAAGCTCATTTCTCAGTTGTCTCTGTTTGCCTGCCAGTAGCTCCACCCTTAGCTTCCAGACTCGAAGCTAAACAATTCCTCAAAGGCATCCTTCATATCAGACCCCCATGAGACCTGTGGCTGCACCCCTGGGACCTCAACATTGTGCTAGAGAAATTGACTCGAGCACCTTTTGAACCAGCTTCTTCTAGTTCACTGAAACTCTGCAGTTGGAAAACGGTCCTACTGGTGGCCATTACCTTTGCAGGCAGGTCTCAGAGTCACAAGCCCTTATGCCCCCCCTTTCTTGTCTTTCCACAAAGACAGGGTCTCCTTGCAGTCCAATCCCTCCTTCATGGCAAAGGTTGTCAATGAATTGTCCCTAAACCAGACATGTCACCTAACCACCTTCTTTCCCTTTGACCAGAGCAGTAGTGAGAGGATCCTGCACACCCTGGATGTACACAGACAACTCAGGTTCTACTTACATAAGACTAAACCCTTCAGGAAAACAGACCATTTATTTGTGTCCTTCCATGCCAGGGCTCTGGGATTGTATGTGTCTAAACAGACCATCTGCAACTGTATATCCAAATCTATTGCCTTTTGCTATACTCACCATGGTAAGGTTCTTCCTGTTTCAGTCAAAGCTCACACTATTAGGGCAGTGTCTTCCTCAGGGGTTTAGATACCAGCTCTATCCTAGAGGCTGCTACTTGGACATCTGTCCACACCTACACTAAATGATATAAGCTGGATTCCATCTCCAGATCCAGGGCAGTGTGTGCCAGCACCATTCTCTATGGCTTAATAGAAAATTCCTCTGCAACTTCCTCATGAGCTTTTGTACTCTCCCTTATGTCAGGAATACTGCAACAGAAGAATACAAGGACATAGATTAGTTGTGTAAGAACTTACCAGTATTCCAGCCCTCCCTCCATGCCCCACTTCCTGGCTTTCTTGGAAATATTGATCCTCATTCCCTTACTCTCTCCGCCTGGGGCCTCAGTTCTGAGGGTGGTGCACGCGTGCATCTCTTTTATGGATGATGTCTGTTGGTGGCCTATGACAAATGTGCCGCGCATCCTAGGTGGTAAGAGACTTTGATATACTGGCCGACAGGTTGTCACCTTGGCAGGCAACTCACTTATATCAGGAATATTGCAACAGAGAAGAGAAGAACATCTACCATTATGGTAAGTTCTTACACAACTAATCTTTGTATTGGCAACATATGTTTAATGCAAATTCCTGGCCAGGTGTAAATGATCAGATTTCTGTCAGTTGCCTTTTAAAACTGAGAGAATTACAAAGATGGCGCTGATGTCATTGCTTACAAACAGATTTAGTAATGTATTTATTCATTCATGATTAAATATTTTTGTCAAAGTGTTTCTAATTATAGTTTTGTATGTATTCAAGTTAAGTAACAAGGGTTTTAAATTATTTGGAAATTAATTTAACATTATCTGTTCAGGTATTTTGATTGCTGTTGTCTAGATTCACTTTTTTAACTTAGTGATTTTTACTGTCTTTGACTTAGGATTTGCACAGGGGTTTGTCACATGATTTTAAGTTGCTCACATGATTTGAAAATGTTGATCACATGATATTTTAAGTGCGTGTTAAAATATTGTCAGGCCATTTTATGTTTATCTGATGAAGTTATATTATTAAATAAAATGAAAGCCCTTATCAACAAGTTTTGGATTGTTGGAGCTGGTTTGTCGGAATTTCTGCAGCCTCGTGTGTGTAGTTTTCAGTTTTATGTTTTTGTATTTGGTTTGTTTGGTTTTACATTCTTCAAATGCGCAGGACTCTTTCTTTATGCCTTCCTACTTTTTCTCCTAATTCCTAGGGTACTAATAAAGGTCAGGTGAGACAGGCCGAGCATACTTATAGCCCCCCTTCTGGCCAAGGCAACATTGGTTATGTTTCCTCTTGACCCTCAGTGAGGGCAGATGTTACGTTCTCCCACAGGTGATAGACCTACTCACCCAGCTAAATGGATTGTGGCTTACCTTCAGCTGGGGGTGTGTTTGGTGTAGTGGTTGAGGTCTTCATCTCTTAGACACAAGGTTCAGGATTTGATTCTGACCTTAGGTTATTGGCTAGGCTTAAAATGGCCCATCAGGATAGTTAGCATTATATTTATATATGAACTTAAACCTCAAACTAACAACTTGAAAAAGTGCCTTCTGACGTCAAAGAATGCAGACTATTCCACAGAAGTGCTATAAATGCTGAGAGAGGCAACTCCCCACCCCACCCCGAGAAAGTCATATGTATCCAAATAGAAAAAAGGTTTTGTCTTTGGTGCAAGGACAAAAACATTGTTCTTTCTGTGGCAGACATAAACCAAGTGTTAGAATACCTGTCGGGATTGTTTCACCAGAAACTTGTTATTCCAGTATTAAGGTATATGCTTCAAGTATGTCTGCCTGCCTTACCTGCTCTCCCCTATCTATTTTCACCCCCACCTGAAACTTTTCCTTAAAGGGGTCACACATCTTAGGCTCCCCAGGAGAAACCCTGTCCATACCTGGACATTACCACCTTCTGAGCCAGCAGCTTCTGCTCTCCTGAAGATGAACACTTGGAAGACCAACTTATTCGTAGCTGTCACTTCAGCCAGGTGAATCTTAGAGCTACAAGCAGTGATGTGCAAGGAACACTTCACTGTGTTCCATAGCAAAAGGGTTACTCTTAGAGCTAATTCTACCTTTATGCCCAAAGTTAGTATCTAAACTCTCACTGAGTCAAGCTTTTCATTTGCCAGTGTTCTTCCCTAAACTACTAGGACTACTCTACAGATCAAGAAATTTCTTTCCTCTGATTCCAGAATTACACTCTCTCAATCATACCTCCTACCTAGTCTTATGTATGGCTCCCAGATCCTTACTAATCTTGACTCTACCCTTCTGACCAAGCTTGAAACCTCCTGTAATAAAATAGGACATTTTGCAGCAAATCAAAACTATAAATTCCATCACTGCATCTCATTAAAACAAATGGACTGGCTAGAACTACCTCACCATCTTGTACTCTCTCAACACTCAATTAATTCACTCTATCCTTTACTTACCTTCTTTCTGTCTAACACTTGCTCCACTAATTTCTTATTACTCTCCCTCCAGACAACTTAGAAGCTCTCATCAAAACTTACTCCAAATTTATAAATCCAAAACTAAAACTGGATTTAAACTGTATAGTTATCACCCATCCATGTCCTAGAATAAACTACCTCAAGAAGTATGGTCCCTTACCAACACAAAAGTATTCAAGTCAGCATTAAAAGACCACCTCAGAAATCATTGGTACTACCACTGTACTCAGCCATAAAGTATATACATATTTTCCCTCTTTCTCCCTCTTCAATTCTAGCATACTATTCCACTGTACATCCCTCCATTCCCTTACTCTAGAAAGCCTTTATTCTAAACTACTGTTTAATCAAATTGTATTGCAAAGACTGTAAGTAGTCTACTTTTTCTGTTGTGATTGTACTGTATAGACTGTTTTAGAGTTCTTAATATTTTTTTTCATTGCTTACGCTATTTGGTAGAATAAGCTGTGGTGTATTAATATTTGACTGCTGTATTTTTATTTGTAATTTTACTAAATGGAGCTTTTCTGCCCTGGTCACTGCTGAAAAAGGGCACCTGCCCAGTCAGTCTAACCCGGTCAACAAATGTAAAATAAATAAATAAACCACAGAAGAAAGCCAAGCAAATCCTGTACTCCCTTGATGTACACTGACAAATTAGGTATTGTTAAGTATTACCTAGACAGGGCAAATTTCCCTAACAGAGCAGGCCAACTACTAGTGGCCTTTGCAGAAGGAAAAGAAGGCAGACCAGTCTCCAGACAGACTTTCTCTAAGTGGATAGCCAGCTGCAATACCTTCTGTTATGCCTAACATGGTAAGCCAGTAACAACCCATGTCAAGACTCACTACACTAGACACTGTGCAGCCACACCACTGCCTTACTTAAAGTTGTTCCTACACAGGCTGTCCTGTAAACTGCTATGGGTATCTGTCCATATCTTTACTAAACATCACCATTTAGCCAATGCCTCCAGAGTTAGGACAGGGTTTACAACTGCGGTCCTACAAAACTTGCTTTCCCAGGGGCCAACAGACAGCCTTCTCCCCAACTAGTAACTTTGGGAGTCCTCCCAAGGATTAGTACTGCAATACTGATTATGAAGAACATACTACAGTTTGTCACACTTACCATAATTGTAGATACTTGAGTAGGTCAATGTTGCACTACAAATTTCCACCCTCCTAACCCTCTGCCTGCTGCTGTCTCATGGCCTCTCTTCCCCAAACTGGGAGGGGGGTAGCATTTCAGATGGGCATTTCTTATCCACTGTCATCTCCTACTTTTACTTCTTGTACATAGCTGGTACCTTCCCCTATCCCTGTCCAAAAAATCATCTGGAAGGGTAGTGCTGTCTTCAGATATCAGACTGCTGCTCATCATCTAGAAAGACTTGAAGATGGCATCAGCAAATACCCCTCTTATACTATGACATCGAGATGTTAACCATCAGATATCTGTTGTCAAGGGATGATGAAAAGACTGTGAAAATCAGGCCAGTCGAGGGCTTCTGCATGGCAGAAAGACACAAGGATCTGTACTGCAACACTGATCTACTCAAATATCTACAATTATGGTAAGTTTGACACAACTGTATGATCCTTCTAGACATAGTCCATAAATAGGGGGGTGCCTTGGATAGATCTGTTTGCCTTCATCAACAGCAAACAACTTCTGCTCTTTTGCATTAAGACCTACTGTCCTAAAGCTCAGAAAATGGTTGCAGTGCACTTTCTTTGGAAAAGGAAGTTCTTATGCGCCTTCCGTCCACTTTCCTCCACTTCCTCTCCTTCCCAAGATCTTATTAAAGATCCAAAGAGAATACCCAAAGATTTTACTGGTGATTTCTTATTGGCCAAGGGAGCACTGGTTGTCCCTTCTCTTCCACCGAGCCAAGGGCCATCACCAAGAGCTTTCCTCTGTAGTGGACTTGTTCACACTGCAGAAGGGTTCACTTCTACATCCCAACCTGTCATCCCTCAAACTGACTATGGATGATAGGATTCTGATACCTTTTAGGCATCAGTTTTCTGAAGATGTGCTTAAGGTTCTCCAAGAAGCAAGAAGACCTACTACCAGGAAATCTTAAATAGGAAAATGGAAAAGATTTACTATATGGTGTCTAGCTAGACACCAGTACACACTACAGGCTAATACCCCAGTGGTCCTATCTAACTTGTGTGAACGAAGTCTGGCCTAGCATACTCATCTATTAAGGCATGCATTTCAGTCATATCTGCATGCCTACATTTGCATCTTCCTCTTCTGGCCAGACTAGAGGTAAAGCTCTTCTTAAAAGATGTACTCCACCTGAAACCTCCTAGGAAAGCTATTCTCCTGCTTGTGACCTCAGCTGTGTGCTGGAAAAATTTACTCTCCCTCCTTTAGAGACAGCAGCCTCTGCCTCTGTCAAGTTCTGTACTAGAAAAACTATTCCGGTAGCCCTCGCCTCTGCAAGATGAGTCTCTGATCTACAGGCTCTTATAGCAGCCACTCCCTTCATTATCATTCATAAGGATTCATAAGTACAGATTGTCTTTAAGGGCCAGTCCCTCATTCATGCCTAAAGTCGTAAATTAACTCTCTCTGTCAGTTCATAAAACTTCCCATTTCTCTAATCCACAAAATAAGAGAACAAGGATTCTATGTTCTCTTGATATTCACCGGTAGCTTAGAGACTACCTGGGTAAGACTAAAGATGTTCACAAATGTGACCAATTGTTTGTCTGTCTGCAAGATTCCAAGCTAGGAAACCCAGTTTCAAATCAATTTGTTGCTAATTAGATATCTAAATGCATATATTTTTGCAACACTCAACATTGCAAAGACATGTTCTACTAGACCAGTGGCCTTATCTGGAGACTTTTACAAGAGGATTGACTCTAGAAAAATTTTAGAAAGCTACTTGGTCTTGTATGCATACTTTCACCAAACATTACAGAATGGATGCCTTTTCTAAATCCAGAGCTGCCTTCACCAGGTTAGACCCCTCTATATTACTAGACAATTCTCCTCTCTGTCCTCCTACCACCCCTCACACTTCTTAAGCTTTGGAAATCACCCAACATTTTAGAATACTGCAACATTGATCTATGGAAGGACGTAGTACAGTTATATAAGAACTTACCATAACAGTAGATGTCCTACTGATCACTTTTGCAGCATTTCTTCTCTCCCTGTCTTCCTCCCATCCCTGATTTGTCCTTTCTTTTACCTCATGAGGTTAGGTGAATCACTGTCTTTCTGCATCTCCCATCTTAGCTGACCAATTTATTTAGTCTCTCAGGCCTCTACAGACTCGCTGGCTTGGAGATGGTCTGAAGATTTACACCCATATGTCTGTTTATGTGCCATTATGCTTATGTATGACTCTTTGGACATTTTTGGCTTTGGTAACCCAGACTGATGTCCAGGTTGTTTGGAGAGATAACCCTGCAGTTTGGAATACTGCAACAGTGATCATTAGAACATTTACTGTTATGGTAAGTTCTTGCACAACTGTACTTTATCTCTGTCTGTTCACAAATTATTTTGTTAGCTTACTGATATAGTCTCTGCTTTCTTTGTTTCATCCCACACCAGGAAAGGTGAGGATGCAAAAAGCTTGTTGAATGATAAGAGCCACATTTCACAGCTAAAGGGTCGCTATGAGCAGTACAGTATAGTGGTGGAAGAGGTGCCTGTGCAACCAGAGGAGGAAGGTGGATCACGATTTTACAGAGATGATTATGAAGATGAGTATGATGACACATATGACTCCAACCAAGTGGGAGCCAATGATGCTGACTCAGATGATGAGTTGATTAGCAGACGGTAGGCAAACTGTTCTTTCAGTCATTTTTGAATGAAATGAATATAAATCATACTGCCAATGTGAGACTGTAGATATGCACATTGTGCAACTGAATGTTTGTCTAATATGTTCAATATACTTGTTGAGGACTTTTTCAGTTATGCTTTTCTTTTGTGAGTTAGCACAACTTAAGACAAATATACTCATATAAGTGGTAATTCCAACCTTTCTTATAAATTGTGATTATTATAAGTCATCACAGGTGAGAGATATAATGTAGCAGTCAGCCTAAATTTCATCATATAATGTAGTAGTCAGCCTAAATATCATTTTCTGATGACTGTTTGAATAGTCTACTTATTTTTTTATTCTGTTTGTGTCACAACATTGTCTTTCTTGTAAATTTTTGGGAGATGTTTGTATTTTGATGGATTTTTTTTACAGAGTTCTGTATCATCTGCCACTTTTGTCCTGCAGGCATGCAACATTCAGACAGTTTAGGTAACTGGACTGTAGCACTTCTTTGATGTCAAAATTGTTGCATGGAGGGTTATTTCCCTTTTACATATTTTCTTTCACTATACATCCAAGATGAAAAGGAAAATACTTGTTTGTACTGCTTCAAACTTTGATATAACAGCAAATGTACTAGAAAAGGTTAACTTGTACTGTGTAGGAAACTCATAGTCACAGCAGGGAGTGCTGATAGAAATTGTTTGTTGGTCAAGTGCAGATGTTCTTCGTGTTTCACTGTTGCAGTCATTACATTTGGGTAATCCTGCTGGCAGGTTGCCCTCAGTCGGCCTGAATTCCAAAGTCTTGGGTCCTGTGTCGGCTGTCGTCGCCCCTTCCCTGATGCCAGGTCATCAGGGGTGTAAAAGAAGCAGCCAGCGCCATTTTCTTTAGTCTTTCTTGCCGCGCGGTGCTCGAAGCAGAAGCAGTTCGCAAGTGCCGGTCGGCCAACTCCTGAGATTTTCGAGTTTGAATTTCAGATCCGAAGTCTTCTATAAAGCTAAGTACCCCGTTGGGGAAACTTTTTTTCTTGCTCCAGAACCGATGTCAGAAAAAGTTAATAATTGAATTTCTTGTGGGAAGCAAATACCTCATAAGGACTTTCATTCTTACTGTATTCCTTGCCTAGGCCCCGATCATAACTTTCTGGGTTGTCGGTTTTGTGCTAGATTTAACCAATGCACTATTAAGCGTCGGTATGATTTTGCTTTGAACTACTTTGGACGCAGGTTTAGTTATCCAGAAATGTCGTCGGAAAGCCATCTGACTACCGGAATTCACAAAAAAACAAAAAGAAAAAGAAAGACACCCGAGGCCCAAAACCGACGATGAAGCTTCTCCTAAGCCAGCCGCCGGTTCTCAGTGTGGCGCTTTTGCAGCCCCTGACGACTGTTACTTTAGAGTCGCAGGCCGCTACCGACTCCCACGTGGAGTTGGCCATGCCGCTGGAAACTCAAGGTATTGAAGCCTCTGACACTAATCCTTCAGATGGGTCCGGAGCCGCTGAACAGGCACCGGCTTCTGCAGGTGTATTCAGACCCAAACATCTATACATTAAACCGACTTCAAAGGCAAAGACTAAAGCTCTTTCAAAGGCAAAGAAGCAAACTCAAGAGCCACGTGAACAGGTCTCCATGCCCAAAAAACAGATGCTCAAAATGGCCGAAGACTTGATTACCTTGATCAGGGGTTCCCATCCCCCTCCTGATAAGAGGCCTAGGCAAGAGACTGACTATGAATCTTCAGATCAGGTTTCCATTTCTTCTGATTCCTCTTCTGATCAGGAATATTATTTTCCCCCCATGAGGATTCTGATGCTGAAGAATCCATTCCTTCAGCTTCTCCTCCTGAGGACTATTCCTTTGGGGAAACCTTACATACCATGAGGGAGCATTTCCACTGGGAGAGCCAAGATTTTTCAGAATCTAAAAAGAGGCTCAGGGATTTCTTGTTACTACCTCAGCACAAGCCATTAGCCATCCCTCCTGTGTTGGACATTGTAGATGATGTGTTTTCGGAGTCTAGCCTTACTCCTGACTCCTTGCTTCCAGCTCCTGTTAAGCCTGACAGATATTACAGGGTTCCTGACTCACATAAATTCCTTTTTAAAAACCCTGCTGCAGACCCAGAAACTATTTCTCTGGGTCCCAAGGGAGTTGAGGCTTCCGCTGCAAAAAACCCTACCCCTGCTTACACGGATTCTAGGGCACTGGATAGATGGGGAAAAAAGGTTTACACATCTGCTACCTTGGCTATAAGGGCCTTAAACTGTCAGTTTCATATGCTCAAATATCAGCAACATGTCATGGCATTGCTTAAACAGAAAATGTTGTTAATCTCTGAATGTGCAGAAAACAAGGAAATGCAGGATATATTGCATGCAGCTGAACAAGTTGGAAAACATACTTTGCAATGTGGTTTTGATTGTTTAGAGGCCTCCTGCAGGGGCCGCAGATACAGGTTGTGTAATTAGAAGACATGCTTGGTTAAAGGAACAAAATCTGCCTGATCATGTTAAAATTAAATTATTAGATGCACCTTTACAGCATGATACTTTGTTTGGTGTTAAGGCAGAAGAGGTGTTAAAGAAAATGGAGGACAAGGCTAAATCTATGCAAACGGTCAAAGATTTCTTACAAGTACAGCCGCCTAGGTTTAGTAGACACTGGCCAACTAAGAACTGGTTCTTTCCTGTGTCAGACAGACCTCAAAGGGGCTGACCCAGACGCCCTAGAGGCAGATCCCAGGTGCAAGGTTCATACAGGTCAAAGCAATGGGGTGCTTCTACCTCCAAAAGTGGAGAAGACAAATCACAACCTTACAGGAAACAGTCCCAATGACTTCCCCTGCCGGCACCAAGCACTTATTTTCTGGCAGCACCCTTACAGGGAAAATTAGCACTTTTTTCTCAAAATTGGCATATTATAACCAAGGACAAGTGGGTACTAAATATCGTGTCACAGGGCTACAAGTTCCATTTCCATACCCTGCCAAAGACAAATGGCTGGCCAGATCTGCCAAAAAAATCAATGGGCAGAGGCACAAAAACAAATCTCATCCTCATGGACATGAGTTCAACAAGTGCCAGAGCAAGAGCGGGGACAAGGATTTTACTCAAGACTGTTCTTGGTACCCAGAAAGGACAAGGCCTGGAGACCAATACTGGACCTATCGATTCTGAACACATTCCTGGATATACCAAAATTCAAAATGTTGACTTTGCAGCAGCTTCTATCCATGCTAGGCAAGAACACTTGGCTTGTAACTTTAGACCTAAAAAAGGCGTACCTGCATGTTCCAATCAGACAATATGCAGAAAATACCTCAGATTCAAGGCTGGCTCAATGCATTACCAATTCTCTGCACTGCCCTTTGGCTTATCTACTGCGCACAGGGTCTTTACAAAGTGCCTGGCACCAATAATTGCATTCTGCAGACTAAGAGGAATACAAATATATCCTTACTTGGACGACTGTCTCATTCAAGCAGAGAACAAGGCCATCCTTCTACAGCATCTGGCATTTGTGAAAAAAACTTCTAACATGCCTAGGGTACACAGTCAACAAAAAGAAATCAAAACTAGTACCCTCTCGAGATAATATTCCTGGGTGCAAGCTTAAATACAACTGCCCAGATGGCTTATCTCATGCCAGACAAACAAAGGCAACTGACTACCTATTTCAAAATGTTAGCAACAAAGGCCCAGTTATCTGCAAGAAAAATTCTGCAGGCTTTGGGCTTCATGGCATCCTGCATCCTACTCCTTCCATATGCGAAACTGCATATGAGGAAACTTCAGTGGTACCTAAAAAGTGTTTGGACTCAACATTGCCACAGCCTGGAAACTATAATTACTCTCATCCCCTGCCTGCAGCAGGAGTTTCGATGGTGGGCAAAGGCTTGTCACCAAAACAAGGGACAGCCATTCATATTACCCCCAGCCAGGCAAACACTAACAACGGATGCATCAGATTATGCCTGGGGGGCCCACATGGCAGGAAGATGTATTCAGGGAACATGGACCTCAAACCAAATGCATCTACGTATCAATCAAAAAGAGATGCTAACTGTTCAAAATGCCCTGAAAGCCTTCAAGGACCTGCTTCATCCAGGACAACTACTGATAGACAGACAACACCATGGTCATGTGGTATATAAACAAGCAGGGGGGCACACATTCTTACCCCCTTTGCAGACTAGCCATAACTTTGTGGGACACAGCATTGACTTACCAAGTACATCTGCAAGCACAGTTCCTGCCAGGAAGTTAAAATACCCTGGCAGGCGAACTAAGCAGAAACCACAAGGATCCCCACGAGTGGCAGCTGAATCCACAAGTCTTCAGCATGATAACAAGGAAATGGGGATGCCTGGACTTAGATCTATTTGCTTCCCCTCACAACTACCAACTAAAGAGATTCTGCACAAGGATTTAACACAGACAAGAATGGAAAGTGGACACCCTATCCTTCAGCTGGAAGAACCTATCAGTATATGCCTTTCCCCGTCTGCCTCTCCTCTCAAAGGTACGACAAGAGAAGCCAAAGATGATACTGATTGCACCAGACTGGCCCTGCCAGCACTGGTACCCAATATTAAGGAGCTTGTCTCAATGCCCAGCATGGACCTTACCTCAAGTACCGCATCTACTGTCCCAGCAAAACAATCAGATCCTGCACAGCCAGCTCAGGACTTTAAACCTGGCAGCATGGCAGATAATGTAGCCATACAAAACACACCTCTCAGCAAAGCTGTGATGGATGTCATTTTGGAAGCCAGAAGGCCTAGTACTAGAAAATTTTATGCTGGAAAATGGAAGGGATTCTGTGCTTGGAACCAGACACAAGGAACAGATACAGCTGTACCAAATATTCCTCAGATTTTATAATACTTAACTGACATGCTGGACAAAGGCCTATCTTTCTCATCTATTAAAATTCATGCCTCGGCCATTTCAGCTCATTACAATGCAGAGCCACCAATCTTTTCTCATCCCTTATTAAAACAGTACCTCAGAGGAGCCAAAAATTGAAGGCCTCCAAGGAGATCACCAATGCCTGCATGGGACCTCAACTATGTCTTGGAAAAACTCACCCTGCCTCCTTTTGAGCCAGCTGCTACTGCTGATATAAAGTTTTTATCTTGGAAAACAGCTCTGCTCCTAGCAATAACTTCTGCAAGATGAGTTTCAGAGCTACAGACACTCATGGCTGTGGAACCTTTTATCATTTTTTATCCGGACAGGGTCTCACTGAGGACAAACCCAACATTTACGCCTAAAGTGGTGTCCAGTGTGGCTCTTAACCAAACCATTCATCTGCCAACTTTTTATCCAAATCCACAGAATAAGGGGGAAAGAATTCTGTATTCTGTGGACGTACACAGACAACTTTGATTCTACTTGGACAGAACCAAAATTTTCAGAAAGACAGAGCAATTACTAGTGGCATATGCTGCAGCATCACAAGGAAAGGCTATGTCAAAGCAGACAATTTCAAAATGGATAGGTCACTGCATTTGTTTCTGCTACTTATACCATGGCAAGCCACTGCCTAAGGGCATTAGGCCACATTCCACCAGAGCTGCAGCCACTTCAGCAGCCTTTCTCAGGGGAGTACCAACCAAGGACATTTTAGAGGCAGCTACTTGGAGTTCAGTGCACACCTTTACAAAGCACTATCATCTGCCACTCTGCTCTAAATCCAGGACAGGCTTTGCCACTGCAGTACTGCAGGGTCTCATAGCTGCTCCTAACGCTGTTTAGCTCCAGCCTCCCAACCATAGCTTTGAGAATCTACCCAAATGTTATGACTGCAATAGTGAAACACAAAGAACATAGTACAGTTGTGTACACTTACCATAAATGTAGATGTAGTTTATTCACTGTTGCAGTCCAGCTTACCCACCCGCCATCCCCCCTTTTCTTCTGATGGAACCTATCTTTCCTTCTCTGATTTATACAACCTATGTGGTGTATTTGCTTGTGGATGAAGGTAAAGTTTATATTGCTGCATGTAATTTTATATATACATATAAATTTTGGCTACCCTTTTAGGAGGCACCTGACGTCTGGGGTAAGAAAAACTAAAGAAAATGGCGTTGGCTGCTTCTTTTATACCCCTGACGACCTGACGTCAGGGAAGGGGCAACGACAGCCGACGCAGGACCCAAGACTTTGGAATTCAGGCCGACTGAGGGCAACCTGCCAGCAGGATTACCCAAATGTAATGACTGCAACAGTGAATACACTCTAACATCTACATTTATGGTAAGTGTACACAACTGTACTTTATAGGCAGATGAATTATTACCATGGGATAACTAGACCACTAGTCGTCTTAAAGTAAACAAGTATAGCAGTTGTCAGAAGTAAAACTAAAACATTAAGAGATAATACTCCTAATGACCTTGTCCTTCGGGTGCTATCTGTTTTATGTCCTTACCCTTGGCTGCCATTGTTATCTTTATTTTTTTGTTCCCATCCTGGTACCATATAATCCTCTGGCTGCTGTCTCACCGTCCATGTCCACCCAGTGCCTGAATCTCCCAATTGGTCCATCTGAGTAGGTGAGCCACTTGACTCACTCTTCAGGAAGTTGACCTTGACAGTAACTCCTTTGTTGTTCCTGGGAATGGGGGATCCGGAGTTGCGTGCATCCTTATAACTGTTGATCAAAGTCTGTACCTTAGAGAATGGGTAGTGCAATAACATCAGAGATGCCATTATTGCACAGGCATCAAGCTCCCCTCCTTCTCAGGATAGGAGAGGTGGATGTTTGCTTGTTTATCCTCTCTCTCATAGTCAGCCATACTGATAGCTTCCTTTTGTCTTGAACTCAAGTCACCAACAGTGCAGACAGATGCTGAGCCTCTGCCTCAGTGAGCCAACTCATATTTGTAGTTTTGTTGGAGCTTATCCTGCAGAAGTAAGGAACTTACTTTGTCTTGCATTTTAGGTAGATTTAAACTACTTGTATATGAGAAATGGTATGCACTAGAAGGTCAGCAAAAATAGGGAGAATGGAATTGGCTACTCTAAATTTTATTTTGATTTAGCTTCCATTTGTGTATCATGAAGGTAGATATAGTCCATGATATTTGGGAAGGCAGTTATATAAAACTTATACATTTAAAAAAACATTTCTAACAGCAAGGTAGCAAGAACTTCAGCAGTGCTGTGATATGCCAAATGAGCACATACCCGTTATGAGCACGTAGCTTTTCATGCCTGCTGGGTTCACTTCCATTCTCTTTGGTTATGGGTTTCATATTAAAAAATAACTGCCTAAACTGCAACTAAAATATTTTATTGTCTGTCTTTGCAGCCCCTTTACTATTCCTTTGGTGCTGAGAAATGGAGAGCGAGATGTAAGGCAAGATGAAGATGAGGAAGAGGAAGAAGTCGATGAGCAAACTAAAAAGGTACTGAATTTTGAGAAGGGGAAATGTAGTTTTTCTGTTCTGTTTTCCTTGGTCTTTTTTTTGTCTCAGTCAGCTGGTCATGCTATATTTGCTAGGTGGTATGTTCTTTCCCTGTAGCTGTCTTACTGTGGGAGTGCTTTATATTTTTGCTCTGCTTTTGGTGCAAATACCCATCCCCAGGCATAAAGCATGCAGGGCACCAGTGACGTCTACCATTGCCATCTCCGTTGCTCATGGCTTGCTGCAAACATAGTGTTGACCAGATGGTCCCCAGGTAGTTCAGTAGCCCTGAACGTCCCCTTCCTTGAAGGCAGCTTGCTTCCAACTTCATAAAAGTTCCACTGCCACCAGCAGATATCTTTGTGCGCAGTGTCATAATAGATCTATCAGCAACTGGAAGCACTGTTTCAGGGGATATGTTTCCCTGTTTGAGTTGCAGAACTGGTAGCACATAACCAAGTCAGGGCAGGACTGAAGCCCTAATGTTTTTAAGAAATAAGAACTATCACATGTTCCTTAAAGGATGGTATGCTTGACAGCAAGTTTGATTTGTAAATTCAGGTACCATGTGAAATGCCTTTAAGATGCATTAACATCCTTTCTCTGTCATATTTAGTATTACATTTTGTTTGTTTCATGTAGAACCCATAAAAATTTAAGACTGACAGCCAGATTCAATAAAGCCTACACAGTCTGTTTACATGTGGGCTTCGCGCCACGACACACATGATAGCACACCATTATGGATTCACTAAGAGGCTCTACACAGTGTGTAGAGCTGTGCACAGCTGCGCAAACAAGGTAAACAATGTGGCATGCAAATTATAACATAAGCAGCTGAATTGTATGCTAATCAACCAATCCAAGATGAAGGAGCTATTCAGCAAGCTGTAAAGCAACCTTGTAGACTCAGTGCTGTTTTTACCTGCAAATTCCAAAACCTGTTTGAATACAGCCACAGAAAGGAGTCTACACAATGTTAGGGGCTGCTGTTCCTTTAATTCATGTGTATCTGCAACATGTTGAAGTCTGTGTTGCTGCTAATAGACCAAGGCCAAGAAGGAGAAGAGTTTTGAGAACCTGGGTAACCTATCACAATATGATATGGAAATTATAGAGCGCTACAGGGTGGATGGAGACACCCTATTAGAACTCTGCAACCTCTGTCATCCTCAACTCAGAGCCAGGGCAAACCGAGGGGAACCCATCCCAGTGGAGACAAAGGTATGTGGAGCACTTAGAATATTAGCTACAGATACCTTTCATAGACCAACAGGGGACATGTTGGGGTGTCACAGGCATCAGTGTCCAGGATCCTTCATCAGTTCTTGAATATTATGCTCCAACATGCTAGTGACCACATATATTTGCCCCGTACTCCTGAGGGTAGGGCCAGAATTATTCAGGAGTTCTACCCTGTAGCACACTACCCTGAAGTAGTGGTGCCATAGATTGCACACATGTAGAAATTAAGGCACTACCCTGGGAACAGGGAAGGCTCTACATTAATAAAAAGAGATTTCACTCTATTAACTGCCAAGTTGTGCGTAATGCCAAGGGAATCATCTTTAATGTGTGTGCTGGCAACCCTGGCAGTTACCATGACTTGCATATCTGGTACACCTCCCAACTGTATCAAATGTTTAATAGGGGGGATATCCCACAGGGTCATTTACTGGGGAATGGGGTTATACACTGGAACAGTGGCTGATAACATCCATCAGAAATGCACACACACCCAGTGAAGCATACCATAATGAGGCACATGCTGAAACTAGAAATATCATAGAGCATGTGTTTGGGCTGCTGAAATCGTGGTTCCTCTGCCTAGGTATAGCTGGGGGAGCTCTGCAGTACAATCCATGGAGATGTACTGAAATACTCACAGTATGTGCTGTGCTTCACAACTTCATCCTGAGAAAACAGCTACAGCAGGATCAGGAAGGGGAAGGAGCATGAACCACCAACGCCAAGGTCACCACTGCCACACGCAGGTGAGGAGTCTGGGTGGAAGCAGCAGCTGGTGTGGGTGTAGGCAGACGTAGGCATGCTCAATATACCCTTGCATTGGCTAAAAGACACTGCATCACGCACTCACTCACCAACATTGCCTAAAACCTTCCTGCTACGCACATACATATAGTAACACTGATGCCAGGCAACTCTCACAACCTTTACCCCCCAATGTATTGGCTGTGTACTGCTTGTATCAGACAGAGTCAGCCCTGAACTAAAACTGTTGCAGCTGCTGGATTTACAAGGTAAGTGTTGAATCTGGAATGTATTGTGTAATAATATGAATGACTGGCATATCATTGCATTTTGCTACTTGGTAACGTAAGCAGGTAAAAGGTGGGAGATTTGTACAGAAATGACCTTAACATGTGACAGCCGAGATTTATTTGACTTATGTTTGTCCATTATTAAGTAGTAAGCCTCAGGCATCAAAGATTCACAGTCATACCTCTCAGAAGTAGTGATGGCCACTGCATGCACCATACTTTTGTACTGGAAAATCCTTAAAGAGAGAAGATAGAAACTAATGATACTCATTGCAGTTTCAGGCTTCGCAACCCTCCCAAGATCATTCACAATAAAGCTGGAAAATGTTGATGCTGTCAACTAACTTTCTAAGACCAGTACAGTCAAAGCTACATTTACCAGTTCAACATCACAAATGCAGATATACCAAGCACTAAGTCAGCTATGCACCCTGAGCATCAGACACAAAGCTTATGTATCCCTGAATCCAAAAGATATAAAACAGGGATATGGCACAGGGTGTTGGGGGGGGGGGGTGGTCAGGAAGCCTAGGCTGACACAAAAGGTCTGTGAGTGTGTGTGAGTAAGAAAGAGAAGCAATAAGACATTTGGATAAAGCAACAAATGGCCAGTGGGACAAAATGTGTTTTAAGCTGCACGGCTGAACCATGTAACTGTTGTGTGCGTCTGTAGGGGTCCTCCAGGTGAAATTGGTTTGTGAGTGTCTGCATGAACACAGCCAAGCTCTGTGTTAGCTTTACATCTTTGTATGCTGGACAGGTATGAGCCACGTATGGTAGAGGTGGCAGTTCATCATTGTTGTCCCCTACCATGAGAACTGGCTCTGCCGTTGTTGCACCGACACATCCACTCCCATGGTCAGATGCACTGCTGCTATCTGAACGTGACTGATGTCTGCTGAACAAGCTCCCCTCACGAGTATGCCCAGAACCAGGACCCTGACCCCATGCTCTGCCATGTCTGGTCTGGACAGCGCACCCACTGACTGAGCAGTGGAAATACTGCCACTGTGGGAGCGTGATCTGGTATGGCTACATTAGCTAACAGCAGATGATGTGACTGACCTATACCCACAAGGATGCCATCCCACTCCCAGCAGGCGTATCACAGACACCGTTTGTTCCAATGTGTCATTCATCCAATACATTGAATTGGCAACATGGTGGAAGCAGTCATGTATGTCAGCCTGTACCGCATCTACAACCCTAAGCATTTCTTTGGAGCATTTATGAGGACATGCCTGTGCCTCCATGACAGCCCTAAGCATACTTTGAGTGGCATGGGAAGAGACACCTGGATCAGGTAGAGGATGGACAGCAGGCCCTCCTCTGAGCACCCCTAACAACCCTCCTGTGTGGCACCTCTCCCACACTTTGGCTACAGCCAGAGTCAGCAGGCACTGAAGCCACAGTAACCACACTTCACTGATCAATTGTCTCACCCTCCACCTGTCCATTATCTTTGGGCTCACTGGAATGCTTAGGCGTAGGCCTACTGGATGTGTCCTATGTCATTTCAGGGGATGACTGCATGTCAACCTCAGTGTCAGATTCAACCTCTGCACTCCTTGACTGTGCCTCTGTTTGGCCAACACCATCACCAGAGTCTGCTGCTACTCTGATATCAGGTGGTAGAAGTCCCACACTTCCACTGGCAGGATCAACTGTGATAGTAAGCAACAAATATAAGAAAAATTAATATCTAAACTACTATACTCCAATATATGCTAAAAAAATAACAGTGCTGCCACTATTAGACAATACAGCAGTACACACAACAGTCCTGACATCAACATAACACACTAAAATATTTCTTTGAATTGCTCATCAGTACTGACATAAAAATATTTGGCTTATCATGTGCAGATGATGGTATCCTCTGCATGCCAGATGGTCCTGGAAGAAGTTAAGCAAAAGGTAAGGACAACATCATCACAATTAACAGTAAAACGGGGGGGGGCAATATTTTCATCTTTTATATGTCCATTAACTATACTTTCAACAAGAACTTGGATGATCACTCCAACCTAAGCTAATCAATCAGAATGTGTTATTAACTGTAGCAATCTTCACCCCCCCCCCAAAAAAAAAATTCTTGTGAAACAGAAGTAATATAATGATTTAATCATACCATTCTGCTGTCAGCCAGAATGATACCACAGTACAAGGACAAAATGATTGACTTCAACAATTGGCTAAGCTTCTGTTGTTATTCTAAGGGGATCCAGTATCTGTCTGCCTGGGATGACATGATCGACAGACCATGATGCTTTGCCAGAGATGGCCTGCACCTGTCGCCCTTGGGATTCCGGATATTGGCTAAGGCTCTTGCCACCCCTATAGTGCTTTTTTTTAGACGAGGTTCAAATGACAAATTCACCACTGTAACAGGTGCAAGCAAGCAAAGTTTGAGGGTAATGCTACTCAGTGGTAGAAGTCTAAACCTCAAAATGCACTCACTCGAGGCACTCCTTAAAATGGAGAACATCAACATCTGTGCAGTAACAGAGACCTGGTTCAAGGCTCCAGAGAGCACCCCTACATTACCAGGCTATAAGTCATACCACACCTTTCGGCCACCTAACCTGGACCAAAACACTAAAGGCGGAGGCATGTTCATATTCATTAAGGATATCCACACCTCCAGGCTAATTGGTCAGCATAATACATCTGAGATTATCCAAGTGCAACTAACTCTGGGCAAGACCGCAGTCCAAATTGTAGCTTTGCTACAGATCTCCCACCATGCCCCAGGATTCCCACTCCTCATTTCCTGATACACTGGAAAATATTAGGGTACAACCCAACATCCTAATAATGGGCAATTTCAACTACCCCACCATTAACTGGGAAAACTACTCGTGTACCAATTCTTTTGCTCAACATTTTCTGGAATTCATAAATTCCAATGCCTTGGATCAACTTATACACACCCCCACTAGTGGCGGCTGTATCCTAGACCTGATCATTACCAACATGGGCAACCAGTGTTCCACACCAGAGGTCAATTCTTCGTTGGTCAGATCCGACCCCAAGCTAATCACCCTAGACGTCCACATCTTGCCCCCACCCCCCATTAGGGAAACCACTGTAAAAAATTTCTCCAAAGCCAACTTCACGCTTAAGACAGAAGTGGCAAACTTTATGACACCCATGAAGATGGACAATAGAGGTATGACTGCTGAATCCTACACAAATGCACTTTATAAGCACTTACATGAGTGCATGGATCGTGCTATCCCTAACAGAACCAAGATGCTATCCTCCAAAAAAAGAAAGCCAATCTGGTGGTCCCCTGCCATAAAAAAACTTTACAACAGAAGAAAGAAACTGTTGCAAAAAAGAGTAAAATCCCATGATTGGAGGAACTCCCTGGTCAGCCTCAGTAAGAAGCTGAGATCCCTCATAAAATCCTCCAAAGTTAGTTACGAAAACAAAATCGCCACTGATTCTAAAGACAACCACAAAGCATTCTATAGCTGTGTCAAGAATCTCAATGGTAACACTCAGATCTGCTCTGAGTTACAGCACAATATCACTAACTATACAGAACCAATTGATATTGCCAGCATCCTGGCAGATAGGTTCATTGCTAACTTTACCCCCCCCCTCTCACCCCCTAAAGGGCCTATCACTATACTGGAAGAATGCAAAGTTCCTGTAATCACGGCTGCACAGGTAAAAAGCACACTCTCCAAAGCCAAGAACACAGCATCCATGGGACCTGACAACATCCCAGGCTGCGTTCTACACGAACTACAGAACAAACTGGCACCCCACCTAAGTACCATCTTCAGTCATAGCCTCACCTCAGGCTTTGTGCCCACTGAATGGCGCACAGTGACAGTTATCCCACTTCGCAAAGGGGGAGCCACCATGGAACCCGGGAATTACCGCCCCATTAGTCTGACGAGCCTGGTCTGCAAGGCCATGGAACGTATCATCATGAAACTTATAAACAAAGATATTGGTAATATCCAAACTCTGGACCCCACCCAGTTTGGGTTTGTAAAAGGCAGATCATGTCTCCTAAACCTGATATACTTCTTTGAAGCAGTTGTCAAAGCCGTAAACGAGGGTAAGGTGGTTCACACACCCTATCTAGATCTCGCCAAGGCTTTCAACACCATCCCCCACTCTGAAATTATAGATAAACTCAATAAACTAGGTATAAATCTCAATGTCACAAGATGAGTTGCCAACTGGCTCACTGACAGAACCCACACTGTGAAACTAGCACTCCAAATCCGACTTCAGACCAGTGACAAGTGGAGTACCACAGGGTTCAGTCCTGGGTCCTCTCCTGTTTGGTATCTACTTCTCTGAAGTACAGGCTAACACAGAAGGTCTTTGGCTAATGAAGTTTGCAGATTACTGCAAACTAGGAGCCATAATCGAAACTCCTAACGATGTGGACATCCTACAAAAGGGTCTCGCTGAGACAGATTCCTGATGTCAAAGCCATGGTCTCAAGCTCAATGTCAAAAAGTGCATTGTCATCCTCTTTGGTAAAAACTCTGTATACATTAACTACCACATAGGCGGCAGTCTACTTAACACCGAAAGTGTGATAAGAGACCTTGGGACACAGGTGGACAGTAGTCTCTCCTTTGATAATCACATCACCACAGTAGTCAGGAAATCCTTCTACATGACACACCTCATCACAAAAGGTTTATCATCCAGGAAAAAAAGAGGTTACTGTTCCCCTCTACTCATCACTCATTCGATATGAACCTCACTAGACATCTACAATAACTGGAAAGGCCACAGAAATACCTCACAAAGAGGATTACTGGCCTTAAACAGATGCCCTATGCAGACTGTCTCAGAAAACTCCAGCTTTACTCTGCTGCATATTGCCTACTCAGAGGCGATCTCTGCCTAACTAACAAAGCTATGTCAAACCCAGAGCTGTTGGACATGCTCCACTTAAAGAAATCCCAATCCCTCTGAGCTACATGCTCTAGGGACCTAATCCTTGTCACCACAATAAACAGAACATGCTAGAGGGATAGATTCCTGTCCCAGAGACTTCCCATACTCCGGAACAAACTACCTATCTATATAAAATGAAGATCTTCATTAACACTCTTCAAGAAAAATCTTGATGATTGGATGGGAAATAGGAAATTCACCCCGTGGATCACTTCTGTGGCTCTCCTCGACAGGGGCACAAGAAAATAATTTTCTTGGGTGGCAAAAGCCAGGGTACCTTTTTGGCTAGACTTATATATGCCCTAGTGCCAATAGCCTGGTACCTACCTATGAACCTTTTTAAATTGTTTTACTATGCAACAGTATTTAACAATTGAGATACAAAAGCCTACTTGGAAGCTCTTCCTAGAACATGCTTGCTGTCCCTGAAACAGTAGCACCAATGCCAAGGACATGTACTGCACTTTCCTGGGAGCTGTTTGGATCCCTGACACTGGCTAGGAACTCTTCATTTGCTGTTAGTGGTGGCTGTGTGGCAGGTGCCCCCAGTACCCATCCGATCATGGCCCACTACAAGTGCTCTCCTCCATGTAGAAGAGATCATGTCAGTGGCCGTATGGTGCACCAGGTCATATGTCCTGCTCTGGCCACCAACCGCATTAACATCTGCAACAATCTGCTGCCAAATCTGCATTCTGTCTAACATATCTCCATGTGCCGTCTCACACAAGAAGGCACCATGTTGCCTAAAAAGCATCAACAGTGACCTGATTCTCAGGGTCAGTGAAGTTTTTTTTTTTTTTTTTTTTAAGGATTGCAATGCCTCGGAGGCATAGTATTAGGTATCCTAAAAGACAACAGAAGAATAAGGCACATAAGTATCACGTAACTACAATATAACTGATGTTCATCGTGTTTCACTGTTGCAGTCCTAACCAGTGGGTTATCCGGCTCCCGGTAGCCCTCGATCGGCCAGAATACCAAAGGTAAGTAAAAATGACATTGGCTGTCAGTGGTTGTAAAGGACATCAGGGCGTCTGATAAAAAAGGAGGCAGCCAACGTCACTTCCTCAGTCTTCCTTGCCGCGGAGCCCAAAGCAGAAGCATTTCTTGTATGAGTGCCGGTCAGCAGTTTATCTTTTATATTTCTGACTACAAAGTTGAAGTCAACTACAGCTAAGTACCCCATTGGGGATCCCCTTTTCTTGCCTTAACAAATGTTTTTTGGCAGCAAAGTAGAGGAAGTGCTCAAGAAAATGGAAGACAAGGCCAAGTCTATGCAGACGGTTAGACTTTCTACAAGTTCAGCCTCCTCGCTTTAGCAGGAATTACCCTTCTAAGAGTTGGATGTTCCCTGATACTAGCAGACAGAGCCATTCTAGGGCTAGAGATTGCAAATCTTCTAGGGGGCAGTGAGCTACCCCTCAAAGGTCCAAGCGTTGGCAGGCTTCCTCTTCCAAGGCGGGAAGTTCTAAACCTGCATCTCAGTCTAAACATTCTCAATTACTCTGTCCAACTTCTGCCTGTTCTTGCCTGACCGGAGAGTCCTTTAGAGGGAAGGTTGGCCCTGTTTGCAAATGTTTGGGCCCATCACGGACGACAAATGGGTACTCAGAACTGTATCCCTAGGGCACAAGTTTTCTTTCCACAACTTTCCAGTACCCGAAGGATTACCGGACACTTCTCCAAATCAAAGGGCAGAAGTAGAAAAGCAAAGTTTTTCTCTGTTACATCTGGGAGCAATAGAATCAGTTCCTGCTCAGCAGGTAAGCTAGGGATTCTATTCCAGACTTTTCTAGTTACAAAAAAAGAAGGCACCTGGCGTCCTATCCTGGATCTATCCATCCTGAACACTTTCTTGATAATTCCAAAGTTCAAAATGCTCAGTCTGCATCAGTTACTGCCAGTGTTAGAAAAAGGATTCCTGGCTGGTAACATTGGATCTCAAAGAAGTTTGTCTGCACATCCCTATCAGGGAAAGTTGCAGGCAATACTTTCATTTCAGGGTGGGCAAGCAACATTATCAATTCTCTGTGCTGCCCTTTGGCGTGTCTACTGCTCCCAGAGTTTTCATAAAGTGCTTGGCTCCAGTCATTGCTTTTTGCAGGCAAATGAAAATTCAGTTTTATCCATACCTGGACGACTGTCTAATTCAAGCAAATTCTCAGGAACAACTGCTAAAGGATCTAGAATTTGAGAAGACTCTTCTCTCTTCCCTGGGTTACACTCTCAACTTGGAAAAATCAAAAATGGTACCATCCAAAGAGATTACATTCCTGGGAGCGAGTCTGAACACAGCCGCCCAGGTGATATATCTCACCCAGGAGAAGCAGACAACTCTTTCAATTTACTTCAAGGATTTGGCAAGCCTGTCCCAGCTCCCTGCAAGGAAATACCTGCAAGCTCTAGGATTCATGGCCTCTTGCATTCTCATGATTCCATATGAAAAACTGCATATAAGGAAATTGCAGTGGTACCTCAAGAACACTTGGTGTCAGCACACACAGGACCTGGATGTGCTAATTCCTCTGCTTCCATGTCTGCGGACAGAGTTTCTTTTGTGGGCAACAGCCTGTCTACAGCACAAAGCATGCCTTTTCGCCTACCTCTGGCCACTCAAGTTCTTACCACAGATGCATCGGACTACACCTGGGGAGCTCACCTGGATGGCAGATGCATACAGGGAAGTTGGAATACCCAGCAGATGCACCTGCACATAAATTTAAAGGAGTTGATGGCAGTCCAGCAGGCTTTACTAGCTTTCAAGCATCTTCTTTCTCCAGGGACCCTTCTTGTCAGGACAGACAACACCACAGTCATGTGGTACATCAACAAGCAGGGAGGGACTCATTCTTACCTCCTGTGCAGACAGAGCGTGAGTCTTTGGTCCATGGCAGCATCCCTGGGCCTGCATCTCCTAGCTCAGTTTCTTCCAGGAAGGCTCAATGTTTTGGCAGGCCAGTTGAGCAGACAGACCCTGGATCCTCAAGAGTGGCAGCTGAACAGAGCAGTTTTTTACAGCATCATTCAGCGTTGGGGCACTCCTCAAGTGGATCTCTTCTCCTCTCCAGACAACCATCTTCTACCTCTTTTTTGCACCACACAGCATCACAGCAGAGCCTGGAGAGTGGATGCTCTGCCCTTCTCATAGATGCTGCTGTCAGTGTATGCCTTCCCTCCTCTTCCTCTTATTCCCAGAGTATTATTGAAGATCAGGGATGAACGACCATGGACTAATCTCATAGCTCCGGACTGGCCCAGGAAGCATTGGTATCCACTGCTTCGCAGTCTCTCCCAATTTCCTCCTTGGCATCTTCTTCTGAGGCCAGATCTTTTGGTTCAGGAAGGGGGAAACATTCTACATCTTCATCCTCAGTCTCTCCATTTGGCAACTTGGCTCATTGTATGACTCCATCCTATTCTTCTTCCCTGTCCCAGCAGGTGGTTAACGTGCTGAAGGAGGCCAGGTGGCCTAGCACTAGGAAGTCTTGTACTGGCAAATGGGAAAGATTCTCTCTTTGGATGCAGGCTAGAGGGGAATCTTCTTCTCAGCCTTCCCTTCCTCTGATCCTGGAATACCTGGCTGATTTGCTTCAGGGTGGTCTTACTTTTTCCTCTATCAAGATCCATGCTTCAGCTATTTCTGCTCATTGTTTTTTTGAACAACCCATTTTCTCTCATCCTCTGATGAAAATGTTTCTCAGAGGTGCTTGCAACTTAAAACCTCCCAGAAGGACGCATACTCCAGCCTGGGATCTTAATTTTGTTCTAGAGAGACTCACTATTCCTCCTTTTGAGCCACCTGCCACTGCAGCTTTAAAGTTTTTCTCGTGGAAGACTGCCTTCCTCTTGGCTGTAACTTCAACAAGAGGGTTTCGGAGCTGCAGGCTTTGGCTGTGGAGGCTTTTCTTATTTTCCATGCAGATAGGGTCTCTCGGAGAAACAACTCCCTCCTTTATGCCTAAGGTGGTTTCTAGCCTGACTCTTAATCAGTCCATATACCTTCCTACCTTCTTTCCTAATCCTCAAAATAGAGATAAGAGGATCCTACATTCTCTTGATGTGCATAGACAGCTCAGGTTTTACCTGGACTGGACTAAAGACCTTCGGAAATCAGCTTGGCTATTGGTCAGCTTTGCCCCTGAAGCCCAGGGCAAGGCTATTTCTAAGCAAACCATTTCTAAACGGATTGCTCGTTGTATTACGTTTTGTTATTCCTTTCATGGCAAGGTTCTTTCTCAAAGGGTCAGGACCCACTCAACTAGAGCAGCTTCCACTTCTGCTGCCTTTAAGGGGTGTCCCTACTAAAGACATTTTGGAAGCTGCCATATGGTCTTCTGTTCACACTTTCACAAAGCTTTATAATTTGCCTTTGTTTTCAAAAGCCAGGGCAGGGTTTGCCACTGCTGTTCTGCAGGGCATTATCTCCAATCCTTGATTTTGTTGGTTCCTCCTCCCTTTTCTCTGGGCTTTGGTAATCAACCTACTGGTTAGGACTGCAACAGTGAAACACGATGAACATAGTACAGTTGTGTACATTTACCATAAATGTAGATGTTAGAGTGTGTTCACTGTTGCAGTCCTGCTTTCCCTCCCTCCTTCCCCCTTTTATTTCTTTTCCTAAGGTACAGGCTAAATTTAGTTTAAGCCTTGTTTTCTGGGGGCTTCTGACTGTTATGGCAAGAAAGACTGAGGAAGTGACGTCTGCTGCCTCCTTTTGTATCGGACGCCCTGACGTCCTTTGCAACCAACAACCAATGTCATATTTGCTTACCTTTGGTATTCTGGCCGATCGAGGGCTACCGGGAGCCGGATAACCCATTGGTAAGGACTGCAACAGTGAATACACTAGAGCATCTACATTTATGGTAAGTGTACACAACTGTATTTTCCCAGATAAAACACAAAAGGTAGCATTTCAGTAGTACCCACTGGAGAAACATAAAACAGTCTAGAGATTTGGAATTTGAACAACAGGCTGGATGCAAAAAAAGGAGAGTAACAATAGCAACATATCCTTTTGTGCCATAACAGAAATGCAGCTTTGCCCCCCCCCCCAAAAAATAAACGAATAGGCAAATGACACATTTTGCGAACAAACCAACTTTGAAATGCTATCAAATTAACTGTCCCTGAAACATATCTACAGATGTAACACAACACATTCCATGTTAAGGTATTGCCAATCATGTATACCTATGAAGTGCCCTGACAAACATGCCCATGCCATCAGTACACATCTAATTAATGCATATAGGTAAAAGTATAAAAACCTTTGCTAATCAAAATGTATATATTAAACTATTATACAGATTTTTCTTAATTACAGTTCAGCATGTGTATTATGTAGCTGACAAAATTAATGCATGCATTCTCAAGTTCAGTAATCCTCTGTGCAGATATGTCCCAAAGTAATAGCCTCTTTTCTGTGTTCTGCACATAAAAAGTCTCCTCAACTTCAGTTTCCCTAGCTACATAGTTGCCTTTGTATGGTGTAGATTCAGGGTTGTCAGCACAGTAAAGATACAAATCAGATGTGAACTTATTAGAATTGCTGAATCCTAAATACTTAGCTCTATGTAGCCAATGTAACCATAGTGCAGTCACTCCCTCAGTGTTTGTTTTTAATGGATTGCAACTCTGAATGCTTACTGGTTGGGAGAAGAAAAACACAACAGCAGTGCAGGCTGCCCTACATCTACTTGTGTGTCAGGTTAGATTTACAAAGTGTCAGATGTAGTTTTGTCAAGGATGGAAATATAAGTAAGCAGCACACAATTTACAGGTTATGTTCATTAATGTCCAACCTCCCCTTCATTTGTTGGCAACTTGCATATTATATTATAGCCATGTAATTGTCCATTGTCAAGGACAATGATATAGAATGCATGTCTCAGATTACTGGTCAAATAAGAGAAGAATCGCCAACAAATGCAGAGAGGTAAGACAGAGCTGCATGTTTGCAAGCAATAATCATAACTGGTTGTGTGATCATTTAGTGCACTACATCCAGAAATAATAAATGTACAAATAACAGTTGTGTGGCTTCATATTACTGTAGATGATGTTGCAGTTGGTTGTATACAGAATGATTTCATTTCCTTGATGCAAAGCTGTTTGTGTAGCAGAGGGATAAAGCACCCTTCCAGTGGTCTGAAAATTCATTGGAGTGAGAGTTCAAATCCAGAGTATATAGAAATATGTCATGTGTACTGACATTTTCTAGTGTGTATGTCATAGGTTCATAGGTTCATACTAGGCTATCTGCCCTAGGGCATTTATAAGCCTAGCCAGAGTGTGTTTGGCTTTCGCCACCCATTTTAAATTAATTTTGCTATGCCCTTTTTCGAGGTTAGTATACTGTGCCTCTGTCTAACAGTGACACAGAAGTGATACATTGCTTTTCCTCATTTCAAGTACTTGTCCCTTGTTTTTCTTTTTTGGGGGGAGAGGAGGCAGTGTTTGCACAATGTGCTGCTTAGCACAAACCCAAGAAATGGAAATAAATGAATGTCAGGTTTGGTTGTGCTCATCTCATTTGAGCAAAGTGCGGCAGTGCACAAACTAGACTAGTGGGCTACCCAGGAAGCAGACAAAATACCTGCAGGGCACCTGCAAATAGGGCATCTGTAAAAGGGCAAAGGTTAAAAACAATACATTGTTACAATTTTTCCTTTCCATAACGCAGCTTTGCTTAGCAGCATTACATGGCAGTTAACAAGGTTCTCCAACAGCTGCAGCCATCGGACAGGACTCAGACAGCCAATAATTGAAACCGGATACATTCAATTAATTGTTAGGCACCACTCAAACCCGCTAAGCGGTGTTGCACAGTGGTTAACCCAGAGACCTTAAGAATGATTATGAAATTAGGAAATGTCATATAACTAGTCCCGTGGCAGCAAGTGTAATGTAGGGCTGGTGTACAGATGGTCCTGGGTTCTTGTACAGGGTGTGCAACCTTTTGTTACTGTTGTGACAGTGCAGTTTATAGAAGTGAACTGAAAAATAGACAAATCTTATTTCATCATTCTTGTGGTAACAGTGTAGGTGTAGGACTGCCATATACATGGTCCTGGGTTCTAATACAGGATATTCCATACACTTTTACTGTTGTTCACTTCCCATCCTATTCACTCTCACTTAAAGCACTAGCGGAGCTGATGTGAATTATATGTATGAGGGATAAGACACCGTTATTGTTTTCAGATGTATGCCTGTGGTATCCTGTCTTATTATATTTCTGTACATATAATTCTGCTGTCTGGACTTGCATGGTCTTCACAATTAAAAAAGACATACTCAACTGGATCTATGTACAATAATCTTATCAGGTCACATACATCTATGTGTAACACCTCAGACTGTTTACCTGTATTTACATATGATTCTTGACTATGTCTGAGCAGCACTACTTCTGTGGCAAAGTTGGAAAATCAATGCTGTGGAAGAAAATGTTTTGTTCCTTATACCTGGATTTGAATCCTACACTGTAAAAATCAATTTTATCAATGTATAAAGGCAAACAATTGTGTCAGGTCATTACATTTTTACAGTGCATGTCTGCAAACTACTCACCTAACAGTTAACTTAAAATTTCCAGTATATATTTCTAGGCTACATCAGTAGACACCTCTGATACTAAGGTCAAGTGTCAGATTAACCTTCCAGTTTAAAATATTTCTTTCCTCCCTGCTTGGCACTGCTGAACATTTTAGAAATGCAGTTGGCATCGTTGTCCGGGTTTGCACACTACCAGTAAAAGCAGTAACTGGAATTGGCAAGAAAGCATCAGTTTCCACTGCTCTGGTTCGTCTAGTAGACATGGCTGGTGTTGGAGAGGACATTGCCAAGTTTAGAGCACAGAGGTGGGATGTCCAGGAGTCCAAGATATATATTGGGCTCTTGGTAAAGTACCACGGCCAAAGGCTACTGCAGGGTGACTGTTTTGGCTCCCAGTACAAGTCTGAGGTGTGGAATAGTTTGGCTCAGTCTGTATCCAGTGCCACTGATACCCTACGCACAGGAGAGCAATATAGGCATCAATTCAATGACCTACACAGGAGAAAACAGGATACTGTCAGCTGTTGGTTGGATGAGTTTCAGACTACAGACATCCCACGGCTGTGTAAGTATGACAGTAAGAGGGTACTTGTAGCACTTAAAAAGCTAAATATAGACAAGACTAGTATATGTAATGATTCTGTTCTTCTTTATGTTCTTTCCCCAGCTCCCAGCAAATGTGAGTTCAGTTGGCAGACTCATGTTGCTTGATTGGAGAGACTGAGGGAAGCAAGTTGTATGTATGCAGCAGAAGAGAAATTTTATTGTAGCGTTAAATGTTAGATAGCTTTTGTTTTGTCTTTTATGCAGTTGTTTCAAATTGAGCATGCATATCCCAACTGCAAAAGCAGGTATGCATGCATTAGTCTGTCGTCAGAGGTTGTGGGTTCAACTACCACGTTTCCCAACTGTACAATATTATTTACATTAAATTAAAAACTCTGTACCAGTAGCAGAAATACCTTGCTGTAAAATGTGATCTGTATAGGCAGTGAGACATTTCCCTGTGGTACATTTGACTGGGGACACATGGCTGAAGTGACATTCAGCTGCAGAGAAATACGTCTGTTTGCAAATTCCCTATGAGCAAAGAGAAGAACATGTTGCCATGCCCACAACTTCAATAACCAAATGCACAGGGGGAAAACAATGCCCATGGTCCCCAAGGGAACATGAGACAGCAGGCAGTATGGCAGGCAGCAGCAGCAGGCTGGCCAGAGCGCATGTCAGTGGCAGTAACAATGCAGTGCACAATGAGCAGTGCTTTTATAATTGGAGTGTGTGGACCACTACCCCCCCTTCACACTGTCTAGGGAACATTACCTAAAACGCATACTGGAGCATAAATGTGACTACAGTAGCCTGCAGGATTTCCTCCATGCTCTAGCACACTTCTACATGTTGTAGGTACATAAGTATGTACCGTACACTGAGCACAACACTCATTACTTCTTCTGCCTCCATGCATTTGGTTATTAAAGCTGTGAGCATGGCAGTGTGGTCTTCTGTTTGCTCACAGGGAATTTGCAAACAGCCATATTTCTCTGCAGCTGACTGTCACTTCAGCCATGTGTCCCCAGTTAAATGTACCACAGGGAAATGTCTCGCTGCCTAAGCGTCTGAACCCCTGGAACACGCATATGTGCAATATATGCACATTTCAAGGATTGCTTTCAGCAGTCTGTAGTATAGTGTGTATCTGTTGAGATGTCTTTTGCAGCTGAAAGCCCTCCAGGTGTAGCATCTCTAAGCCACTGAGCACCTGATTGCTTTGGGTGTCTCCCCCCCACACACACTTGTGAGCAAGGAATCCTCTCACTCCAGCTAAAAGCAATGAAAACTCTAACCATCAATCATCCAAAAATAGACTGCAGCCCCAGGTTTAACTCCAGGAACCTTGTTGTTGCCACTTGTGTAGTGTAGGTGCCGGCTTTTGTGACTACTGTTATGCCTTGTTAAAATCTGTTGCAGTCAGGTAGAGTGAATACCCCAGGGGCAACAGCTGCAAACCTTCTTCCTCTTAGCCCACCTCCACCCCTTTCATCCATTTCACTGTTGATAATTTGTTTTATGTTAAGGTATTGATTGTTTCTTACAGTTGCTGTGGGTGCAGCCCTGCTCCGTTTGTCCTCGCTACACTCATGCTCACTTCGCTCCCCTCCCACCCACCCCCATATAATTTCCTTTATACCTAACCACCTGTTTCCTCCTACCGAAACACTCCTCCCCTTTTTGTTCCTCACAGATACTCTAGCCTACTTCCTGCCTCCAACATAGAATCCCTACCTTCTCCACCACCTCTCTATACACACCACCCTATAACCATTAACTATTACCTATAATTAATATTTTAACTACAGTAAATACTCATATGTGAACGTAGTACAAATAAATTGACAATATATAATTCCCATTCACCTTATCCATAGTCAAGAACATCATTACAGATAAAGTAGCAAGTATCCCCCCCCCCATATTTTCTAACTCACTATCTCTGGTACAGTCTCTTAACTAGAGGATACCAATTATCTGACGAGTACTTCCTGACCATACTGCAGCTCCCTAACACATAAAATGATAGCTCTTGCATTGGCCATACTCTCCATCACTTTTCTGTAGCTGTATACCCAGCATTACTTGATGCTTATATAGCTCCTAAGTCCCTAACATCACTTCAACTTGTAACTACAGACAACTCCCATTAGCAAGTCTTACACTCTCATCCACCTATCACTTCAAATCTCTTACCCCTCTTAACAACAAACTCCCACATACACCTAATACTGCACCTTTAATACAGCACCAATCTCACTCATTCATAGATAGTACCCTTGCATGTAACACATTCTTTCTGAAACAAGATAACATGGGTTACACATATCCAACCCATCTACTAAAAACATCTTTCTACCCATTAATAATCTTCACCCTACTCCGACTTTAGAGTCTGTCCTCCTACCACACTCAGCTTCATAACTTCTCCCCATCACCTTGTCTAACTGATTCCACAGCCAACACCACCAAACTAAAAAACGTCCCTATATCACCATGTGACCTTACCTCCCCCTACCTTTCTCTTACTCACACATTAAACTGAAAATCAAAACTAACCCCCGTCTTCTCAAAGACAAACTAAAATAATTCACAACTTGACCAAACTCTATCTACACCTACTCCATAAACTCACTTGCAGTGGTGATATACATCCCAATCCAGGACCCAAAACATCAATCAGCCCAAACTTAAATCAGCTAAACCACCTATACCACAGACCTACCTCAGCTCTCCTCTTCTTAAACATTAATGTAAGACGTATACTTAAAATTCATGACCTTCATGCCCTACTAGCTCTATACAAACCAGATATCGCTGTGTTAACTGAAACATGGCTCAAACCACAACATCACAATAATGAGATTACTGCCCCGGGTTACAACATTATCCGAAGGGACAGATCAGAGAGAAGGGGCGGAAGTGTTGCAATATTATTCCAAAATCATCTTACCTTAGAACAACTAGATTACAATACCCATGAATTCAAAGATGTAGAACTAATCCTTGCCAAATTAGAAATAAGTTCCAACAAACATATAATTATTGCAGGTGGCTATATACCACTAGGCAATAACATCACTGTAATGGAAAGCCTGCTTAATTGGACCTCCAACTCCCTTCCACATGAAACCATACTATTAGGAGTCTTCAATATTGACTGGCTTCACTGCTCCAGTCATAACCCCTCTGCCTTCATAAACCTTCACAGGTTTACCCAAACTATAACTACCCCCCACTCGAATTGACAAAACTTCCAAACACCAGTCCATCTTAGACTGGATCCTGGTATCTGACCCCGTTCTTGCACAGCAATCTGGTTGTCTTCCAGATACCCTAAGTGAACATCATCCAACCTACCTAATTAGTAACAGATCCCAAACCATCAACCAACCTATCCTCAGAGTAGTTAGAAACAAAAAAACCTTTATAGCTACTGATCTAATCAATACTCTAAAAAGCTGTAACTGGACCCCCCTAAAACATCTACCTCTAGATGATGCCATTGAGTACTTTAACACAACCTTCATAAAAATCTTAAACCATCATGCACCCCCTAGAACCATTAGAATAAAAACTAGCTATGCCCCATGGCTAAGAAAATATACTAAAACTATAATGAAAGAAAGGGACAAGGCCTGGATTCAATATCAGAAAAACAAAACCAGTACTTTGAGACAAAACTATGTAGAGCTCCGTAACAAAGCCAAAAAACAATTCAAACTAGACAAATCCAGCTACTATACAAGCATGCAAGAAAAATATGCTCACAACCCCCAAAGATTCTGGGTCACAATAAATGGCATACTGCAAATAACCATGAAAACATTCCTACTCAGTTTAACAAATTCTTTACCGAAACAGTCCAGACCCTTGCCAATGCCCAAAATAGTGCTAGCAGCCCCACACCAATAACTGCCACAACATACAAAACAATAGCCCCAGTTTTCACCTCCACTCTGTATCCACCAAATCAATATCTAAACTCCTTGGTAAACTTAAACCAACCACTCTAGCAGCTGATAAGCTGCCAGCAGACTTCCTTCGGATCTCAGCTGAAGCTATAGCCTATCCTGTCTCTATTCTCATAAACAGATCTCTCTCAGAATGCAAAGTCCAAACCTCATAGAAAACATATGTAATTCCACTGCACAAAGGAGTCAACTCCTTAGAGCTCACCAACCATCGCCCAATAGCAAACCTATCACCTTTATCCAAAATATTAGAAAGAGTTGTTCATACTACACTAATACAGTACCTCCAGAATAACAATCTACTCTCCATATCCCAGCATGGCTTTAGACCTTCCCATTGCACCACAACAGCACTACTATCATTCACCAACATAGTTAACCACCACAGAAACAAGGGTCTATTTGTTTATCAAAAGCCTTTGACATGGTAAACCACAGTCTGCTTCTTGATACCCTATCCATCCTAAATATAAGTCCCTCTTCTATATCATGGTTCAACGGCTACTTATTTGCCCATCAGTAAGCAGTCATATGGCAGGACCAGTTGTCCCCCCTGTTACCAGTAACCATAGGAGTCCCTCAAGGATTCATCCTTGGCCCATTTCTGTTCTGTCTGTTCACTAATCAGATCTCTTCATCCTCTCCCACTGCCTCAGTAGTACAATATGCAGATGACACCACCCTCATATGTGCTGCCCTTACCCTTAGTGAACTCCAAACCCTTACCCAAAATAATTTCACTCTAACCGAAACTTGATTCACTAACATCAAACTTCTTCTTAATCCCAAAAAAACAAATTCTTTTCAGCCATGGCAGAGCTCCTCCCCTAAATAATAATTTCACCATTAACTCCAAAGAAAACATTCAAATCAGTCCAACCACACACACACTAAAAGGCTAGGCATAGAAATAGACAGTAACGTGAGGTCCGACATCCACATAGCACAAACCATTAAGAAAGTTAATAAAAAACTTGGTCTCCTCTAGAGGAACAAACAGTTTGACAAAACGCACCAAAGTAACCATCACAAGGACTCATCTTCTATCCACCCTCCTCTATGCCTCTCCCATCTTGACCAACCTCCACTAAACTGATCTAAATAAAATGGAATCTTGCTACAACAAGATTGCCAAGTTTGCTACTGAAGCCTCATATAGGTCCCACCACTGTCTGTCCCTTAAGCAACTCACCTGGCTTTAGTTGCCTCATATACTTCTACTCAATCAACTCCATAGCACACAAACTCTACTACCTTCCTGAGATAACCCCAGCACTTCAGCCCCACATGCCCTCTAGAGCCTTAAGATCTAGTAACCAGAACCTCATAACTGTCATCAAACATAAAAACGAAGCTGGTAAGTCCCTCTTTGCCAAAACCTGGAACACACTACCAAGCCAAATAACTTCTTCCACCTCCTTTAGTCAATTCAAAAAACTCCTGAAAACCCACTTTCTAAGTAACTGGCTGTGCTCATGCCACTCACCAGGCTAATCCATACCAAGAGAATTTGTGAGGGTACAGCTATGTATGAACAGTTTCTCCCCTGAAAGCTTCCAAACCCATGTACATTTACCTTACAAAACTTATAACTGCAAAGGAAAAAAAAATGTACCTCTGATTTTCTACTGTAAGAAATGTTAATCACACTAGCATGATGTCCTGTTGTGTGTATATATGCTATATGTATGTTTGTTAATCACTAGCATATTGTCCTGATGTGCATATATGCCATATAGGTTCATAGGTAGGTACTAGGCTATCGGCCCTAGGGCCCATACAAGCCTAGCCAAAAAATGTACCCTGGCTTTTGCCACCCAAGAAAATTATTTTCCTGTGCCCCTGTCGAGCAGAGCCACAGAAGTGATCCCCGGGGTGAATTTCTCATTTCCCATCCAATCATCAAGATTTTTCTTGAAGAGTGCTAATGAGGAGCTCTGTTTGACATAGGTAGTCTGTTCCAGAGTATGGGAAGTCTCTGGGACAGGAATCTATCCCTCCAGCATGTTCTGTTTATTGTGGTGACAAGGTTTAGGTCCCTAGTGCGTGTAGCTTGGAGGGATTGGGATTTCTTTAAGTAGAGCATGTCCAACAGCTCTGGGTTTGACATAGCTTTGTTAGGCAGAGATCGCCCCTGAGTAGGCGATATGCGATGGAGTAAAGCTGTAGTTTTTTGAGACGGTCTGATTAGGGCATCTGTTTGAGGCCAGTAACCCTCTTTGTGAGGTATTTCTGTGGTCTTTCCAGTTGTTGTAGATGTCTTGTGAGGTACATACCAAAAGGGGCGTTGTACTCTATAATGGGTCTAATGAGTAATGAGTAGAGGGGAACAATGACCTCTTTTTTTCTGGATGAGAATCCTTTTGTGATGAGATGAGCCACGTAGAAGGATTTCCTGACCACTGTGGTGATGTGATTATCAAAGGAGAGACTACTGTCCACCTGTGTCCCAAGGTCTCTTACCACATTTTTGGCATTAAGTAGACTACCAGCTATGTGGTAGTTCAACAGCTATGTGGTAGTTCATGGGTACAGAGTTTTTACCAAAGGGGATGACAATACACTTTTTGGCATTGAGCTTCAGGCCATGGCTTTGACACCAGGTATCTGTCTCAGTGAGGCCCTTTTGTAGTTTGTCCACATCGTTAGGAGTTTCGATTATGGCTCTAGTTTGCAGTCATCTGCAGACTTTGTTAGCCAAAGACCTTCTGTGTTGGCCTGCACTTCAGAGAAGTAGATACCAAACAGGAGAGGACCCAGGACTGAACCCTGTGGTACTCCACTTGTCACTGGTCTGATGTCGGATTTGGAATCCGCTACTTTCACAGTGTGGGTTCTGTCCGTGAGCCAGTTGGCAACCCATCTTGTGACATAGGGATTTATACCTAGTTTAGTGAGCTTATCTATAATTCCAGAGTGGGGGATGGTGTCGAAAGTCTTGGCGAGATCTAGATAAGCTGTGTGAACCATTTTACCCTCATCTATGGCTTTGGTGACTGCTTCAAAGAAGTCAATCAGGTTTAGTAGACATGATCTGCCTTTTACAAATCCAAACTGGGTAGGGTCCAGAGTTTGGAGATTACCAATGTCTTTGTTTATGAGTTCCACGATGATACGTTCCATGGCCTTGCAGACCAGGCTCTTAAGGCTAATGGGGTAGTAGTTCCCGGGGTCTGTAGTGGCTCCCCTTTGTGGAGTGGTATAACCGTTGCGGTGCGCCATTCAGTGGGTACAAAGCCTGAGGTGAGGCTATGATTGAACATGGTACTTAGGTAGGGTGCCAGTTCATTCTGTAGTTCACGTAGAACACAGCCTGGGATATTGTCAGGTCCCATGGATGCTGTGTTCTTGGCTTTGGAGAGTGTGTTTTTTACTTGTGCAGCTGTACTTATAGGAACTTTGCATTCTTCCGGTATAGAGATGGGCCCTCTAGGGGGTGAGAGGGGGGTAAAGTTAGCACTGAACCTATCTGCTAGGATGTTTGCAATATCAGTTGGTTCTGTATATTTAGTGCCATTGTGCTGTAACTCAGAGCAGATCTGAGTGTTCCCATTTAGATTCTTGACATAACTATAGAATGTTTTGTGGTTGTCTTTAGAGTCAGTGGCAATTTTGTTTTCGTAACTAGCTTTAGAGGATTTTATGAGGGATCTCAGCTTCTTACTGAGGTTGGCCAGGGAGTTCCTCCAGTCATGGGATTTTACTCTTTTTTGCAACAGTTTCTTTCTTCTGTTGTAGAGTTTGTTTATGGCAGAGGACCACCAGATTGGCTTCCTTTTTTTGGAGGATAACATCTATGTATGTATGTTCTACTTCTTTTTACTCTCATGTAATGTATTGTAAAGTGGAGCTTTTCTTCCCGGGCCTCCGCTGAAAATGGACCTGTGTCCAGTCGGACTTTCCCGGTAAACAAATGTAAAATAAAATAAATAATCAAATAAATGTATACTTAAATGTCATACTTCAGATAAAAGAGTTGTATAATTGTATGCATTGTGCATCACATGTGATAGTACTCATTTTATCTCTTTTTTTTCTCACCCCAACCCTTATCTCTCTTTTTTTGTTTTCTGTTATGTGTCATCAGAATGTTTCCATGTATGCCGCATCACTAAATGCTACACAGCACAGCGAGGTAAGCCACCCCCAATGGATCAGCCTGCCTCCGCTCCACTGGCTCCAGCACCGATGCCCAGAACATCTGGGAGTCAACCTGACAGCACTGCCTATACTGCCCCTGCAGTACCTGTGCCCTCAGGTAGTACTATTCAGGAAGCTGGTGAAGTGGTACCTTCCGGGATCAGTGGCAGAGGTGGCGATTTCATCACCCACAGGGAAATGCCAGAGATTTATTTTATTTATTTTATTTATTTACATTTGTTGACCGGGAGAGTCTGACTGGACACAGGTCCATTTTCAGCAGAGGCCCGGGAAGAAAAGCTCCACATTAAGTATTATTTGCATTATACAGTTAAAAAAAACATAGCATTTAAATATAGACATTACTCCAGTTAAGGACGCAAGACAAGAAGAAAACAGATGTAAAACAGCTGTAGAGCATAGTACAATTTTAAAATATGGTGATATATACTAAACATGGTTAAAATGTAGTTGAGATTCATCAGTGAACAATTGATACAAACTGTTTTTGAGGTACATAACAGCCATTAGCAGTTGTTTCTACAAGAAGTTAGTATTATGTGGTAGGTAGCTGGGAACATGAGTAGCCAAGCTTGCTAAGAGTAGGTTGTTGATAGGGGGCTGAAAGAGATAGTGGTGTGTAGGGTCTTGCACTGCACCATTGGTGTACACTCATGGTCCATAGGAGGCGAAGACATCAAGCACTCTATCCACCAGTGGAGTAAGGGTCAATGATGACAGTCCAGTGGGTGAGGACTCAATTCTCACTGTCTACAAGCTTCGTGTCCATGAGCCTGCTTTGTTCCTTCCCTCACTCCAATCATGGTGTCCCCCAACCTTTTGTGTCCATCCTGTCCCTGCCTCTTGTCTTGTTTGTTTGCATTTGCTTCCTCACCTGCCCAACTTGCTTGACTCAGACATACTTATGTCCCTTACTCAGCAGTCCTCTCTTACTGAATTAAAAAAAAAAATGGGCACCTGTCCCACAAAAAAAAAAATGATCCCATACATAGCTCTCCATTTCACATGTGTCTTCTTGACGTACTTGATTTGATCCAGTTGGCTGTACAGCTTGATTACATTGTCATTCCTGTCTCTGAGGTGACAGTCCAAATGCAGATAATATGCACATATGATCACTTTATACTGTTTAAGAAATGGATAACTATGGATGTTCTTTGTGTTTCACTGTTGCACTCATCACATTTGGGTTATCTGCTTGCAGGTAGCCCTCAGCCGGCCTGAATACCAGAGTCTTCGGATTTCTGCATCGGATGCTGTTGCTTCTTGCATGACGTCAGGTTGTCAGGGGTATAAAACATGCAGCCGACGCCATTACATCAGTTTTTCTTGCCATGCAGTGCCAGAAGCAGAAGAAGTTCACAAGTGCTGGTTGGCCTACTCTTGAAATTTTCATTTTTGAGTTTCAGACCGGAAGTCTTCAAAAAGATAAGTACCCCATTGGGGATCCTTTTTTCTTGCTCTAACCGATGTCAGAAAAAATTAACAATTGTCTTGCCTGCAGAAAGCAAATACCGCATAGAGATTTTAATTCTTACTGCGTCATCTGTTTAGGCCCCAGACCACAACGTTCCTCGATGTCGGTTTTGTGCCTTGTTCAACACCCAAACTATTCATCGTTGGGCTATTTTTGTAGCTAAATACTTTTGTTCTTGATCTCCATACTCCAAAATGGCTTTGTTAAGTCATCCGACTACCGATCTTCCAAAGAAATGTAAGAATAAAGACAGAGACAGACCACATAGGTTCACAACTGCCGCCGGCACTTCTGTTAAGCTAGTTGCCAGTCTGCCGGTACTCAGGCTCTTTCCCAGCCCCTGATACCCGGTACTACAGATTTGCAGGCCTCTACTGAGACTCATTCAGAGTCCGGTATGCCGCGAGATGCTTCTTCGACTATGGAACCTGCGAATGTCTCTACCTTGGATGGGTTTGGAGCCGCTGTGACGGTGTATTCAGGCCTACCGATTTTCATATTAAACCGACGACTTTGTTTCAAGCTAGAAATACCGAATTCCTCAGTCCTAAAGCTCGCACTACACCTAGAAACCCGATGACCAAACCGCATACTCAGCCCCATATGCCTCAAAAACAAATGATTAGAATGGCTGAAGACCTTATTACCGTAATTAGGGGAAGCCAGCCTTCCCCCTCTAAGAGACCTAGAACTGATTTTCTTTCCAATTCTTCTGATCAGGAATCTGATATCTCTGTTCCTTCTGACTACCAGGATTTACCCTTATCTACTTATGAGGATTCTGATGCAGAGGATTCCATTCCCTCTGCTTCCCCTCCAGAAGATTTTTCTTTTGGTGAAACCTTGCATACCCTTAGGGAGCATTTCCACTGGGAAAGCCACGACTATTCTGAGTCCAAAAAGAGACTTAGGAAATTTTTACTCCTGCTTCAACGCAGGCCTCTAGCTGTCCCTCCTGTTCTGGAGATTGTAGATGATGTTTTCTTGGAATCCAGCCTTAGCCCAGACACCTTGCCTCCAACTCCCAGGAAACCTGACTGGTACTACAGAGTACCAGACTCACAAATTCCTCTTCAAGAATCCCACTGCAGATCCAGAGACCATTTCCCAAAGACCAAAATGCATTAAGGCTACTACTGCCAAAAACCCTACCCCCTTCTGATAGGGACTCTAGAGCTTTAGACAGATTGGGTAAGAAGTTATACACTTCTGCTACTTTGGCCATTAGGGCTTTAAATTGCCAGTTTCATCTGTTAAAGTATTAGCAGCATATTATGGGACTACTAAAACAGAAAATGATGTTGATTCCTGACTGTGCTGAACATGAAGAGTTGCAAGAACTAATGCATTCTGCTGAACAAGTTGGTAAGCATACTTTGCAATGTGGTTCTGATGCTTTGGAAGCATCTTGCAGGGTTGCTGACAACTGGGTCTGTACTTGAAGGCATGCTTGGCTTAAGGAACAAAACTTGCCAGATCATGTTAAAGCTAAATTACTGGATGCATCCTTAAACCAAAAATGCCTTTTTGGCAACAAAGCAGAAGAAGTCCTCAAGAAAATGGGGGAAAAAGCTAAATATATGCAAACTGTTAAAGATTTCTTAACAAGTACCGCCTCCTAGATTCAGTAGGCATTGGCCTTCCAAGAATTGGTCTTTTCCAGTCCCTTGCAGGCTTTCTCAGTCCAAACCCAAGAGCAGCAGACCACCAAAACTTCAGTCTCAGTCTATGCACAGATGTAAACAGTGGGGGGCTCCCACTTTCAAAGCAGGGAGTAGTAAGCCTCCCCCTATGGAAAAATGGCACAATGACTTATCCTTAACTCTTCCAAGCCCTGCTCAACTACTTGCTCCCTTAGGAGGAAAGCTCGCTCTGCATGCAAAAAACTGGGAACTCATTACCCAGGACAAATGGGTTTTAAACATAGGCTACAGATTCAGGTTCATATTAAGTTATCAAAAGATAATGTAATTGAACGCTCAAAATGTCGAAATGGTCGCATATCAAAGCTTTTATTGTGGGGGGCTGTGCCCCCCATACCCACCGCTAAATATATATTCCAACTCCGAGATCACACTACAGTGAGGAAAGGGCAAAGATCCCAATCTTCACTGTACCGCGATCCCACAGTGCTATCTTTGAAATGCGGCCATTTCGAAGTTCTGAGCGTTCAATTACATTATCTTTCAATAACATAATAGGAACCCTACAGATTCCACTTCCACTCATTACCAACCCCAAGTGGATGGCCAGACCTCCTCCCAAATCAGTGGGCGGAGGCCTAAAAACTAGTGCTCTCTCTCCTCAGTATGAGGGCTCTTCAAACCAGTCCCAGCAGAACAAAGGGGACAAGGTTTTTATTCAAGACTGTTCCTGGTTCCCAGAAAAGAAAACTGCTGGCGTCCTATCCTGGACCTGTCTATTCTCAACACCTTTCTGGTGGTTCCAAAGTTCAAACAATAGCCCCAGTTTTCACCTCCACTCTGTATCCACCAAATCAATATCTAAACTCCTTGGTAAACTTAAACCAACCACTCTAGCAGCTGATAAGCTGCCAGCAGACTTCCTTCGGATCTCAGCTGAAGCTATAGCCTATCCTGTCTCTATTCTCATAAACAGATCTCTCTCAGAATGCAAAGTCCCCACCTCATAGAAAACATATGTAATTCCACTGCACAAAGGAGTCAACTCCTTAGAGCTCACCAACCATCGCCCAATAGCAAACCTATCACCTTTATCCAAAATATTAGAAAGAGTTGTTCATACTACACTAATACAGTACCTCCAGAATAACAATCTACTCTCCATATCCCAGCATGGCTTTAGACCTTCCCATTGCACCACAACAGCACTACTATCATTCACCAACATAGTTAACCACCACAGAAACAAGGGTCTATTTGTTTATCAAAAGCCCTTGACATGGTAAACCACAGTCTGCTTCTTGATACCCTATCCATCCTAAATATAAGTCCCTCTTCTATATCATGGTTCAACGGCTACTTATTTGCCCATCAGTAAGCAGTCATATGGCAGGACCAATTGTCCCTCGTTACCAGTAACCATAGGAGTCCCTCAAGGATTCATCCTTGGCCCATTTCTGTTCTGTCTGTTCACTAATCAGATCTCTTCATCCTCTCCCACTGCCTCAATAGTACAATATGCAGATGACACCACCCTCATATGTGCTGCCCTTACCCTTAGTGAACTCCAAACCCTTACCCAAAATAATTTCACTCTAACCGAAACTTGATTCACTAACATCAAACTTCTTCTTAATCCCAAAAAAACAAATTCTTTTCAGCCATGGCAGAGCTCCTCCCCTAAATAATAATTTCACCATTAACTCCAAAGAAAACATTCAAATCAGTCCAACCACACACACACTAAAAGGCTAGGCATAGGAATAGACAGTAACGTGAGGTCCGACATCCACATAGCACAAACCATTAAGAAAGTTAATAAAAAACTTGGTCTCCTCTAGAGGAACAAGCAGTTTATGACAAAACGCACCAAAGTAACCATCACAAGGACTCATCTTCTATCCACCCTCCTCTATGCCTCTCCCATCTTGACCAACCTCCACTAAACTGATCTAAATAAAATGGAATCTTGCTACAACAAGATTGCCAAGTTTGCTACTGAAGCCTCATATAGGTCCCACCACTGTCTGTCCCTTAAGCAACTCACCTGGCTTTAGTTGCCTCATATACTTCTACTCAATCAACTCCATAGCACACAAACTCTACTACCTTCCTGAGATAACCCCAGCACTTCAGCCCCACATGCCCTCTAGAGCCTTAAGATCTAGTAACCAGAACCTCATAACTGTCATCAAACATAAAAACGAAGCTGGTAAGTCCCTCTTTGCCAAAACCTGGAACACACTACCAAGCCAAATAACTTCTTCCACCTCCTTTAGTGAATTCAAAAAACTCCTGAAAACCCACTTTCTAAGTAACTGGCTGTGCTCATGCCACTCACCAGGCTAATCCATACCAAGAGAATTTGTGAGGGTACAGCTATGTATAAACAGTTTCTCCCCTGAAAGCTTCCAAACCCATGTACATTTACCTTACAAAACTTATAACTGCAAAGGAAAAAAAATGTACCTCTGATTTTCTACTGTAAGAAATGTTAATCACACTAGCATGATGTCCTGTTGTGTGTATATATGCTATATGTATGTTTGTTAATCACTAGCATGTTGTCCTGATGTGCATATATGCCATATAGGTTCATAGGTAGGTACTAGGCTATCGGCCCTAGGGCCCATACAAGCCTAGCCAAAAAATGTACCCTGGCTTTCGCCACCCAAGAAAATTATTTTCCTGTGCCCCTGTCGAGCAGAGCCACAGAAGTGATCCCCGGGGTGAATTTCTCATTTCCCATCCAATCATCAAGATTTTTCTTAAAGAGTGCTAATGAGGAGCTCTGTTTGACATAGGTAGTCTGTTCCAGAGTATGGGAAGTCTCTGGGACAGGAATCTATCCCTCCAGCATGTTCTGTTTATTGTGGTGACAAGGTTTAGGTCCCTAGAGCGTGTAGCTCGGAGGGATTGGGATTTCTTTAAGTAGAGCAGCTCTGGGTTTGACATAGCTTTGTTAGGCAGAGATCGCCCCTGAGTAGGCGATATGCAATGGAGTAAAGCTGTAGTTTTTTGAGACGGTCTGATTAGGGCATCTGTTTGAGGCCAGTAACCCTCTTTGTGAGGTATTTCTGTGGTCTTTCCAGTTGTTGTAGATGTCTTGTGAGGTACATACCAAAAGGGGCGTTGTACTCTATAATGGGTCTAATGAGTAATGAGTAGAGGGGAATAATGACCTCTTTTTTTCTGGATGAGAATCCTTTTGTGATGAGATGAGCCACGTAGAAGGATTTCCTGACCACTGTGGTGATGTGATTATCAAAGGAGAGACTACTGTCCACCTGTGTCCCAAGGTCTCTTACCACATTTTTGGCATTAAGTAGACTACCAGCTATGTGGTAGTTCAACAGCTATGTGGTAGTTCATGGGTACAGAGTTTTTACCAAAGGGGATGACAATACACTTTTTGGCATTGAGCTTCAGGCCATGGCTTTGACACCAGGTATCTGTCTCAGTGAGGCCCTTTTGTAGTTTGTCCACATCGTTAGGAGTTTCGATTATGGCTCCTAGTTTGCAGTCATCTGCAAACTTTGTTAGCCAAAGACCTTCTGTGTTGGCCTGCACTTCAGAGAAGTAGATACCAAACAGGAGAGGACCCAGGACTGAACCCTGTGGTACTCCACTTGTCACTGGTCTGATGTCGGATTTGGAATCCGCTACTTTCACAGTGTGGGTTCTGTCCGTGAGCCAGTTGGCAACCCATCTTGTGACATAGGGATTTATACCTAGTTTAGTGAGCTTATCTATAATTCCAGAGTGGGGATGGTGTCAAGGTCTTGGCGAGATCTAGATAAGCTGTGTGAACCATTTTACCCTCATCTATGGCTTTGGTGACTGCTTCAAAGAAGTCAATCAGGTTTAGTAGACATGATCTGCCTTTTACAAATCCAAACTGGGTAGGGTTCAGAGTTTGGAGATTACCAATGTCTTTGTTTATGAGTTCCACGATGATACGTTCCATGGCCTTGCAGACCAGGCTCATCAGGCTAATGGGGCAGTAGTTCCCGGGGTCCGTCGTGGCTCCCCCTTTGTGGAGTGGGATAACTGTTGCGGTGCGCCATTCAGTGGGTACAAAGCCTGAGGTGAGGCTATGATTGAACATGGTACTTAGGTAGGGTGCCAGTTCATTCTGTAGTTCGTGTAGAACGCAGCCTGGGATATTGTCAGGTCCCATGGATGCTGTGTTCTTGGCTTTGGAGAGTGTGTTTTTTACTTGTGCAGCTGTACTTATAGGAACTTTGCATTCTTCCGGTATAGAGATGGGCCCTCTAGGGGGTGAGAGGGGGGTAAAGTTAGCACTGAACCTATCTGCTAGGATGTTTGCAATATCAGTTGGTTCTGTATATTTAGTGCCATTGTGCTGTAACTCAGAGCAGATCTGAGTGTTCCCATTTAGATTCTTGACATAGCTATAGAATGTTTTGTGGTTGTCTTTAGAGTCAGTGGCAATTTTGTTTTCGTAACTAGCTTTAGAGGATTTTATGAGGGATCTCAGCTTCTTACTGAGGTTGGCCAGGGAGTTCCTCCAGTCATGGGATTTTACTCTTTTTTGCAACAGTTTCTTTCTTCTGTTGTAGAGTTTGTTTATGGCAGAGGACCACCAGATTGGCTTCCATTTTTTGGAGGATAACATCTATGTATGTATGTTCTACTTCTTTTTACTCTCATGTAATGTATTGTAAAGTGGAGCTTTTCTTCCCGGGCCTCCGCTGAAAATGGACCTGTGTCCAGTCGGACTTTCCCGGTAAACAAATGTAAAATAAAATAAATAATAAAATAAATGTATACTTAAATGTCATACTTCAGATAAAAGAGTTGTATAATTGTATGCATTGTGCATCACATATGATAGTACTCATTTTATCTCTTTTTTTTCTCTCACCCCAACCCTTATCTCTCTTTTTTTGTTTTCTGTTATGTGTCATCAGAATGTTTCCATGTATGCCGCATCACTAAATGCTACACAGCACAGCGAGGTAAGCCACCCCCAATGGATCAGCCTGCCTCCGCTCCACTGGCTCCAGCACCGATGCCCAGAACATCTGGGAGTCAACCTGACAGCACTGCCTATACTGCCCCTGCAGTACCTGTGCCCTCAGGTAGTACTATTCAGGAAGCTGGTGAAGTGGTACCTTCCGGGATCAGTGGCAGAGGTGGCGATTTCATCACCCACAGGGAAATGCCAGAGATTTATTTTATTTATTTTATTTGTTTACATTTGTTGACCGGGAGAGTCTGACTGGACACAGGTCCATTTTCAGCAGAGGCCCGGGAAGAAAAGCTCCACATTAAGTATTATTTGCATTATACAGTTAAAAAAAACATAGCATTTAAATATAGACATTACTCCAGTTAAGGACGCAAGACAAGAAGAAAACAGATGTAAAACAGCTGTAGAGCATAGTACAATTTTAAAATATGGTGATATATACTAAACATGGTTAAAATGTAGTTGAGATTCATCAGTGAACAATTGATACAAACTGTTTTTGAGGTACATAACAGCCATTAGCAGTTGTTTCTACAAGAAGTTAGTATTATGTGGTAGGTAGCTGGGAACATGAGTAGCCAAGCTTGCTAAGAGTAGGTTGTTGATAGGGGGCTGAAAGAGATAGTGGTGTGTAGGGTCTTGCACTGCACCATTGGTGTACACTCATGGTCCATAGGAGGCGAAGACATCAAGCACTCTATCCACCAGTGGAGTAAGGGTCAATGATGACAGTCCAGTGGGTGAGGACTCAATTCTCACTGTCTACAAGCTTCGTGTCCATGAGCCTGCTTTGTTCCTTCCCTCACTCCAATCATGGTGTCCCCCAACCTTTTGTGTCCATCCTGTCCCTGCCTCTTGTCTTGTTTGTTTGCATTTGCTTCCTCACCTGCCCAACTTGCTTGACTCAGACATACTTATGTCCCTTACTCAGCAGTCCTCTCTTACTGAATAAAAAAAAAAAATGGGTACCTGTCCCACAAAAAAAATGATCCCATACATAGCTCTCCATTTCACATGTGTCTTCTTGACGTACTTGATTCGATCCAGTTGGCTGTACAGCTTGATTACATTGTCATTCCTGTCTCTGAGGTGACAGTCCAAATGCAGATAATATGCACATATGATCACTTTATACTGTTTAAGAAATGGATAACTATGGATGTTCTTCGTGTTTCACTGTTGCACTCATCACATTTGGGTTATCTGCTTGCATGTAGCCCTCAGCCGGCCTGAATACCAGAGTCTTCGGATTTCTGCATCGGATGCTGTTGCTTCTTGCATGACGTCAGGTTGTCAGGGGTATAAAACATGCAGACGCCATTACATCAGTCTTTCTTGCCATGCAGTGCCAGAAGCAGAAGAAGTTCACAAGTGCTGGTTGGCCTACTCTTGAAATTTTCATTTTTGAGTTTCAGACCGGAAGTCTTCAAAAAGATAAGTACCCCATTGGGGATCCTTTTTTCTTGCTCTAACCGATGTCAGAAAAAATTAACAATTGTCTTGCCTGCAGAAAGCAAATACTGCATAGAGATTTTAATTCTTACTGCGTCATCTGTTTAGGCCCCAGACCACAACGTTCCTTGATGTCGGTTTTGTGCCTTGTTCAACACCCAAACTATTCATCGTTGGGCTATTTTTGTAGCTAAATACTTTTGTTCTTGATCTCCATACTCCAAAATGGCTTTGTTAAGTCATCCGACTGCCGATCTTCCAAAGAAACGTAAGAATAAAGACAGAGACAGACCACATAGGTTCACAACTGCCGCCGGCACTTCTGTTAAGCTAGTTGCCAGTCTGCCGGTACTCAGGCTCTTTCCCAGCCCCTGATACCCGGTACTACAGATTTGCAGGCCTCTACTGAGACTCATTCAGAGTCCGGTATGCCGCGAGATGCTTCTTCGACTATGGAACCTGCAAATGTCTCTACCTTGGATGGGTTTGGAGCCGCTGTGACGGTGTATTCAGGCCTACTGATTTTCATATTAAACCGACGACTTTGTTTCAAGCTAGAAATACCGAATTCCTCAGTCCTAAAGCTTGCACTACACCTAGAAAACCGATGACCAAACCGCATACTCAGCCCCATATGCCTCAAAAACAAATGATTAGAATGGCTGAAGACCTTATTACCGTAATTAGGGGAAGCCAACCTTCCCCCTCTAAGAGACCTAGAACTGATTTTCTTTCCAATTCTTCTGATCAAGAATCTGATATCTCTGTTCCTTCTGACTACCAGGATTTACCCTTATCTACTTATGAGGATTCTGATGCAGAGGATTCCATTCCCTCTGCTTCCCCTCCAGAAGATTTTTCTTTTGGTGAAACCTTGCATACCCTTAGGGAGCATTTCCACTGGGAAAGCCACGACTATTCTGAGTCCAAAAAGAGACTTAGGAAATTTTTACTCCTGCTTCAACACAGGCCTCTAGCTGTCCCTCCTGTTCTGGAGATTGTAGATGATGTTTTCTTGGAATCCAGCCTTAGCCCAGACACCTTGCCTCCAACTCCCAGGAAACCTGACCGGTACTACAGAGTACCAGACTCACAAATTCCTCTTCAAGAATCCCACTGCAGATCCAGAGACCATTTCCCAAAGACCAAAATGCATTAAGGCTACTACTGCCAAAAACCCTACCCCCTTCTGATAGGGAGTCTAGAGCTTTAGACAGATTGGGTAAGAAGTTATACACTTCTGCTACTTTGGCCATTAGGGCTTTAAATTGCCAGTTTCATATGTTAAAGTATTAGCAGCATATTATGGGACTACTAAAACAGAAAATGATGTTGATTCCTGACTGTGCTGAACATGAAGAGTTGCAAGAACTAATGCATTCTGCTGAACAAGTTGGTAAGCATACTTTGCAATGTGGTTCTGATGCTTTGGAAGCATCTTGCAGGGTTGCTGACAACTGGGTCTGTACTTGAAGGCATGCTTGGCTTAAGGAACAAAACTTGCCAGATCATGTTAAAGCTAAATTACTGGATGCATCCTAAACCAAAAATGCCTTTTTGGCAACAAAGCAGAAGAAGTCCTCAAGAAAATGGGGGAAAAAGCTAAATATATGCAAACTGTTAAAGATTTCTTAACAAGTACCGCCTCCTAGATTCAGTAGGCATTGGCCTTCCAAGAATTGGTCTTTTCCAGTCCCTTGCAGGCTTTCTCAGTCCAAACCCAAGAGCAGCAGACCACCAAAACTTCAGTCTCAGTCTATGCACAGATATAAACAGTGGGGGGCTCCCACTTCCAAAGCAGGGAGTAGTAAGCCTCCCCCTATGGAAAAATGGCACAATGACTTATCCTTAACTCTTCCAAGCCCTGCTCAACTACTTGCTCCCTTAGGAGGAAAGCTCGCTCTGCATGCAAAAAACTGGGAACTCATTACCCAGGACAAATGGGTTTTAAACATAGGCTACAGATTCAGGTTCATATTAAGTTATCAAAAGATAATGTAATCGAACGCCAAAATGTCAAATGGTCGCATATCAAAGCTTTTTATTGGGGGCCAGCCCCATACCCACCGCTAAATATATATTCCAACTCCGAGATCACACTACAGTGAGGAAAGGGCAAAGATCCCAATCTTCACTGTACCGCGATCCCACAGTGCTGTCTTTGAAATGCGGCCATTTCGAAGTTCTGAGCGTTCAATTACATTATCTTTCAATAACGTAATAGGAACCCTACAGATTCCACTTCCACTCATTACCAACCCCAAGTGGATGGCCAGACCTCCTCCCAAATCAGTGGGCGGAGGCCTAAAATCTAGTGCTCTCTCTCCTCAGTATGAGGGCTATTCAAACCAGTCCCAGCAGAACAAAACGGACAAGGTTTTTATTCAAGACTGTTCCTGGTTCCCAGAAAAGAAAACTGCTGGCGTCCTATCCTGGACCTGTCTATTCTCAACACCTTTCTGGTGGTTCCAAAGTTCAAAATGCTAACTCTTCAACAGCTTCTTTTTTTGCTAGCCAAGGGTGCCTGGCTAGCAACTCTAGACTTAAACGAAGCTTACCTGCACATCCCAATAAGGGAATCCTGCAGACAATACCTACATTTCAGGGTGGGCTCCATGCACTATCAGTTCTTTGCACTTCCCTTTGGCTTAGCTACTGTGCCCGTGGTATTCACAAAGTGCCTATCCCCAGGCCATTGCATTTTGCAGACAGGGAAAGGTTCAGATTTACCCATACTTGGACGATTGCCTAATTCAGGCAGAAAGTCAGGACTTGCTATTACAACACCTGGCATTTGTAAAGAGACTTCTAACCTCACTGGGCTACACCATCAGTGAAAGAAATTGCACCTAGTACCCTGCCAACATATTTTATTCCGGGGAGCAAGCTTGAACACAACTTCCCAGATGGCATTCCTTACTCCGGAGAAACAAGTTTATTTGACAACCTACTTCAACCTACTGGCCACAAAAACCCAACTCTCTGCAAGGAAAATCCTGCAAGCCCTGGGGTTCATGGCCTCTTCCATTCTGTTAATTCCGTATGCAAGACTGCATATGAGGAAACTTCAATAGTATCTAAAAAGTCAATGGCGTCAACTTTCCCAGGACCTAGAAACAGTGATTCCTATCATCCCTTGTCTAAGGGCAGAATTCCTTTGGTGGGTAGAGACCTGCTACCACAAGGGACTCCCTTTCACTCTACCCCCTGCCACCCAAACCCTAACAACAGACGCATCAGACTATGCATGGGGGGCTCACATGGCAGGGCAGTGCATTCAGGGCAAATGGAACCCAAAACAGATGCACTTGCATATCAATCAAAAAGAAATGTTAGCTGTACAGAATGCTCTGACAGCCTTCAAAGACCTTATTCTTCCAAGACAACTGTTGGTAAAGACAGACAACACCACAGTTATGTGGTACATAAATAAGCAGGGGAAACTCATTCCTACCCACTCTGCAGACTAACTATGGCTCTGTGGAACACAGCCTTGAATTACCAAGTGAACCTGCAAGCTCAATTCCTGCCAGGCAAACTAAATTCACTGGCAGACATTTTAAGCAGAAATCTCATAGACCCACACGAATGGAAAGTGGAACCCAAAATATTCAAGCTTTTGAGGAACAAATGGGGGACACCAGAGATAGACCAGTTTGCCTCCCCTCAGAACTACCAATTGAACAAATTCTGCACCAGAACTCCTCACAATCAAGCTTGGAGAGTGGCTGCCCTGTCCTTTACCTGGGAAAGCCCCTCAATTTATGCCTTTACCCCCTCTGCCTCTCCTTTCGAAGGTTCTACTAAAGATCAAACGGGACAAGCCAAGGACAATCCTGATTGCCCCAGACTGGCCATGCCAGCACTGGTATCCCCTTTTGTGCAGTCTGATATTGCTACAACCATGGCACCTGCCTCAGACGCCGTCCCTGCTGTCCCAGCAGGCGGGCCAGGTTCTGCACCCTCAGCTTCAAACCCTGAACCTTGCAGCCTAGCTAATTCCCTGAGCTCACCCCTAGCAACCCTCAGTAAGCAGGTGCTGGATGTCATTCTTGAGGCAAGGAGGCCTAGTACTAGAAAATCCTACTCAGAAAAGTGGAAAAGATACTGTTCCTGGAGCCAGGCTCAGGGGAGAGCACAGTGGTGCCCAGCTTACCCCATATTCTAGACAACTTAACAGAAATGCTCCACAAGGGCCTATCTTTCTCTTCAATTAAGATTCATGCCTCTGCCATTTCAGCACATTATAATACAGAGCCACCCCCCTTCTCTCATCCCCTCCTAAAAAATTCCTCAGAGGGCCCAAAAATGTAAGATCCCCCAGGAAAGCTCCCACTCCAGCCTGGGACCTTAACTTTGTTTTGGAAAAACTCACTCTTCCCCCTTTGAACCAGCTGCTACAACAGAGTTGAAATTCCTTTCCTGGAAAACAGCCTTACTTCTAGCTATCACTTCAACAAGAAGAGTGTCTGAACTGCAGGCCCTCATGGCAGTGGAACCCTTCGTTATCTTCCATGCGGACAGGGTTTCCCTCAGGACTAATCCGTCCTTTATGCTCAAGGTGGTGTCTAGTGTGGCTCTGAACCAGTCCATTCATTTGCCTACTTTTTTCCCTAATCCTCTAAATAAGGGGGAAAGGATACTGCACTCTCTGGATGTGCACAGACAGCTTAGATTCTATTTGGACAGAACTAAGCCTCTCAGAAAATCTGACCAGCTGCTAGTTAGTTTTGCTGCAGGGGTCGAGGGGAAGGCCATTTCAAAGCAAACCATTTCGAAATGGATAGCCTATTGCATTCATTTCTGCTACAAGCACTATGGAAAACCTACCCCACAGGGGATAAGATCACATTCCACCAGGGCTGCTTCTACCTCTACAGCATTTCTGAGAGGAGTCCCTACCAGGGACATCCTGGAAGCTGCTACCTGGAGCTCTGTACATACTTTCACCAAGCATTACCATCTGCATATCTTTTCTAAATCCAGAGCTGGATTTGCCACAGTAGTCTTACAGGGCCTGATTGCTAGCCCCAATGCTTTTTAACTGCCTCCTCCCTTCCTTAGCTTTGTGAATCAACCCAAATGTGATGACAGCAACAGTGAAACATAAAGAACATAGTACATTTGTGTACACTTACAATAAATGTAGATGTTCGAGTATATTGTTGTAGTCCTGGTTACCCTCCCTCCAGCCTCCTGGCGTCGGCTGCATGTTTTATACCCCTGACGACCTGAGGTCATGGAAGAAGCAACAGCATTCGACGCAGAAATCTGAAGACTCTGGTATTCAGGCTGGCTGAGGGCTCCCTGCAGGCAGATAACCCAAATGTGATGACTGCAACAGTGAATTCACTCAAACATCTACATTTATGGTAAGTGTACACAGCTGTACTTTCTTTCCTACCTTCCCCTGCACATTTCCTGTATTGCCTTCCCTTTGTTCTTCCCCCTCCTTGTGGTCCATTTCACTTCTTTCCTATCTGCTCCATTTTAACACCTATAATGTGGTCCAAAAATAGAATCACACACAAGACACATAAGTAGCAAAAAAAGCAATTTGGCCTCTGCACGGAGTTTCACATCGTGCACCAGTGCCCAGTGAAGGTTAGCGTCAGTATAATACCATGGTTATCTCCATGCAATGCCACTTAACCTTACTGCACTATGCAAACACACAGCAACACATGTACTCTAAAGAATTCATATAATTGCATTATCACTTTTATTTAAAAGTCTTTAAAACTATTAGATACACTTGGATTCAAACCCAGTATCGTGGGCTCAAAAAGAAATGTGTCAGTGCATTTACACATGCTGCCACAGAGTCAGTTAAACAGCAGGTGTGTTTCATAGACCCAATACTAACACTCAGATGTTAGTATTGTGGCTCATGTTTGCACACTGTATAACTATGCTCAAACATGGAAAGTATTGAAAATGTGCAAACACTTTGCCAGCGATTGTCCAAACCTGCTGCTTGACGCCCTATGGAAAAGTAAATATTATGTATTACTGCTACTTACTGTCCATTTCCTGTCAGTGACATGAAATTACATGTGGAAACATAAGAAGAAAAGAAAATAACTGCAGGGTGAAATCTGGTGTCCTCACATCCACAAAGAATACAACAGTGTAAATCAACAAAATGGAGAGGACACAGACATGGCTGCAATAAGAAAACTTAGAAGAATTTTAATAGGTAAAACAATAAAATGGATAAGCGCTTTCATGCCATAAACAGCACTTCCTCGGATCCTTAAACACACTAAAATACCAATCTAATTCATAAAACAAAGCAGACAATGTTAAGTCACCAACACATCACATGATGAGGCTAGACAACGCAGGCAACTATATACAAAGTAGCTGAACCATTCATCTAAAAAGGAGGCATGGTTTTAGATAAGGTTTCATTGATACACTTTCATTCAAGCCATAGCCCTTGCTTGCTCGTAGTAAAGTAATGCACCTTAATTCATTCTGTTCTGTTGTATTCACGAGGTCCCCTAACCTAAGATTAATCTGTGAAATTTACAGAACAAGGAAAGTAAAGAAATGTGATGTATTATACTTCATAACATGTTTAGCTAAGGCACTATTATCATTATAAATCCTAATGTTATAAATATGTTCACAAATACGCTCTTTCAATGAATGATTCATTTTCCCAGCATAAAAACAGAGGCATGAAGTACACCTTTCTAAATATCCTAAATTCTTTGTGCAGCAGTCCACATAGAATGAAAACTTGTATATTTTCCCTGTAGTAAGATGCATTAAAAAGCTCGCATTTCCATCAGTATAATTGCAAGATCTACAGCTATGAGTCCCTATTCGATCTGACAACTGCCCAGCATGCGAGACATTATTCTTAGAGCAGAGCAAACGCTTTAAAGATTTCTTGTTTTTAAACAAAAATTGAGTTCTGTACCAACTAGCGTCTTGATGCTCTCATCTGTCGATAATATATTCCAATTCTTACAAACCATATCACATATAGTTTTTACTTCAGAGGAATACAACCGAGACCCCTAATGGGGAGGGGTGGATCAAACTTAACAGAACTGTTAGCTGTAGAAGGTTGAAATTCTGAAAAAAAGGGTCTGGCTCTCCCTCTCCTGTCAAGGTTCTTACTAGCCAGGGACTTGTTCACCTCAGACTCAGGGTAGCCTCAGTGTCAAATTCATTTTAAATTGAAATTGAATTCTTGGATGTTCGTGTTTGCAAAACACCTGATGATCACTTTTCATAGAGCTTGTACAGGAAACTGTACAGAAGAAATCAGATTCTGCACAGGAAACGTATACACCCCAGGTATATCTATCTACCCCAAGTTAGGGGTCTCTCTGTTTTATTACTCTGTTGTAAAAACTATATGTGATATTTTTAGGAAGACTTGAAATATATTATTGGCTGATATGAGCATCAAGAAGCCAGTTGGTACAGAACCGAAGTTTTTGTTTAAAAACAAGAAATTTTTAAAACATTTGGTCTGCTCTAAGAATAATATCTCGTATTGGGCAGTTGTCAGATCAGATAGGGACTCGTAGCAGTTGATCTTGAAATTGCAGTTATACTGATGTAAATGTGAGCTTTTTTATGCATCCTACTACAGGGAAAGTATATAAGTTTTCATTCTGTACAGATTGCTACACAAGGAATTTAGTATATTTAGCAAGGTGTACTACATATCCCTGTCTTTATGTGGGGAAGATGAATTGCTCATTGAAAGAGCATATTTGTGAATATATTTATGACATCAGTTTTTCTAATGAAAATAGTGCCTTATCTAAACATATTATGAAGTATGATGCATCACATTCTTTTACTTTCCTTGTTCTGCAAATTTCACAAATTAATCTTAGGTTAAGGGACCTTGTGAATAGAACAGAAGAGAATGAATTAAGGTGGATTACAAGCCGCTGTGGCACAGCGGTAGCGTTGTCGCCTCACAGCAAAAGGTTCTCCCGTTCGATTCTCAACTGGAACGCCTTCTGTGCGGAGTCTGCATGTCCTCCCCGCGGTTGAGTGGTGTTTGAACAACATGCGTGAATGGGCATGCCTTTGTTGAAGTTTGGGCGTCGGGCTGGCACCTCGGCACCGTAAAAATCAACTGCCAATCAGCAGACCGGAGTTGCGCTGTGGCGACCCCTAACAGGGAAAAGCTGAAAGAAAAACAACAACATTTTACTACGAGCAGACAAGGGCTATGCCTTGAATGAAAGTGTAGCAATGAAACCTTATCTAAAATCATGCCCCTTTTATTACATGAATGGTTCATCTACTTTGTATCTAGTTGCCTGCATTCTGTCTAGCCTTGTCATGTGATGTGTTGGTGACTTACCATTAGCTGCTTTGTTTTATGAATTAGATTGGTGTTTTAGTGTGTTTAAGGATCTGAGGAAGTGCTGTTTATGGCGTGAAAGTGCGTGTTTATTGTTTTACCTATTAAAATTCTTAAAAGTTTTATTGTAGCCTTGTCTGTGTCCTCTCCATTTTGTTAATTTACACTGGAAACATAAACTGAAGTCCCTAGCTAACAGTGTCACATATTTACAATACAGCCATGTGTTGCCTCCCCCCAAGCACTGCAACCCTGGTGTCTCAGTAATTTTTTCACAGATGTATCACCTACACTACAGAAAGTAATATCAAATGTTGTGTGATATGCAGTGTGCATCAATCTGTTAATATGCAGAACTAGAACTACTGACCCTTAAGCCTAAAAAAAAAATATCTGCCAGGCTGAGGAAAGGATCAGCATAGACATTATCCACAGGCACCTAGGTGACCATCAACACACTTGACCCGACCCATTTTGGTTTTCAGTGGTATTTCTTCTTTATTAAACCGACTGGACTTCTTTGATAATGACCCAAAGACCTGGATGAGGGATAACAGGACATACCTCTATATTGATTTATCCAAGGCCTTTGACTCTGTCCCCCATTCAGGTATTGTAGAGAAACTTTGCCTTCTGTGGACTAATTTGTACATTACTAGATGGATAGCCAACTGGCTCACAGACAGAATGCACACTGTCAAAGTTGGGGACTGCACCTCCACCACTAGACCACTTACCAGTGGAATACCACAAGAATCTGTGCTGGGCCGTCAACAGTTTGGAAACTATTTCTCTGAAGTCCAGCCAAAGGTATATGGCATGTGGCTTACCAAGTTTGCAGATTACCGTGAACTAGACGGAGTCATATGGAGTCCCCCATCTGTGTTAACATATTACAGAAAGGGCTAACAGACAAATGATTGGTGCCAAACTCATGGACTTAACCTTAAAGGAAAAAATGCCTCATTGTCAGCTTTAGCACTGAAGTAGCCCTGATAATTATGATATACATAACAGCCCTCCAAGGTCAAACACAGTGCTTCAAGAGTTGAGAACACTTGTGGATAGCAGTCTACACTTCAATCACTGTGTGTCCAGTGTGGTGAGACACACATTCTGCATTGCGCATCTCATAAATAGTCATCACATCCAAGCCCAGGGAGGTCATAGCTCTGCTGTACTCTATCCTCATCAGACCACTAATTGAGTACAATGCTGCCTTCTGTCTGTACCTCACCACACACCTGCAGAAACTGGAGAAAACATAGAGGTTTGTGACTGACAGAATCCAGGGCATCCAAAACATGACAAACATCGAAAAGCTAACACAACTTGGTGTAAATCCCTATCTCATCAGGTGGGTGGCCAACTCTCTCACTGACAGGACCCTGAAAGTCAAAATAGGCACCTCCACCTCTGATAGCAGACATGTCACTAGTGGAGTTCCACAGGGATCTGTCCTGGGACCCCTACTGTTTGGCATCTGTTTCTCAGAGGTACAGACAAAGGCAAAAGGCCTGTGGCTGACAAAGTTTACCAACGACTGTAAGTTGGTTGCTGTCATTGACTCCCCAAACAATGTTAACATACTACAAGAGGGGTACCACAGCAACTAATGACTGGTGCCAAAGTCATGACCTCAAGCTAAATGCAGAAAAAATGTATCATCATACCATTTGGCAAAAACATGACCCCTACTGATTACCTCATCAACGGCAACCCCCTAAGCACACAACCTGTGGTGAAATACCTGGGCACTCGGGTTGACAACCTAACATTCAACCATTATGTAGTCAGAAAAGCCTTTTACTTGGTTCATCTCATAAGTAAAGGGATTGCATCCAGAAAAAAGGAGGTTATTGCCTCTCTGTACTCCTCCCTCATTAGACCAACAATTGAGTATAATGCCCCATTTTGGATGTACCTCTCCAAACATTTGCACCAACTGGAAAAGCCACTGAAGTACCTCACAAAGAGAATCTATGGCCTCCAACACCTGTCCTATGCAAACAAGCTTAAATCACTATCAATGTACTTGGTGTCATACAGATTGCTCAGGTGTGATTTGTGTCTCGCCTACAAGACAGTCTCGGACTGTGCCCTACTAGAGAGGCTCCATGTCCATAAGTCTAATAAAAGGCCTGAACCTAATATGTGACATTAACAAAACCTGCTGGAGAGAGAGGTTTGTCTCCCAGAGGCTGCCCTGTCTCTGGAATAGACTTCCCATATGTGTCAAACAGAACACCTCACTGACTCTTTTCAAGCGCAACCTTGATGAGTGGATGAGAAACCATAAATTTGTCCCAGGGGTTCCACCTGTGTCCCTCATTGACAGGGATGATAGGTGCTGACTGAGGTTTATTTTTGGAGATAAACTCTTGGCTAGGCTTGTAAGGGCCCTAAGGCCATTAGCCTACTATAACCCCCTATGATCCTACGAAGACTGAAAGACCCGTCACTGTACTCTGAGTCATGCAGGCTGCTAAGAGGTGACCTATGCCTGGCCTACAGAGCAGTCTCAGGCCATGCCCTACTGGGAATGCTGGACATCTGCAAATCAAATGGGACAAGCGTAACTTGCTCCAGTGATCTCAACCTAGCCTGTGACTTAAAACATGCTGGGGAGACAGATACATCTCCTAGCAATTGCTACTCCACTGTAATAAGTTCCCACTGCATGTGAAGCAGTGCTCCTCAATGACCCTATTGAAGCGCAAACTTGACAGCTGGATGGGTGATTGTAAATTCACCCCTGGGGTGGCACCTATGTCCCTCATGGACAGGGTCATTCAGTGCTGATCACAAAATTGCTGTGCTAACAATGACCATTTAACTATGTTCATTAAGGGGACTTGTGTTTCTACATAGCTAGGCTTATAAACATACTAGGGCCATTAGAGTAATAACCTCCTATGAACCTACGCAGGCCTCCCAACATCATCTATCCAACATGTCTTGCTGATGTCATCTACTATAAGTTGATCTGCAGTCTTGTAGCAGTCAAACTTGTGCCATGGCGCTTGCATAAAGTACTGAGTTCTGTAGTCTGTGTACTTAGGGGTTCTGTTCTCACTGCAGTCAACTGTGCGTGTGTGTGAGAGCACTTGCTTGACATTACAGAGAGCTTTTTACGCCAGCATGTGGGACACTGTTATTACCATATCCTGAACAGGCACTGATGATGTCATTAGCTGTATCTGATTTATGGATGGTGCACTATTCCCACCAGGGCAGGGTCAGAGACTGGCCTGGAAACCAGTCAGAAGTCACCTCATCCTGTACAATACAGATTATAGTGACATGGCTTTCATTTTATCCACGTACATCATGGCATGATTTGTAGGCCCTGTGTTTTCTTAGTGAGAAACCCCTGTTTTCTCTCCATCTGCTGCATGTGTCTAGTGAAGTACGTGCAAAAGAGAGCATTATACTCTTAGTGTTCTGATGAGGTTTGAATACAGTGCTGTTATATAATCCTAAAATCTGAATATAATAGCATGACTTATGATGTGCACAATATAGGCTTACAAAATAGACACATTTCTGCATTTATCTGTAGACCATTTGGCTTTGTCACGAATCATTTGTCTGTGTTTAACCCCTTCTGTAGCATGTTATCATCACAGGTGGACTCAGTGATTGCACCCATTATACAAGAATCAGCAAACACTGTAAGCCAAAGGCCATATACTTCAGCCGGAACTGTCAAGAACTAGATTCCAAATAGTAAGGGGCCATGCACAGATCCCTCACACAGAATCAATGGGTTGTGACAACATCACAGATCGCCTATCGCATGACTCATCACATACACCTTCCTGACACGGTTTAATGCACAATTCAACACACCCTCCACACAGACTATGTTGTTGTAGAAGGGTGTTTTCAGCATCCGTCTGTGTAAGTTGGGGGGGACAGCACCCAATGCATGCATGTATAGACACATCCTGACTCTCCTCATCTGTGAGGTAGATCTCCATGTCATCATGGACCTTTTCTAAATGGAAACTAGAGATATTCTGGCTGTGTGCTACAGACCTGTGTGAGTTGTTAATGCTACATCATGTCTGTTACATTTGTTAGATGTTCCTAAAGAGATAATCGAGGACATGCATGACGACAACACTGTCAGCCTTTTGAGCTTGACAAGCCCAAGGCATTTAACACAAATCCACACTGAGGTATTCACTCAACACTGTCAGATGTGGCCGTATACACCTATATCGCAAAGTGGGTAGACCAGTACATCACATACGTGGCATTTAAATATGTTGACGTGTGAAGTGACCTATATCTCAGGTCCAGTGATCAGGTCCATACATCAGGGCTGTCTGCTAGGCCATTTCCTGTTCATTATTTAAGTAATGGACATCAGAGAAGACATAAATATCCTGTGTCCAAAAAAAAACATCTGAAGGACTACAGATTGTGGCCAATCATTGACTCCAACTGTGATATTAGTATAATACACACAGTTCTACATGTACCTATGATTGCTGCCACAGCCATGACATCACCTGTAATGACAAGAAAACATAGGGGAATTTTTTACGTCAGGAAAACAAACACACAACCCAAGTATAATGTGGGCACACCCTATAATCAGATCAGTAGGTATGTAACCTGTGTCCTGGGGTAGATGGTAAGTGGAACATCCACCAGCATATGGTCACAGTGCTGACTACTCCCTTCTATGTAACACAAATACTGAGTATATGATGGACATCCACATCAGAGGCCATAATACCTCCATAGTTCCCAGCCTTCATCATCCCAGTAACTGAGTACAATGCAACCGTCAAGTACCTCCCTACACATCTTCCACTGATGTGTAACTGAAGTGTACCACCTTTGTCTCAATGTGCTGCCACACATCTTGTTGGCCATACCTAGGTATTCTTTTTGTGGTATAAACATTACTATCTGATGGTGCGGAACCCCCATCAAGTTGTTACACCAGATGTGTGTGTGCTACCTGTTCTGGTGATGCACACAATACATACATAGGTGTTTGACAGCATTAATGGAATGGGTAACATTTATTACAGTGTGGATTATGCCAGATATATATGCCATGCACACCAGTCAGCTAGCCTGTATTGATCATAATGTTGCATACAGGTATAGCAGTGTCCCTCCTAACACCTCCAGCAAATGTTACGGTACCAGGACAGTGTGTGTGATTACATACCTTTATAGAGTGTGGATGTATCATAATAAGTTGTACAAGTGTGTTTGTGCAGAATCATCTCTGATCACTGTAAATCACATATGTTATGTCAGAGACATGGAATTACTGGTGGTAGCATGGAGTGTTTAGGTGAAATCGCAGTGGAGTTTTAACTAGATTGTTTAATGAAATCTTGGAAAGTGAGAGGATGCCTGAGGAATGGAGAAAAAGTGTTTTGGTACCGATTTTTAAGAATAAGGGTGAAGTGCAGAGCTGTAGTAACTACAGAGGGATTAAACTGATCAGTCACAGCATGAAGTTATGGGAAAGAGTAGTGGAAGCTAGGTTAAGAAGGGAGGTGATGATTAGTGATCAGCAGCATGGTTTCATGCCAGGAAAGAGCACTACAGATGTGATGTTTGCTCTAAGAGTGTTGATGGAGAAGTACAGAGAAGGTCAGAAGGAGTTGCATTGTGTCTTTGTGGATTTAGAGAAAGCATATGACAAGGTGCCTAGAGAGGAGTTGTGGTATTGTATGAGGAAGTCTGGAGTATCAGAGAAGTATGTAAGAGTGGTACAGGATATGTACGAGGGTAGTGTGACAGTGGTGAGGTCTGCGGTGGGAGTGACGGATGCGTTTAAGGTGGAGGTGGGATTACATCAAGGATCAGCTCTGAGCCCTTTCTTATTTGCAATGGTGATGGACAGGTTGACAGACGAGATCAGACAGGAGTCCCCGTGGACTGTGATGTTTGCAGATGACATTGTGATCTGTAGTGAGAGTAGGGAACAGGTGGAGGAGACCCTGGAGAGGTGGAGATTTGCTCTAGAGAGAAGAGGAATGAAGGTCAGCAGGACTAAGACAGAATATATGTGTGTGAATGAGAGGGAGGATAGAGGAATGGTGAGGATGCAGGGAGTAGAGGTGGCGAAGGTGGATGAGTTTAAATACTTGGGATCAACAGTTCAGAGTAATGGTGAGTGTGGAAGAGAGGTGAAGAAGAGAGTACAGGCAGGATGGAGTGGGTGGAGAAGCGTGTTAGGAGGGATTTGTGACAGACGAGTACCAGTAAGAGTGAAAGGAAAGGTCTACAAGAGGGCAGTGAGACCAGCTATGTTATATGGGTTGGAGACAGTGGCATTGACAAAAAGGCAGGCGTCAGAGCTTGACGTGGCAGAGTTGAAGATGTTAAGATTTGCACTGGGTGTGACGAGGATGGACAGGATTAGGAATATTTATATTAGAGGGTCAGCCCAGATTGGAAGGTTTGGAGACAAAGCCAGAGAGGCAAAATTACATTGGTTTGGACATGTGCTGAGGAGGGATGCAGAGTTGTTGTTGTTGTTGTGTCTTTTGGCTTTTTCCCGGTTAGGGGTCGCCACAGCGGAACTCTGGTCCGCTAATGATTGGTAGTTGATTTTTACGTGCCGAGTTACCAGCCCTGACGCACAACCTTCAACGAAGGTACGCCCATTCATGCATGCCTCCACGCAGAAGATGCTCTAGCTGAGAATCGAACCAGACATGGGAAAAAGATGCTAAGGAGGAAGCTGCCAGGTAACAGGAAAAGAGGGAGGCCTAAGATAAGGTTTATGGATGTGGTGAGAGAGGACATGTAGGTGGTTGGTGTGACAGAGCAAGATGCAGAGGACAGGAAGAAATGGAAACAGTTGATCTGCTGTGGCGACCCATAACGGGAGCAGCCGAAAGAATAAGATTGTTCTGATAATGTCCGTGATTGTGGTTGCTTCTTTTAATGTTGTCTATGAACCTTTACCTGTGTCCCACTTGCTGGAGACCTCGGCTGAGATTGCATTCATATTCAGGCAAATCAGTGTGCACAGCTTCACAATATGCACCCTACCCCAATTGTATGTCACATCCCTGATGCATGTCCTCTGCATTATTCATGTAAGGATGCTTATCTCACATGGACATCCTCCCCATTATGTTACCTTGTGTGACAGTCTCATAATACAGATTTTCGCTGTGCAGTCCCTACTGTACCATATTAGTATGTGATTGGTGTTGCTGCTACAACAACTGTCTTCCACTGACATATCCTCATCTGCTGTACATTTGGTTGTTTCAGCTGTCCTCATTCCCTGTGTTCATTCCTACAATTTATCTGTGTCCTTATTCAATACACACACTTCTCCTGAGTGTTTATTTTACATGGCATTCCCTGCACCCTTACAGATCATTTACACAACTTCAGTACAGAATGCCAGGAATAGGATTTCACAGTAATCTGCACTGTAGATAAATTGTCCTGTACTGTGTTTGGACCATATACTTAACAATCATATCTCTCAACTGTCAAGACACTCACAGAATGTCCAGGTTTGTTCCTTATCAAATGTGTGGTTTTCTGCCATGTCACTGGGATGATCTCAGGACTTATGTTACGCGATAATTACATACAGTTGAATTTCAGACTTCAAATTCTTCACAATATGTGTCAACGCAAACCCCTGGTTATTCTAGCACATTTCTATAGAGCAAATATGTCCCTGTTTCTGGGTCATTGCCCTCCCATTATGTTGGCCTTTGTCCAGATGTCTTGCACTAAGGGATTGAGAGCTATCTGTGAAGCCCTGGTGATCATAGGTTCATACTAGGCTGTCTGCCCTGGGGCAATTATAAGCCTAGCCCAATTCTGTATGGCTTACGCCACCCCTTGATTTGAGTATACTGTGCCCTTTTTAAGGTTTAGTTTACTGTGCCTCTGTCTAATAGTGACACGGGAGTAATCCATGGGACAAACCTACGATACCCCATCCACTTATTGAGATTCTTCTTGAAGAGATTCAGTGAGGTGCTCTGCCTCACATGAACTGGAATTCTATTCCAGAGCGAAGGGAGCCTCTGGGTTATGAACCTGTCCCTCCAGCAGGTTGTGGCATTTCACACAAAACCGCAAACCTTCAGTGCTCTAATGTAAATAGGAGTGCTATTTGTGTGCTCTTACATGCTTTCCTGGCCGGCAACACTGTTTCCAGCCATGAAACCTCACTTATTTATGTGTAAACACGGTGTACGGCAATAATAGCGCTACTGCTCACTGCACACACATGTAAACTCCATGTAGGCTTCACACGAAATCTACACAGATTTTATTGAGTCCCACTGCAAGAGTTGTATGCTTAAAACTAGTTTAATGTACAGATGTGTTCACTGGGACTGGTCATGTACATAGCACTAATTCCCATTGTCATCTGAATTTTGAGTTTAGCTTTCACAGTGCATGTTTTAATAGAACTGGACTGCTCCAATGATTTTGCCTGTGTCTTTAATTTAAGAAGCAACATAAAGTAAGAGTATAGGTCAGCCAATGTTAAAAATGTAAGTTTAACTTATTTCCACATGATCTCTTCTGTTTCCATCCACGCTACAGTCACTGAGCATACAAGCTCCTACACCTCTTTCTTCTAATGTACAGGTTTGTTCCACTTCTTCATGTAAGTACTGTGAACCTTTTTGTGTTCAGGTTGATAGTGGGTGATATTTAGCCTTTTGCTTTCATTTTTTGAAGCAAATGCCCATGTCCTTCCCTCGCCTTTTTCCTCAGAGGTAAGTTATTAACTTATTAGGTAGCCCACTCACTTTGGATGCTAGGAAGGTAAGAAGACTGTAGCACTTATTACTGCATCCAGTACCTGGAATCGTGTTTAAATACTGTTACTGTAGTATAGCATGGATGTCCTGCTTTCTTGTGGTGGCACCATCCTTCTGACAAGATATTAAAATAATTGATGGTGGTTCATTTGGATGTAAAAAGATACCATGGCACTTGTTACAAATAGCAGGGGGTTGTTTTATGTATATGCATCTCTTAAAACATCAGACCTTTTCCATTCTATTTACGGTTGTATGATATCTTCAACATTAAGAATATTTTCAGTAGTCTACATCTTCAGTTTCACAAACTTCAACATCTTTCATTCTACGCCCCCATCTTTGTAACAGTCTTTATTTCAGCCAACACATCATCATTCCTGTTTATTGTTATACAGCTGTTATCTTCTTTTCCACAGTATCCATACTGTTAACATCAGTATCTTATCCCATTTGTCAGCTTCACATTTTTTCATATTTTACTTACAAGGTTGTGCAGCAGTAGCATTGTTGCCTCACAGCAAGAGGTTCTCCCGTTTGATTCTCGGCTGGAGTGCCTTCTGTGTGGAGTCTGCATGTCCTCCCTGCGGTTGAGTGGCGTTCGAGAGACATGCATAGAATGGGCGTTCCTTCGTTAAAGGTTGGGCATTGAGCTGGCACCTCGGCACCCGTAAAAATCTACTGCCAATCATTAGCGGACCAAAATTCCGCTGTGCGACCCCTAACTGGGAAAAGCCGAAAGAAGAACTTACAATACTATATCCATGTTTATATTTTGAAAACATTCCTCCGTAGTCATTTTGAATTATCCTAAAAAAACTTGATTCTTTTTACAATCCAAAATATAATGCTTTATCTGTTCTTTATTGTAATCATTACATTTTCTCTCCTCTCTTGCTTTGTTTCATAACTGCTGTTTACAGGAAAGGTATCCAATAATAATCTCCACAAAAAATCTTCAGCCTCATAACCGTCTTTAAATCTTTACTTTCTATTTTTAGTGCTTTTTTAACTCATCCTTGTGATTTTCCATGGATATATTAAATATTTCTCCTTTGTTATATAATTTCATTGTATCTTTTTTAATGTCATCAGTTTTAATTTTCCATAGACCTGTTTAAGCTTATTCTAGCTTTACTTATCTCCTTTTCCAGCCTTGTCACAGTTTCCCTCATCCATACTGTATTTTTGTTACAATAACTAAATCATCTGCATATGAAAGGCACACAGGTATAACATAATTTTGCATTTCATGTGCTGGTTCTTGCATTTCACCAGTATGTTTGCATTATTGTATTACTAGCACAAATAAACACATAGTCACTAGAAAACCCAGTTTCATCACACCCTTTTTGGTGTTTATTTTCTTTCCTAACCAACCATTTACCATAACCTTCACCCAAGACATCTCATCACGCTTCTTTAATACCTTTATTATTTTTCTCCCAATCCTGTAATCCCCTAAAATGTCCTACATTGCCTCATGATTTGCTGAGATTTTACTACATGACATGCAACCAGCCTTTCATCTTCACTCTCCCTTTAAATAGCATATATTACTACTGTTTTACTAGCATTTTATTCACTTGTTTTCCCTTTACTCCATATACCCCTCCTATATCGCTTCTTCCAAAACACTCCCTATTGTTTTTGCATGGTCTTCATACTGATGTTATAATGTGTATTCCCCAGTATTATTGGCATCCAGTTCTTAACATCTTTTGCCATCTTTTCTTTTATATAAATGTAATTACCACAGCACATATCTTTTCATCTTTTATCCCTTCCTCAAACCATTTATTATTTTTTTTCACAAGTAATTATTTTTTCCCTTACACTTACCCTCTTATGGTATCCATAACTTAACCCATTCAAGCCTTGTACTAATTCTTCCTTTTGTTTTGTTTTGTTTTTTATCTTCCTCTGCCAGTTCTTTCAATTCACTTCTTTCTTCTAATTTACATTTTGATCTATCTGAAATTGTCTTTACTGTCTACTCCCATTTCAGCAACTTCTGTCTTATTCAGTGTTACTGCAATTTTTTGTAATCTCTATTTCTTCTTGTTGACATTTTAATATGCACATTTTCATGTGCCACTCCATCCGTCATACCCTCCATTTTTTGCTTCATTCTCTAAAAAGGATGAATCTTCCTTATTTCTCTCTCATTTTTTTCTGTCTACACAACACTGTCTTAATTGTTTTCTTTGTGTCATACATTTTTTCTGTTTTTCTTACTCTGTTGTTTCCTCCTTCCACTACTTTCTCAAAAATATTCACCTATTTTCATTTTCCACTTTGATTTCCAAAAAAAGTTTGTTATATTTCTCCTTAAACACTACCCACCATTTTGTCAAATTTTCATAAAATACTGTCATTCTTATAGTCTACCTTCCTCTTTCATTTCATCCTTTTTACTTGTATACCCTGTAAAACATTTTTCCTTCATCTCTTGTGATTTTTTACACTGTCACCTAACATAGCCCATATTGCTCTGTGATCTGAAGAACCATCCCCTTCCTTCTTGCCAACTGAATATATAACACACTGTGTTTTAAAAAATTTAATTTTGTGCCTTCAAGGCGCTCTGATTTAGTAGAAGTTATTTTAAATTTAAAGATGTTTGTTAGAAATTTAAATTTTCGTTTAATGTTTAGCAACAATGTGACTAATGATGGCAACTATTTTTTACACAAAAAGTCTTTTCAACCCTCTCTTGATACATTGTTTGACAGTATTTGAGAAGCTGTGTGATTTTGATTTTCGAGCAATGTTAGATGGTAAAGAAAGTTTGACACACAATTTCTCTCAATCAGAAAGCCAGTTGTTAAACGAATTGATTAAAAACACCTCAATTCATATAATGAAGCCTGACAAGGGAGGGAGCATGGTACTAATGTCTAAAGATGATTATACCAATAGGATTAACACTTTGTTACTAGAAGATAGTACATATGAAGTAGTTTCTAAAAGATTCATGAATGTGTCATACCAAAGAATTGACATGGCTTTACAAGATTTGTATGACCATGAATTAATAGATGATAGGCTGCTTGATTTTCTAGTAGTCAAATTTCCTAGGACACCGTGCATCTTTGGTATTGCGAAGATACACAAAGATAAATTGGACCCCCCTATGAGGCCCATTGTCAGTGCTAATGGTTCGAAAACAGAATTCATAGATAAATACTTGGATTACACACTCAAAGATGTGTTGAAAAAAGAAGAGCATATATGCATTGATTCTTGGCATTTTTTGAAAAAATTAAATGTTTCACATTATGACAAACATATTTATTTTTTGACTGTTGATGTAGTTAATTTATATGGTTCCATTCCACACAATATTGGTATTGAGTGGTTTGAAGAATTCTTGCATGGTAGCTCTTTGTTCACTAACAACCAGGTACTTATTCTTGTTTCTTTGATGGACAGCATGTTAAAAAATATTTTCATTTTTTTTGAAGGTCAGTATTTTCATCAAAAAATGGGTGTGGTAATGGGGGCAATATGCGCCCCCATTTTTGCAAACATTGTCATGTTAATGTGGGAGCGCAAATATTTATTTAATTCTTTATTTGCTGATAAATGGATTCTTTATTTGTGTTACATAGATGGTTATTTTTTTTTATGGATAGGTGATGAAATAGTAATTAATGACTTTATGAACTACATTAACAACACTACAGAGTTTTTGAAATTTACTTACACATATTGTAGGGACAGTGTTAATTATTTAGATGTCACTATCAGAAAGGAAAATTGTGTTGTAAGTAATTTATTTAGAAAGCCAACTTATAGTAATAAGCTTATTGCATTACAACAGCAGTCATCCTTTGCATGTAAAAAATAATTTGGTGAAAGGGCAATTTATCAGATTAGCCCGCATGGTTACAAAAGACAAAAGATTTTTTGGATCAATGTCATGTACTTTTGGATATGTTTTCATCTCGAGACTATCCCTTAAAACTTTTGGATAATTTCTTTAATGAAATAAGTATTAAAAGGGAACAAGGTTTGATCGTACCAATTTTGAATTATGGTAACACTATTATTTTGGTAAATAGTAACCATGAACAAACAATATCAACATGCAACAAAGACTATATTTGTTCTTTTGTTACTAGGTTTAGTGTAGACCATCATTTTTTATCTTACATCTTAAATAAGAGCTGGCATATTTTCCACGGTTTCGATGGAATTATGGAAAAATTAGCATCCAAACCTAGCATTGTTTTTAGAAAAGGGTATACGTTTAAACAACTGTTAAAAAAGAAAGGACAAAGTACCAAGAAAGAAAAGGCTATAGGAATGAAAACATGTGGATTTTGTTCTCAATGTTCACTTATTAAACTAGTAAATAAGATCAAAATAAATAATAATTAGATCAAAATAGGAGGAAAATTCACTTGTGACACTGTGGGTGTTGTTTATGCAGCTTTGTGTGTGTCTTGCTCTGGTTTTTATATTGGCAAGACCAAGAGAAAACTTAAAGAACGGATGTACGAGCATGCTAGAGACATCAAAAATAAAAACAAAAACGGTGCATTATATAGGTATATTGAGAATAATCCTTCACATTGTTTTAAATTTGTTGTTATTGAAAAAGTCCCACAGGACCCTAGAGGAGGACCTTGGGAAGACTTGTTAGATTTTAAAGAGTTGTGTTGGCAGGTTAGGTTGAATGCCTTATGTGTACCTGGGTTAAATGATGCCAGTTTTTAAAACTGCGTTCATATAGAGTGTAGTTACGATCATTATTTTAGTAAAGTAAGGCACACTGAATGTTGGTTTCAGCTTTCTTTGCTGTTATTTAATATGCAGTAGTTTTAAGACGCATCATTTCTTGTTTTATGTCTTTAAGAGAATTCACCTTGTGTTTTTAAAATGTATCAGTTAGGTTTTTATTGGACTATTTTATCACATGATTGTTTGAATGAGAGTATGTAAGATTTATGTGGTTATTGATTCTAGTATTCTGAAGAAGTTGTGTTTTTGCACACTTTGATTTCACTTTTTTGAGTGCTCATAGCAAGTTTGGTGATTCGTGGCTGCCATCAGTTTTTGTTTCAAGTCTTCGTTTGGGTTACTGGTTTGTCGAGTTTTAAAAATTCCCATTTTGTATGTCCACTTTCTGCTTTTTCTAGCTTCAAGCTTCCACATCACATCACTTTTTATTACTTTTATTCCTTGCATTCTTTTTCTTTTTCACTTACCTTACAGTTAAAGTCCCTATTCATTACTACTGACATGTTTAGTATTACATAGTTCATTTTTTTCTTCCCGACGTTTGTATTTATATATATTTACCATCACACAATTTTTTTTTTTCAAGTCAAGTATCATTACCCATCCTTGTGTTATAATTGTTAACATCCAATACTTTTGCTTCTTCTCTTATAAACACCCATAACACAGAATGCTTTTTCATATCCTACTATCCATGTAATCTTTTACCCCGTATAGCTTCAATTTTTTTTCATTGCACTTGTGTACCATGTCTTGTATCCAGTGAACATAGTGCATCCATTATTTTCAACAACCATTAACCCCCCCCCCCTTCATTTCTATTCCCATTTAGTCTCAAAATAACTAAATTATCCCTTTCCCTTTTTGGAACCTTTATTTTCCTCATGTTTTTCATTATCTTCCTCTCTCCAACAGATTTAATGACTTTCTACTCTTCTTCTTCTTAGCCTGTTTCTGAGTCACTGTCTTCCATTTCTTCACTTGCCAACCCATTGCTCTTATTTTCTGTTTGTATCTGAATCTCTTCTGTTATTCCTGTCCCTTGCTGTTTTTTCGTCTCCTTCAGTCATATTTCTGCCCCTTTCTTCCTGACTTAGCAGCCATTTAATTTTCTTCCTGAATATTGCTTTCTACATATTGTCTCCCCCATCCCCCACTAAATGTTCTTTTTCATGTACCCTTATTTTCCCAGTACTGGGCATTCAAATCAAAACTGACCAGACTGACTGCATTTCATTCAAAAAGGTTTACAGTTCCTAGCAGTACCGCCTTGCTCCCCACATTACCCATGTTTTTTTGTACATTACTTTCCTGAACCAAATGTTTTTCATTCTCACAATAGAAGTAGGCCATCAGCTGGCTCCAGTTCCTGACAATTGCTCTTTTCCCATTCACTATTATATTACTTGAAATGTGTTGTACTTTAAAATCATGCACATATAGTGTAACCCATACTTCCCATCCTCTTGTCCACACATTTCTTTTATCATACATTTTTATCATGCACTTTACCACATTTTGTCAGAAAAAAAAGTTTAAATTTATATTCCTCCATTTCTGAAGTCTTGAATTGCAGTCAGTTTTCTTTAACTGCAAGCCAAAGTTCTGAAAATAGTCTTTCAAATGTTTTCTTTTTTTTCTTTTCTTCTTTTTCACCCATAAACTTTTAACCACCTGAAAAGGTTTCATAAGTTGCTCCACAGAGGTCTTTTGACTCCAAATGTATCAGAGCTCAGTGCAATATGATACTGTCCATAATGCCATACCTGTCAATAGAAAATACCTGTAGTATTCCCACTACAGGTCTTTTTCTGAAGCTACTGCCCATCTGCTCCTGTTAAATACCTCTTTTCACTTTGTACACTGCTGCTTGTTCCTTGACTTAAAACACTTGCATATCTTTTTTTTTCTTTGCTTCATTTCTGTCATCCATAGTACGTAGCTGTAGAGACATATTCTTAAAGCTGGTTACTCTATCAGTCAAACATGCCTCTGCGCTTTCGGGCTGTGTAATCTGCTACTGTACCACATTACCATTTTCATTATTTGACTCCTCATGTTGTAACACTCAGGCCATCACAGCACTCCAGCTCACCTTCTCTCCTTTATCTAGTTCTCCTTCTTTCATTAAATTCTTGGAACACCTCTGTAGCCAAACCTCCACTTTCCATCTTTTTAACTAGGATTTAATTTCTCTCTCTCTCTTGCATTCTCTGTCCAGCATTTTACTCCTTCCACCATCTTTGAATTCTCCCGAGCATTGGTGACAGCCCTCTGATGCCACCTAGTGCTCAAAAAAGTAGTAGAATTTCCTCATTGACCTAACCAAAATACCACAAGGCAGTATGAATAATATGTCACAGCTCCTGTCAAAATAAGCCATGCCTGGTGGAACTAACTTGTGCAAGAAATAAAAAGTTGCTGTTTAACACTTTCTTACCACCCTTTATTCTGTACTTCATGCAGGAGCATACAGTTCCTACAACCTGTAATAGACACACACACACACACACACACACACACACACACACACACACACACACACACACACACAAATAGCCTTTGGTGACTTAATTCTGTGTGTGTGATAATTTTCTGGCAGCAGACACATTATCATGAATCCAAACCAAACCACATACTGTGCTTCCTTGGGTTGCTGAATATTGCAAAATAAGCTTATCTTTATTGATATTTTCTCACCAGTTCTCAATGTCTTTGGATAGATGTCCATCTATGCATGTAGGTACTTTATTTGTAGGAAACCATCTTTGCACAATAGTTGATTTTCTTAGTCTGTGCATGAGGCAAAATCATAAGAAGATTATTGAATGTTTAATCTACATACTTTGAAAACCAATAAAGCTATGAGTCTGCACTGCATTTTGTGAATGTTTGTTATTTTTTTAGGATAAGTATTTATTTACAGCATCTAAAAACCGTATTGCTGTAATTGGTGTTTTGATTCACCATTACTGTTTGATAGGTCTTTTTGGACATGGATTTATTGTTTCACTCATTTCTTTATGAAACTGAATATTAAGAAATTTTTTAGGTTCTTAGGTTGTTACTAAACTTGCAGTCCACCGAGACCATTGAAGAGTCTAGTCTGAATTCCCAGTTGTCCTGAAGCACTGTCTGATTAAGTGACTTGTTCAAGGTCACACAGTAACAAATGGGGGCTGAGGGTATCAAAACCTGTACCACAGGAACTACAGCTCACAGCCTTACCCCTCTGCATCAACTGCCAGACTTCAGCAGCTATGGTTTAGATTTTTCCAAAGCAGTAGAGTAGCACGTGGAGTTTTAGTGCCATGATGGGTTAGGGTGCTGCTGCTGTCAGATTAGGGCAGAGGCATCCTTACATATTTTAACTGCCCTTCTGGGTAGTAGCAGCTCTGATGACCTTCCTCCTTCCTAGTTTTCTTGTTTTCTGTGAGAAATATGTAAAATAAAATATTTTATGGTGGGTCTAATGAAGGTTACTTCACAAATATATGACCACAAATTCTTGGACTGTGTATTTTATGTGTCTCAAAGTCTTGATCTCCAGTACTGGTAAGCAACAGGAAATGTAAATGTAACAGAATGCTTAATGTATGGTAAGCCACAGTGAGTACAGCTACAAAAATAGGTCAACAAAATAAAGCCTCACTAAACCTGTATGGCCAGTACAGTATCCCACATATCCCCACATACAGCAGGCAGCTCAACACATGAGAAAATGTGTGCAGTCACAGTAGTAACATTAAGCATATACATTTGAAAGGTTTTAAGGCATGGCAAGAAAAAGAACCATCTTCAAATTCATAAACAGTGATACAGAGAAGTGCAGAGGTAGGGCTGTGAACGTTGATTAGACCTCTCCGTTATTCATCAGGAATGAACCCAAGCAGCCAGTGTTAAGGAGAGAACTTTACAAGGTCAATCACCCCTCCCAAGCACTTGAAACAGAGAAGATGGCTGTTTTCTAAGGCTTACCTGAATGAGGCATACCTATTCCCTTACGGATTTATTTAAATTTTCGATTCATATCCTTGCCTTGTAGTACGTTTCTGAATTATTTTGAGCTCTCTTCTGAACTTTGTGATATTTTTTAACATTTGAGATGTTTTAAGGATCATCTCCCCATGTAGTACTGTTAACAGCTTTCTTTGTACTTTTGTCTAATTGATAAGTGTGTTCTTTTCTACACTTACCTGTTCTGTAGATCTCTCAACTTCTTTGATCCTTTGTACATGCACTGTTGTGCAGGTGATCAAGCTGAGTGTTTGGCTGTGCTGCAGTTTCTTGGTTATCCATTTAGGTTGATTACTGCATGGTCAGCATTCTTCACATCACCTTTTATAGGCCGATATTAATACTTCTGATCTCTTATCATGTTGTTTTTCTAAAGCAGTAAGATAATCGGGGATTTTTATAAAATTATTTCAGTGTTTTTGTGTTAATAAGTAAAGGCATTTTTCAGAGATTCACATGTCATGTTTTACAGCATTTGTACCTTTTTCTAAATTGATACTGCTTGTTCATGTCTTATTTAAATGTTACTTTGCATTTGTATTTTGAGTCATATGATTCTAGGCAGGGTTCCTGATTTTTGTCTTGCAGAACTATAAACACATTTGTACTGATGCCGTCTAAAGTTCACAATATCCTCTTCTTTGTTAAACCTTGGGGAACTGTGGCCTACCGTGCTTAAGAGTTGCAAAATCACGCTTTCATGCTGTATAGTTCAGATTCTTTTCCCACGGTAGACTGCTTGCTTTATTTTGATCAGGAAGGCTGATTTTGAGCACTGTGGGTCTAATTGACTACTGCTGACACACCTGCCAATGTTTTACCTATCATTCACTCCGCCCTGCTGCCCCATCGTACCAGCACTATTTATGATTATAAAATATGACTTTGAAGTATGTTTGCAGGGAGATGCACCCCTTCTGCACCCACAAGTGTGGAGAACCCTGCATTATATTCTGCTAGTAACTTCCACCTATTTTAAATCATAGAAAATAAAATCTGTTGCTTTGTCCTTTTGGCAGATCCTCTGTTTATTGTATGCTTTTAAAAAACTTCCTTTTGCTGCCAATAAACAAAGTAGTTCTTTTTAAGCACTCTCCTTTAAAATTTTATTAAAATACTGCACTGTCCACCTCTGCAGAGTAAATTGGCTATCAGAGCAATTTACTGCATTAGTCCCTTGGATTAGGGCCTGGGATGCAAATGCTTGGCCGGGGGGGGGAGCAGGTGTTAAGCTCAGCAAGCCATATATGGGTGGTAGCCTTCAAAGTGGGAGTGCAGGAGCATCCAGTCTCATGGAGAAGGCATTGTGGACATCTGCTGTGACATGGATTATCTCCTAGCCCAGGGGTGGGGTTAAGTCAGTACACATGCCCTCAAACCTGAGATGCCATGAGGGTATAAAGTACCCACATGACTGACTGACTCCCATCTCTAAACAGCTGTTATCCTGATACCACTTAAAATCTGCGGCTAAGTGGACTAAGAGACTCTGTGCATTTGGAGGAGAGGCTTGATGGTCAACAGGAACAGGGGCAAAAAGCCATTCAAAAAAATGATGGGGTATTCATAGCTGTGGACAAAGGTTTAAAAAAGAGAGAGAGAGAGAAAAAAAGAAGAAAAGGGCCGATATAGATGTACAGAAATTTTTTGAGAGTCTCTTCACTATTAGAGCAAAAGTTAGAACCTACAAAAACTGGAAAGGGTAGGCATAGTAAGTACAATAGGCGGAGACTAGCAAAAGTATAACAAATATGGTAAGGGTTGTAAAAGCAAAAGATGAACAGGAGGAATGTCTCAAGAAGGAAATAGAAGGTTTTTTAGTATATAGCAGAGAGAAGGAAGTGAGGGACAGAACTGACCAATCTGAGCAAACATTGCAGGAAGATCAAGAAAAAACCTTGGAAATGTCAGAGGAACTAAATGAGTATTTTGTCTCAGTATTGACATGGAAAATAATGGAGAGTGTGCTTTCCTGGGTGGTGCAGAATAAGGAGAACAATCGATTGATGACAAAATGGAGAAATAGGAAGTTGAGAGGGACCTTAACCGTCTTTAGGGAAGACGTAACTGAAAGATCAGAGCCCTCAGAAATCTGACCTGTTTTTGACACAGCAGCTGATGGAGGTCCTCATCACATCGCTAGTGCAGAACTGCATGAACTTGAAAACAGCAAGTGTCATACCCTTTGTAATGGTTTGATTTGGTCCAGCACAAGAGCCTAAGAGGCAAACAGGAGGAAGCTGGAGGTGGTGTCAAGGCAGTGGAATTCAGGATGTTGCATAGATGAGTATTAGGACAGAGAAGATCGGTCAGTGAGAGACATTGTCATTAATTTAAGAGAAACTAGTAGAGTACTGCAGAGGTCTGTCCTGGTTCCAGTATTCTTCTTTTTGTTTGCCTCAAAAATATTTGAGAGAATTAAATACAGAATCAGCTTCATTATTAAGATTTTTGCTACTATTAGTGTGATGCCTAAACAAACTCCCACTGTTGTCACCATCCTCACATCTAACTTCTTCCAAAAGAGACTTCTCCAGATTTTCCATGGCATATTCTCTTGACTTCAGTCTGTAAACAATGCCCAATGTAATTTGTTGAAAATGACCATTTTCAGAGCAACAAGTGAACATCCTTGGATGTTTTGTTACAGCACTACCTTGGTGAGCTTCTGAGGAATTGAAGGATTTGCTCTAAAGATGCTGATTCCTGGCAAATTGCAGTTAACATTGTTTTAAGACTTAAGTCACAAGGGTATACCATGAAAAATTTAGAGAAGTATATTTTAAAAGTAGTTAAAATTCCTAAATGGTGATAATAGTGGGAGTTTCTTTAGGCACCCTAAGTAAATTTATTTTGTAACCAGTTAATGCCACATTGTAGAAAAGGTTTCCACAATAGTGAAAAAGTACTTCATACGTTCCATGTATAGGTGATGCCACCACACATAACATTAATTAACATACTTAAATGATAACCAAGCACTGCCTTAAAATTCCTTTGTGTCATATACAGTATTGACCAGAGCAGCTGCTAAGGAAGGAAATGTATGTTAAAGTATATGAGAGTAAGAGAGAGATTCATAATGGCTCTGTAACAAATGCAGGAGCTCAGTATGTTTTATGAGCTCACTCATAAGGTAATCAGATTTTTTTATTACATATCAGTGATCTGATTTGTATTAAAATGCTTATCAAATTCTGTGAGAAAAATTGGCCAGAATAGGAGTGACAAATTTGGCCATGCTGAGCAAAGACAGGAGTGAGCTCATGTATAACTGCAAAAAAAACATGAGTTCTGAATAAATACTTTGCTCCATTCTGTACAAAGAAGAACAGGGGGAGGGAGAGAGGGTGATAAGACCCATTGGGGAGAACAGTGGACAGAAACCAGTGTAGAGATAATCATATGACCATAGAAGTTACAGTGTATTAGATTTATTTGACTGCTCCTACTGGCCATGAAGCAATGTCAGCTGCTGTCCTTGAGATTAATGTCCTGTAGGAAAGCAAGCAGCTTTTCTAGATGGAGGAGGTTGGGAGGGCTTATACTCCCTTGGAGGATAAAGCAAAGGGACCAGCTGGGCTGCTTCTTCAACTGCTTGAGAATCTGTCCACTGACCTAGATGATTCCCTGACCAAAATGTCAACAGGTCACTGTGAAGGTGCCTGAAGACTGGAAAGCAATAGGTATGCATGTAAAAGGTGGGACGTAGGTAAAACTGAGAAAGCTACAGGCTTGTTAGACTAATGGCAGGGAAAGGCTGCTGTCTCATTTTTCTAAAAAGGTGATTTTTTTATATGGAACTTAGTTTTGAAGGGACCATACTCAGTGGCAATATTGTCTTCTAACAGCATGCTTTCAAAACAATATTGCCACTGAGTATGGTCCCTTCAAAACTAAGTTCCATATAAAAAAAAAAAATCACCTTTTTAGAAAAATGAGACAGCAGCCTTTCCCTGCCATTAGTCTAACAAGCCTGTAGCTCTGTCAGTTTTACCTATGTTCCTCCTTGTACATATTGTCTTCTAGCAGCATGCTTGCAAAAGGTGCTGCGGTGGTGCAGCGGTAGCATTGTTACCTCACAGCAAGAGGTTCTTCCGTTTGATTCTTGGCTGCAGTGCAGGGAGTGCCTTCTGTGTGGAGTCTACACGTCCTCCCCACGGTTGGGTGGGCGTTCAAAAGACATGCGTAAATGGGCATGCCTTCGTTGAAGGTTGAACTTCGAGCTGGCACCTCAGCATTTGTGAAAATCTACTGCCAATTATTACCGGACCGGAGTTCCACTGCGGCGACCCCTAATCAGGAAAAGCCGAAAGACAACAACAACAGCATGCTTTCAAAAACTGGCATTATTAACTCAGCATCACATTTTGATGCATTTCTTGAATAATGTACTGATTTTAATTTTTATAGTACTACTTTCATCCCTTTGTGTTAATGACTCATCCACAAAGAAAATAAGATGTAATTCATGTAAATAAGCATATACATTTGAACTCATCTGTGTGCTTCATGATACAATCTGTTACTTGAAATATTAAAGTTAAATCCTACCTCCACTTCTTGTGGGCTTAAAAGCTCAGTCTCCTGGCTGCTTGAAAAGGAGTGTTACCTGAATTACCAAAAGTGTTATTGGAAAAGTTTGAAGAGGTGTAACCTTGTTGCAGCATTAGTCTGTTCTACTACAATGCTTCTTTGTCCAGGTTAATCTTTCTTTATCCACTGGTGGCCTTAAGACAGATTCACCCCCTTGTTCTTCTGTTCTCATCTCATCTGCATTTTCTCATGGGAATTTGGCCAGTCCTAACCTTGTCAGTATACAGTTCCCTATACTGCTTTTCAAAAATAAATATCACACAGCCCCCAAACCAACAGTTCTGATTTGTTCATTAAAATTCATAAGTGGTTTTCTGTCCACTTTCTCATATTCATTTTCATTGTTTTAAAGTATCCAAATACATTTTTAGATATTGTTTGTAATGCATAATGGCAATGTTTCCACATTTATGTGCCCTTTGAATTATTATTTCTCATTTCCCTTGTAACTCTTTGAGCTAACTAGTTATCTCTCAAGTTGAAAAATCTTACTTTCTATGGCATATTTCTCAAAGTCTGTAATGATTCCTTTCCAAACTATTTGTTTGACAAACTTTAACAGTGTGAATTTCTGAAGTGCGCACAAACATATTTTTTTATATTAAACTTAGATGAGTGCTGCCACTGAATATGGTCTCGTAACTGCTTTCATCAGAAGTGTGTGTGTATGTATGTGTGTGACACCCCTACACTGGCCCAGTAAACTGGCAACAGTGAGGGATGGCCACAGTCGGAGGATGACAAGTACACACACAGTAAAGTACAATTTCTCTTAAGAGCACACAGAGTTCACAGTCAGTCTAGGGCTGTTTTCCGCCTCATTCTCCAGATCCCCAATAAGACTCCCCACTGGCACAGCTATAGGGTTAAGAGCTCAGCCAAGTGATCAAGCGAAAACCTCCAGCACCCTCTCTGTCCAGCCAGTGCTTCGTGTCCCTGCCCAAATAGCTGACACACACACACACACACACACAAACACACTTTGGCACAGGTTTACTAGGTATGCCCCCTTCTGCCCAGACTGTAAGGTAGTTTTCACTGCCACCAACCACTACTTATCAGCTACTCTAAGACCCTTACAAAGGGTGTCCAGTCCTACTGTGTAATGTTACCATTATCCAATTAATTAATTTACTATACTTTTCAGCTTAATGACTTCAAAATGAAATTAGTGCAAGATGTTTTATAATTAAGATTGATGAATATTATAATTAAGATTGATTGATTGAATTATTTGTTAGGTTTATTTATTTTATTTTATTTATTGTCACTTTTCTTTTTCATTCCAGTATTGTCAACAGAAAGTCATTTTTATTCTGTGGAAATAATTTACTTCTAATAGAATTTTTTGTTCTGTTTCCTTGAAGCTTCATGTTATGATTGTTGTTTAGCTGGTATTTAAGTAGTCTTTATTGATTGTTCTGTGATCTTAGACATATTTCTGCATTTTAAGATACTAATTCTTGATCATTTATTAATAAAGTTAGCAATTTTAGTCCAAGCTGGATTCCCATTAAGTGATAACATTCTAATTGCCTTTTGATTAAGCTGAATTACCGTATGTACTTGATTAGAAGCTATACATTTTGTTTGTCATTTCTGTGTAGGTACAGTTTTTATTTGATAAATTTTATTTATTTGTTTTTAATGATGACAACTTTTCAAACAGAGAACCTAGTAAAAAATATTGCTTGCACTCCTCATGTGTCAGCTGCGGGGAGACAAAAATTGCTGTCCAAAAAATAAACAAATACCTTTGAAGCAGACTATTTAAACTTTTGTTATAAGTGCTTTGTAATCACATATGCCTTAATTGTGTAATACAGTAAATTTTTATTGCATAACCTTTACTGCAGACATGTTAAAAGCTGATTTGTAAGTAACCACATATTTTTGGTACCATTCTTAGTAAGCTGCCGGGTAACTGTCATTTCATAGTGCTGGCCAAAGTGCACAGTGGTGTACACTGTTGGCTACTTGTTTTATATTTGTATGTGAGGAGGTTATCGTTTCTTTTATAGATTCGGGCAATAGAATTTTTTGTCATCTGGTATTTATTAACTTTGTTGTATATTTATGTACTTTGCCACTTTCATTTTTTAGCTGATGGTTCTGATAATCAGGTTTTCAATAACTTTTTACTTCCGGGTCTGAACTGTCTGCAAACAGCTACAGTTAACTTTGAACCTAACACTACTCTTAAGTATTCAACTGCGATACCACCTTTAACATTCTTATAAGAAAAGCGCAGTCTGGGTCTGAACTGTCTGCAAACAGCAACAGTTAACTTTGAGTATGTGTCTACCTGTTTGAGCCAATCTTCATTTTCCCCTGGAGAGAGCACTGTGCTTTGGCTGTAAGCAGCTCCCCCCCCCCCCCCCCCACCGCCACCACCACCACACATCTTCCACTTTCTCTTATTCCCTTCTGTTAGCAAATAGTATCCTTAACTGATCAATACTGTGTGTTTGTTAATTTAAACTATGACCACAGTAGCCTACTGATACAAGGTTATCCTGTTTTTCCACCTGAGAAATTAAGAAAAGACTTAGTTTCAGAGCAGTCCTTGGTCAATTGTGATTGTTTCTTAACACATACTTGTCTTGCTTTGGCTCATTAGCAGCAGTACAAAGAACTGCCTGCTCACACCCTTGTTCTCCCTCCCCTTCCCTGTTTATTACCTTAAGACAATCCCAGAGTTAATAAATATTACCTGTGGCAGGCACCATTTGTAAAACTACAATCCACTCTGCTACAGGCCCCATGAAGGCTCAGTGTCTCTCCAGTAAGTGTTTTACAACTGTAAATGCCTATTTATGTTGAATTGTATTAGACATTTTACAACTGTATATGTTTATGTTGAATTGTGTTAGACATCTAATATGTTTTATGCTTTATTATTGATGTTACTATGGCATGCTAGCATTTTGTATGCACCAAGTTGTTTCTAGTATAATAGTATGTATGGTCTATTTGCATAGCTGCACCTTGTTCACTAATGTTATTCATGTAATTGTGTTGTGTGTAGACAGCTCATACTAGTGTCTAAATTATTTCTATAAGTTTGTGCTGTTACTGGTGGATAGAATCACATTAGAGATCCACGACAGATTGCTGCTCGCTATATTTTTATCTGTAGCTGCATAACTGTCTGGGTTTTTGTTTTCTAATGTTCTTCCAATTGGCTCAGTATCTGCATATACTAAGTAGTGGTTCAGGACATTGTCCTGCATGTGGTAGCTATTTGCTCAGTGTGTTTTGTATAATCTTTATAATATATATTTACCATCTCAAAAGTGCTTACTCCTCTCTGTACTCTTCTTTTCTAGACCTAACACCACTCTTAAGTATTCAACTGCGGTACCACCTTTAACATTCTTATAAGAAAAGCGCAGTCCAGGTCTGAACTGTCTGCAAACAGCTACAGTTAACTTTGAGTATGTGTCTACCTGTTTGAGCCAATCTTCATTTTCCCCTGGAGAGCACTGTGCTTTGGCTGTAAGCAGCCCCCCACCACCACACACATCTTCCACTTTCTCTTATTCCCTTTGTTAGCAAATAGTATCCATAACTGATCAATACTGTGTGTTTGTTAATTTAAACTATGACCACTGTAGCCTACTGATACAAGGTTATCCTGTTTTTCCACCTGAGAAATTAGGAAAAGACAGTTTCAGAGCAGTCCTTGGTCAATTGTGATTGTTAACACATACTTGTCTTGCTTTGTGATTGTTTCCAGCCCCTCATACAAGAACCTAACAGGGTCTCTACCAGCCTCCCCACCCTGCCCCCTATTCCCTCCCGCCCCCAGTGGTCCCACCTTTATTGCACTCAAACCCCTCCCATCTTTCCAATAGCCAACCACAGCGCTAACCCAACACTACCTCCTCCATATTCCCTCTACTTTCACACCTCCTCAACTGATATGTACAAGCATACCTTTCCTTTGTTCACTGCATGCGCACTCCTTGCATATCTTACATCCTACCAAAGCTCCATCATTCCCCCACTTAACCACTACCACTGTACTACTATTCACACCACCACCCATGTCTCACCCATACTCAGCTCCCCTCCCACCAGCTCAAGAACCATCCCTATGCACCCCCCACATATTCTACCAACTATATTACTCAAATGTAAAGCATCCCTACAACTTAACATAGTAACCCTCCCACCGTACCTATTACCCACAGAGCACAATCATAAAGTTTCCCTTATAAACAAACACATTCAAAAACTGATAAAACTAATAATCTCATGCATATCAAAACTAGCCCTAAGTGGAGACATCCACCCCAACCCTGGCCCTACCATCTCCAACCCCAATCCTCATAATCAGACTAGAAACCACAACTTCTCCCATATTACAGCCAATAGAAAGCCAAGTGACTTCCTTCTACTAAGCCTAAATATTAGAAGTATATCCAACAAAGTCCATGAACTCCATGCCGCCATAGACTTATACTCCCCAGATATATTCATCCTGACAGAAACCTGGCTAAAACCTCACATTACCAGTGAGCAAATACTCCCTACAGGTAAAGGCATACTAAGAGTAGACCGGCTAAACTAAAAAGGAGGTGGTGTAGCTATAATATTTAAACAGCATCTAAACATCCAGATCTTAAAATCATCAGCTCCACAAATAGGCAATGAAGAAATAATATATACCAGCCTCAAAATTAACCAAAACAAAACCATCAACATAATTGGATGCTACTTCCCACCTGGCCAAAACATCCCTCCACTAGAAAACCTCCTCAGCTGGTCTACCCACCATCTCCCCCAAGAAACTATCATCTTAGGTGATTTCAATATTGACTGGCAATCCTGTTCTGGCAACAATCCAACCCATCATGTACACCTTCATGGCTTCACCCAACTAGTCCAGTTACCAACAAGGATAAATAAAAACTCCAACAAGCACACTACCCTGGATTGGATACTAGTCAGTAAGAACCCCCAGTCATATATAACAGGCTGCTTATCAGATGGCCTCAGTGATCACTCACCAACATTCCTACTCAAAAATACCTGTACCAAGCTAAACCTGTCATCTATCACAAATACGTAAAATAAACTTTAACCCACTCACATTCATCTCATCCCTCAAAGAATGCAACTGGCATGCCCTAAAGTACCTCAGTCTAGATGACGCAGTTGGATTTTTTAATACTACCTTCCTGAACATCCTTAATTACCATGCCCCCATAAGATTTTCCAGAACCAAAGCACAACCCTCCCCATGGCTACAGAAAACCACTAAGTCTGAAATGAAAACAGGGATAAAGCTTGGGAGCACTGGCAAAACCAAAACCCCGCAGCTAGACAGAAATTCCTAGAACTACGCAATAGAGTCAAAAGCTAATAAAACGGGACAAATTCCAATACTACCAGTCTGCCCTAGACTCCTCACAACACAGCCCCAAACAATTCTGGTCCTCCATAAACTCCATCCTCCACCCAGGTAAAGTCAGTACCCTCCTCCTAACATCCCTCCCTCCTCAGAAAATATTGCTACCTCATTCAACACACACTTCACCCAAACCATACTATCACTAGCTAAACAACACAACCCCTCCCTGCAACCCACACCTTCAACTAGTAATCTCCCCACTGCCTTCTCTTTTTCTCCTGTACCTACCTCCAACATAAAAAAACTCTTAACTAAACTTAAACCCACCAAATTAGCAGCAGACAACCTCCCAAGTGAATACCTACAAATCGCAGCTGATGCTCTGGCCTACCCAGTATCCATCTTGATTAACCGATCTCTGTCAGAAAGTTACGTTCCCACATTGTGGAAAGTCTCTCATATAATTCCCCTCCACAAAGGCGGACCCTCTGCAGAACTAACTAATTACCGCCCCATAGCTATTCTCTCTCCACTCTCCAAAATGCTAGAGAGATGCATACACTCTCAGGTCTCACACTACCTCCTTACTAACAACCTCCTTTCCAGTACTCAGCATGGTTTCCGACCAAACCATAGCACCACCACTGCCTTACTCTCCTTTACTAACACTATCCTTCAGCATAAAAACAATGGCTGTCTCTCCTCTGCTACTTTCCTAGACCTATCTAAAGCATTTGACATGGTCCCAGGCAAGCAACTTATCTCTGTCCTCAATAACCTATCCTTCTCACAATCAGTCACCAACTGGTTTCAGAGTTACCTGTCTGACCGCCAACAATCCGTTGTATGGCAGAATGACATATCTCCCCAACTACCTGTCTCCATAGGGGTTCCCCAAGGATCCATCCTTGGACCCCTACTTTTCTCTGTTTACACCAATAATCTAGCCTCTGCCACCAAACATGGCACACTCATCCAATACGCAGATGACCCAGCCATCATCTGCTCAGCCCAGTCCCTACCCAAACTGCAAAAAGTCACACAGGAAGCCTTTTCCTGTGTTGAAACATGGTTATCCAATGCCCAATTAATACTCAACCCAAACAAAACTAAACTACTCATCTTCCAACCCACCAAACATACTCAAAACAACTCTCACTTTAACATCACAGCAAAAGACAACACCACTATATACCCAACTGAACACACCAAATTGCTAGGAGTGGAAATAGACAATAAACTAAAATTTGACATTCACATATCCATGACCATAAAAAAGTCCACAAAAACTAGGAGCATTATACAGAAATAAACAATTTCTCACCAAAGCAGCAAAGATTTCAATAGCAAATTCCCACCTTATCTCCACCGTGCTTTGTGCCTGTCCAATATATGCCAACCTAAGGCAATGCGATCTAAACAAGCTAGAGACCGGCTACAACAAAATCGCCAAATTCGCCACAGGGCATCCTACCGTAGTCACCACTGCCTCTCACTTGCTGAACTGGGCTGGCTTGAACTCTCTCACCTCCTTCAATAGTATCAACTCTCACTGCCCACAAACTAGTAAACCATCCACTAAATGTCCCATCCCTCCAGAATCTACTCCAACCCTATCGCACCACCAGACCACTAAGATCCAGCAACAAAAATCACTTGCAGATCACTAAAGCCAATAACTCTGCTGGTGAAGCACTATTCTCTTGTGCCATAGCCAAATTATGGAACTCACTCCCACCCACAATTACCTCCATACCATCATGCACCAACTTCAAAACTTTATTAAAAGAGCACCTAAAAACATGCTGGCTATGCCCTTGCAACTCCCACTCTAATATCATCCACCCCATCCAACTACTACCTTTCTTTCACCTCCACTAACTACCTTGATGATAGCAAGCTCAGATGCTCATAAGCTAGTACTTATTATACAGCAGGAACTTCTCATTGTTACATTTGTTAATGCCTGTTATGTACTTCACAGATAAAGATTCTAGTTGTCTACTGATGTACTATGTTCTTCATCTGTAAATATGTTGTAAGTAATTTCTATGTTAAATTGTTAATCGCTATGTAATCCAATGTAACTACTGTCTGTTTATTTTACTGTGGAGCTTTTCTCCCCGGGCCTCCGCTGAAAATGGACCCACGTCCAGTCGGACACTCCCGGTCAACAAATTTAAATAAATAAATAAATATTTTTTTAAATTAATTATATGTTCCGAGGTTTATTTAGTGTTTGAGTAAAGCACTCAAAGGTTGAGATGAACTTGAAATTTTCTTTTGTCTGCAGGAGGATGGACTAAGGAGGGATTACTTTGTCCAAGACCCAGCAGTGCTGAGGGAAAGAGCAGAGGCCCGACGGGCAGCTCAGTATGCCAGAAAAGGGTGAGTAAATGTTCTTTAGATTCAAACAGATGGAGTCATTAAAGTCTTCATTGTGGGTCAATGTTTGCTTTTCTGACCTGGACCTTTGTTATGTCTGCTTTGTTTGGATGCTTACATCTGAATTTATTTAAATTTATTACTAACATGCGTGTGTGCACGCATGCATGCTTGCTTGCTGTCAAACACATCTAGAAGCAGTTGACAAGCCATATGAATGTAGTGGTTAAAATTTCTTGTCAAATGCTATATTACATGGCAGTAGGAACTGGGGATCTTACTTTGGGGGCCTGAGCAGCAACACATGAATTAAACCGTAACGCACATTAGGTTAAGTGGCAAAGAGGGAACAAAGCTTAGGGCCGTTTTCAGCTTTGCTACATTTGTTCATTTTTTCCAGCTAAGCTTGTTAACTTTTGAATTAATTACTTAGTAGGATATTGTATGGTTTATAGCTCAGATATGTTTGCTCACGGCTGTGTTCAGCTATGTAAGAAATTGGTACTTTTCAGTTTTTTGATTTACAGCTGTTTCTAACTTTTGCTGTGCATTTCAAATGTTGGGGTCCTGCTTAATAGTTCTTTATATGGTGATTTAGAGATATAATGTTTGTAGATTTGTTTTTAGATTAGTTGTTTGAGGTAAGAACTAACCTTGCTGCGCATTTGTAGAGCATGGAACTTTATCAGTGGCATCCTAAGCTGAGTTGGAAAATATACAGCTGAATGATTGAACCTTTAATCTAAGATGGAGGGGAGGAAGCCATGCAGAGATGCAGAGCAGAAGGAATGCAGTTAGAGCAAGCAAGAGAACAAGTTTTGGGCAGGCTTCTGCTTCATTTGAGATAAATACGTTTGTTGTGTCTTTTATCTTATTAAGCTGGAATTGTTAACTTTTGAATGAATTACTTACTAAGATCTTGTTTATAGTTTTATATTTTGTTTCTTGGTTTGCTGTACAGGTGCTTACAGTTTTATATGAATGTGTGGCTTTCATTTTGTTGGTTTATAGTTTTCAGCCAGAGTGGAGGTCTTGTTGAATAGTTCATTGTGCAGTGATTTTGTACTTGCAGGTTTTGCAGATTTATTTTGCTTTGTAGTTAACATACATGTGGTAATGCAAACCATTGTGTTTAAGCCTAGTCTTTTTTTATAAGTAAGCTAGTTCTAGCATTCTTGACATGACTGCTCTGAGATAAGAACTAACCTTGCTGCGCATTTGTAGAGCATAGAGCTTTATCAGTACCATTTTTGTTCATTTTTAAACTTATTTTCTCTGAGTGTGTCTGGTATAGGAACACAAGTATGACCCATTTGTGCATTAGCCTTAAACTTGAGCCAGCTGGTGCATACATTCTCATTGTCTGTGGAATATGGTAAATTAATTACCTAGCAAGTCGACACTTGAGTGGAATTTGCTTGTTTTGCTTAATGGATAACAATGAGGTACGCTCAAATTAAATTAAGAAATACCTCCTAGTTATGCCCTAAAACAATATATCTATACAAATAAATTAAATAAAAAGGGAAAAGGTGAGGGATTCAAGAATGGAACAGCATGAAAGGAATAGGGCAGTCTGAACACAAACTGGGAGAGAATTGGAAGTGTGCTGAGTATATGGGGCAGCAGTTTGGTTTAGGGAGCACTGAGGAGGAAAGAGGGAGGGTCTGCAGGAGACCAGGAAAACTTCAGAAAAGAATGCAGTAAGAGATTTTAATCAGCTACCTAGTGAAGTAAGAAAAGGTAACATGAGACTGGAAAGTAAACAGTAGGAGGCCAATAGAAAAGATGGGGTGGTAAAAGGTAAAGTAGAGAAGTTGTGTGGAAATTGTCAAAGAGTATGGAGTGGTGGTGGTGAAGGGAGAAAGCAAGAGATGCAGCCGTGAAAGAGAGGACAAATGAGTAAATCCAGGGTGGCAGTGACTAATGAGGGAGTGACAGAGGTGTGTAGGTGTTTTTACAGGAACCAGCATAATGAGGAGAGCTGGAGGGAAATGGACAGAGACGTACACTCAGCCAGATGAGAAGAATAGAGGTGAAAGGGTTAGAACAGTGGGGCATCAGGGACACGTAGAGGGAGGATGGACAAGGCATCACATACAGTGAGGAGGGGCAATAGAACTAGAGGGGAAAGGTTGCGTATAGGATGTGAAGGAGGCAAGGGTTAGTGTGAGATGAGAGAAGAGGATTTTGGTAATTAAAGTTTAACTTACTAACATGATTAAGAGCCTTGACAAGGGGCACAAATGAAATCAGATTATAATGAATTAGATGTTGGAGCTCATTCTTTGACAAGACATGCAAGGATTTGACTGTCACTGGGGGAGGGGGAGTGGATGAAAGTTTTGGTACATGTTGGCACCAGTGGCCTGTCAGAGGATACTGCAGTGATTGTAGAAAGCAGGGACAGGAAGGTGGCAGAAACCTGCCAAGATTGTTGGCTAAAGTGTTACCTGTGCTAGTAGCCAGCATACTGAGGGAAGAGAGAGTGTGGGAGTGTAATGACTGGCTGCACAAGTGAGCAAGGAAAAAGTGTTTAGGATAGGTTGGGGGACAGGGAGACACGAACAGAAAGACCAGCTTTATGCCATGGAAAACTGCATGTTTAGCCCTTAATGACCAGTGGCATCCTGAGCTGAGTTGGAAAAGATGCAGCTGAATGATTGAACCTTTAATCTAAGATGGAGGGGAGGAAGCCATGCAGAGATGCAGAGCAGAAGGAAGGTATGAAGTAGAAAGAAGTTAAAAAAGGACATATACACATAACAGTGGATCAAACTGGAGTGACTTGATTCATAGCTAGATAGTATTACTATGCAGTGCAAGAGGTCCAGGCAAGTCCATGTAAAAGCTGCAGACAGTGATGCAGGAGGGGTAGGTGGACATTGCTGGTAGCACATAAATATGGATCAGCAAAAGGAGGAGTTGAGATAACATGGTCACTTATTGGTTGTTCAATAACAAAAGAGAAAAAAGAAAGTGTAGTATTGATCATAGAGAGGGTATCAAATGTGAGGTCAGAGAGAAGGTGGAGAAACAGCCTAGAAGGGACCAAGGAAGAGGAGGCAGAATCTAAATCTAGGTTCAATGACCTGGTGGTTAAACTAAAGGGGGGGGTACTGGTGGGTTAATATATAGTGTATGAGTCTCAAGTCACATCGGGAGAGGAGGATGAGAGAGGATAAATGAGTCGAGGGTAGGAGAAAGAGGGTTTACTGATGGGATACCCAAATCTTCCAAGAATAGACTGGGAGAGTTCAATTACCAGGGTAGAGAGTAAGCAGGAGATAATAGAAGTTTGTGACTGTGAGAGGTTCAGCCAGATGGTGAGGACTGTGCAAGAAATGATGGACTTCATGATGTGCCTTAACCAAGGTGTGAGGAGGCTAAAAAGTAGTAGGCCAAAGGAGTCAAGAGGGCGAAATATGCTTCATGAGATGTATGTTAGAAACAAGAATAGGCGTGACAAATTTGACCATGCTGAGCAAAGACAGGAGGGAGATCATGCATAACTGCAAAAAAAAAAGGAGTTCTGTAAAAATACTTTGCTCCATTCTGTACAAAGAAGAATGGGGGAGGGAGAGAGGGTGATGAGACACATTGAGGAGAACAGTGGACAGAAACCAGTATAGAGATAATCATATGATCATAGAAGTTACAGTGTATTAGATTTATTTGACTGCTGCTTCTGACCATGAAGCAATGCTGGCTGCTGTCCTTGATGTTAATGTCCTGTAGGAAGGCAAGCAGCTTTTCTAGATGGAGGAGGTTGGGAGGGCTTATACTCCCTTGGTGGAGGATAAAGCAAAGAGACCAGCTGGGCTGCTTCTTCAACTGCTTGAGAATCTGCCCACTGACCTAGATGATTCCCTGACCAAAATGTCAACAGGTCACTGTGAAGGTGCCTGAAGACTAGAAAAAAATAGGTGTACATGTACAAGGTGGGAAGTAGGTAAAACTGAAAGAGCTACAAGCTTGTTAGACTAATGGCAGGGAAAGGCTGCTGTCTGATTTTTCTAAAAAGGTGATTTTTTTTATATGTAACTTAGTTTTGAAGGGACCATACTCAGTGGCATTATTGTCTTCTAACAGCATGCTTTCAAAAACTGGCATTATTAATTCAGCATCACATTTTGATGCATTTCTTGAGTAATGTACTGATTTTAATTTTTATAGTACTACTTTTATCCTTTTGTGTTAATGACTCATCCACAAAGAAAATAAGATGTAATTCACATAAATAAGCATATACATTTGAACTCATCTGTGTGCTTCATGATACAATCTGTGACTCAAAATATTAAAGTTAATTCCTACCTCCACTTCTTGTGGGCTTACCAACTCAATCTCCCTGGCTGCTTGAAAAGGAGTGTTACCTGAATTACCAAAAGTATTACTGGAAAAGTTTGAAGAGGTGTAACCTTGTTGCAGCATTAGTCTGTTCTACTACAATGCTTCTTTGTCCAGGTTAAACTTCCTTGATCCACTGGTGGCCTTAAGACAGATTCACCCCCTTGTTCTTCTGTTCTCATCTTATCTGCATTTTTCTCATGGGAATTTGGCCAGTCCTAACCATGTCAGTATACACTTCCTATACTGGTTTTCAAAAATAAATAATATCACACAGCCCCCAAACCAACAGTTGTCTCATCTATTCATTAAAATTCATAAGTGGTTTTCTGTCCACTTTCTCATATTCATTTTCATTGTTTTAAAGTATCCAAATACATTTTACTTATTGTTTATAATGTGTAATGGCAATGTTTCCACACCAAACTATTTGTTTGACAAACTTTAACGGTGTGAATTTCTGAAGTGCACAAACATGTTTTTTTATATTAAAGTTAGATGACTGCTGCCACTGAATATGGTCCTGTAACTGCTTTCATCAGAAGTGTGTGTGTGTGTGTGTGTGTGTGCCCGCACGCGTCTGTGTCTGACACCCCTACACTGGCCCAGTAAACTGGCAACAGTGAAGGACGGCCACAATGGGAGGATGACAAGTACACACACACAGTAAAATGCAATTTCCCTTAAGAGCACGGGGAGTTCACAGTCAGTCTAGGGCTGGTTTCCACCTCTTCTCCAGATCCCCAATAAGACTCCCCACTGGCACAGCTATAGGGTTAAGATCTCAGCGAAGTGATCAAGCAAAACCTCCAGCACCCTGTTTGTCCAACCAGTGCTTCGTGTTCCTGCCCAAATAGCTGAGACACAGACACACGCAAACACACTTTGGCACAGGTTTACTAGGTATGCCCCCTTCTGCCCAGACTATAAGGTAGTTTTCACTGCCACAAACCACTACTTATCAGCTATTATAAGGCCCTTGCAAAGGGTGTCCAATCGTACTCTGTAATGTTACTATTATCCAAATGGTAAGTGTGACCAAGACTTTCAAGGCTATTTTAGGAGTGGCCTGTACAGTGTCACCAAGTACATATGCAGGTACTCAAGAGCTTAAATATGTCTCAGAAATATCAGCCACAAAGATAGGTTTAAATACATTTAATAATAAATCGTAAAAGAACAAGATAATACTCAAACAACACAGTAACTACAGAGTTCAGAATCACAGGAAGTATTTTAAACATTGCAGGACAGTCTCAAATAAATACAGAAAACATCTAAACTAATATTTACTATATTCTTATTTATATCTAAAATATACTATGCCCTGAATAACTTAGTTACAGAGCAAAATGCTGGATACAACACCTGAAGAAATGAATAATAGGACGGGACTCCGTCCAAGCTACTGAAAGAAGGCTGTGAGTGATACCTGACTCGAATAGGATGTAAAAAAATAAATTTAATGCACAAAAATGCTCGAAAAGCTCATACACTTCAATAAAATCACATAGTTCTTAAAAAAAACAGTGGTTCCTGGGACCTCTGCAGGTGATAACTGACAACACCACAGTGATGTGGTACATAAACTAGGGGGTTAGGGAGTGCTAGATCCCACCATCCATGCAGGCTGGCTGTGATAGCTTGGGAGGTAGCTTTGCAGCATTCTTTAATCATCCGAGCATTACATTCTGTCAGAGCAAAATTTATAAAATTGATAGACAAGCTGAGCAGAACTAGGACAGGCCCTCATGAATGGAAGTTGAATGGGGGATTCCAAGAATTGATCCAGTTGTGGGGAATTCCTCAAATATAGCTGTTTACCTGCTTTCAAAACAGACAGCTGAGCAGATTCTGCACCAGGGCTCCTTGTTAGCAAAACAGATGCATTTTCATCCCCATGGACTGGATTGTTTGTTTATGAATTTCCATCATTTCATCTGAAATCCAGGCTAATTCTGAAGATTTAGAAGAACTCTCCAAAGCAAGTTGTGGTCACTTCCTTTGGCACAGACAGCATTGTTTTTCTCTTTTTATGGAACTGAACAAGGGCAATTACCACAAGTTTCCTCACAGACCGGAACTACTCACACAAGACAGGGGAGTTTGATATACCCCGGTCTCAAACGAATTCAACCAGTTGCATATATGATTCAGTTTTGATACCTTGTAGGCACCTAGTTCATGAGGGAATGCAGCAAGTACTAAAGGAAGCAAGAAAGTCATATATTGGCAAGAAGAGGAGGAATTTTTAGTTTGTGCTTTACCAATAACCATTGTCTTATTAGGGATTTTGTACCACTGGTGCAGAAATATTTGTGAGTTACTATCCTCTGGCCTTGCTTATTACTCTATCAAGGTTTATCTTGCAGCCATCTCAGCAGGTGTGCCCATAGATGATGATCTCTGTTTGTGGTAAAACAGTTTCTGAAGAGAATTTTACACCCAAGACTTCCTCGTAAACAGGTTGCTCCTTTTTGGGATCTTAACTTTGTGATGGAAAAGTTAACTATGTCTCCATTTGAGCCTGCTTATCAGACTGACTTGAAGTCGATGACTTGGAAAAACTCTATTTTTCTGTGAGAAGAGTATCTGAGTTGTAAGCTGTCATAGTGGGAAAGGCCTGTCTGATTTTCCATATGGATAGGGTCAAATTAAGAACAAACCTCTCTTTTATTTCCAGTGTTGTTTTAGAGTTTACTTAGAATTAAACCCATCAATCTCCCAGTTTTCTGTCTAGATCCTAAAAAGAGAGAGAAAGGATTCTACATACTCCGTACACACAAAGGCAGCACAGGTACTATCTTGACAGAACCAAGACCGTTGGAAAAGCTGATCAGATGTTTATTTCTTATCATGAGACAGAAAAGGACACCATGTGCCTAAACAGACATTTTCCTGGTGGTTATCCTGTGTACATACTTTCACAAAACATTACTAACTGGATTCCTTTTCCAGGCCCAAAACAGGCTTTGCTAGAACCATTCTCCAGGGTCTCCTGGATCTGTATCATTCCTCTTTCCAGGTTGGATAGGCTTTATTAATCAATCCATATAGCCTAAAGGCTATTACAGCAGTGGGCATGATGAACATAGCACATTTGTGTAAGCTGTATTTGCCCATTACAGTAGATATTCAAATTCTTCACTACTGCAGTGCCCACAGCCATCCTTCATCCCCTACTATGTTATATAGTTGCAGTTGGGATTTAAAGTGTAGTTTTGCTTATACTTGAGATAGATATGTTGTTATGTTCTGCAAGTTCAAGATCGGCAGGCTCTCTCTCCCCTGAAGAAAGATTCACTCTGATTTCTGGTTTCCCTCCTTGAGGCTGGCCATTTAGTAGTCCGAGACAGATCTATATGTAGCTGGCTGGTTGTTGTATCCTGGACAGAATAAAACCCATATAGCATAAAAGCTACTGTAGCTGTGAGGAATTTGAAAATATATTACTATGGGTAAGTGCAGCTTACACAACTGTACATCCTTTATTTGAGCAGTAGTGGTACCTTGTTTCATAGGCTGAGGATACACTGAGTTAGGAATCAGTCTTTCCAATAAGTCTTGCTTATATATTGGTGTAGGTTTAGGTCCCTAGTGGGGGTATTTGTAGAACTACTGGTTTTGCAAAGAAATAGGTCAACTTGGGTTTGGACTTTCATAGCTTGAAAAGTGAGACACTGGTTGCTTCTGATCTTTAAGTATAAGGAGAGTCATGCTAATCTGTCGAGATAGTTGAAGGATTTAATGCCTTTAATTTTCTTGGGTACCTTTGGGTCCTTTCCAGATGAGCAATATACTGTGATTTAAACTTACCAGAGGGGATCACTCTATTCAATGATGGGCCTGCTAAGGGAAGAGTATAGTGGTAGAATGACTTCTTTGGCTCTTGAAGAAGTTCCCTTGGAATTTAACTGAGTCTGATAAAAGGATTTCCTCAATGTGGTGGAACCATGATGGTCAAATGAGAGAGAATTGTCCAAGTATCCAGGTCTCTCGTGACTGTATCTGTCTGAAGAAGAATATCATTCATAACATATGAGGTGGAAACAGCTCTTTTGCCAAATGCTACTATGCTGCACTTTTTGCATTTTGCTTGAGATTATTTTCAGTATAGCAGTTATCTGCATATTCTAGCCCTTTCTGAAACTGGTTAGTATCAGTGGATCAGTGCACAACAGCGCCCATCTCATCCACTGATAAACAGTTTCAGAAAGGGCTGGAGTATCAGTGGATCAGTGGATAACAGTGCCCAGCTCATCCACTGATAGGAAACTGCTTCAGAAGGAGCCAAACTATCAGTGGATGAGCAAATAATGGTGGCCAGTTTGCAGTCATCAGCAAAGTTGGTCAACGGCACTTCTGGGAAACTAGACTGGGTGTATGTGAGATAAATGCAGGACAGGAAAGGGCCCAGCTGTGAAGCTCTGTGGTACCCATCTAGTTACAATTTTTCATTCAGTGAGAGTTCCAGCAACTTTCACAACCTACGATCTGTTGGATAGCCAATTTGCAATCCAGCTTAATAACACAGGGGGGTTACATTGTTTATCTATTTTTTTTTTAAATGCCAGTGTGGGGGATAGTGTCAAAAGTCTTGGACAGGTCAAAATAATGAGCATTTACTGATTGACCACTGTCCACAGCCTTTGTAACCTTTTCAAAGAAGCTTACTAGGTTCAGGAGACAGGATCTGCCCATCACAAAACTAAATTGATTGGGGTTTAGGTCAGGTAAGTTTCCTGTCATGCCAAGATCCCAATCATTTTGGTTTTGTTATATTTATAAAACCGTTTTTCCAGGTTACACTGTATATGGGAATAGGAAGTAAGAAGAATAACTGTTAGTTGTGTGTATTTGCTTTGTAAGGGTTTTCCATGATTCCAATTACCCTGCTTTTTCTTCTGCATGAAAGTAGTTGCATGATGTTCTTCGTGTTTCACTATTGCAGTCATTACATTTGGGTAATCTGCTGGCAGGTTGCCCTCAGTCGGCCTGAATTCCAGTGTCTTGGGTCCTGTGTCGGTTGCTGTCTTCTCTTCCTTGACGTCAGGTCGTCAGGGGTATAAAACATGTAGCCGACACCATTTTCTTTAGTCTTTCTTGCCATGCGGTGCCAGAAGCAGAAGCATTTCGCAAGTGCCGGTCGGCCGACTACTAAAATATTTGAGTTTGAGTTTCAGAACCGAAGTCTTCACTAAAGCTAAGTACCCCGTTGGGGAAACTTTTTTCTTGCTTTTTACCGATGTCAGAAAAAGTTAATAATTGCATTACTTGTGGGAAGCAAATACCTCATAAGGATTTCCATTTATACTGTATTCCTTGCCTAGGCCCTGATCACAATGTGTCTGGCTGTCGGTTTTGTGCTAGATGTAACCAACGCACTATTAAGCGTTGGTATATTTTTGCATCAGAGTATTTTGAAAACAGATTTAACTACCCAGAAATGTTGTCGGATAGCAATCAGACTACGGGAGTACATAAAAAACACAAAGAAAAGGACAGAGAAAGGCAGTCGAGATCCAAAACCGACGAAGAAGCTTCTCCTAAGCCAGTCGCCGGTTCGTCAGTACTCAGTGAGGCGCCTTCGCAGCCCCTGATACCTGCTACCTTCAAGTCATAGGCCTCTACCGACACCCATGTGGAGTCTGGCATACCACAAGATACTCAAGGTATTGGACCGACGGATGTATCTCCCTCGGATGGGTCTGGAGCCACTCAGCAGGCACCGGCTTCTGAGGGTGTATTCAGACCTCAACATTTGTACATCAGACCGACGAAAGCTGCAAAACCAAAGACAAAAGCAACTTCTAAACCTAAAAAAATGATGCATGAGCCACGTGCACAGGCCGCTATGCCTAAAAAACAGATGATCATAATGGCTGAAGACCTTATTATCTTGATAAGGAGTACCCATCCCCCTCCAGATAAGAGGCCTAGGCAAGACACTGATTATGAATCTTCAGATCAGGTTTCTATTTCTTCTGATTCCTCTTCTGATCAGGAATTATCTATTCCTCCCTATGAGGATTCTGATGCTGAGGAGTCTATTCCATCTGCATCTCCTCCTGAGGATTATTCATTTGGAGAAACCTTGCATACTTTGAGGGAGCATTTTCACTGGGAGAGTCAAGACTTCTCAGAATCAAAAAAGAGGCTCAGGGATTTCCTTCTTCTCCCTCAGCACAAGCCTTTAGCCATTCCCCCTGTTTTAGACATTGTGGATGATGTGTTTTCGGAGTCAAGCTTGACCCCTGACTCCTTACCTCCGGCTCCCAGTAAGCCTGACAGATATTACAGAGTCCCCGACTCACATAAATTTTTATTTAGAAACCCTGCTGCTGATCCTGAAACTATTTCACAGGGTCCAAAGGGAGTTAAGGCCTCAACAGCAAAAAACCCTACCCCCTCTGATAGAGATTCTAGGGCACTGGACAGATGGGGAAAAAAGGTTTATACATCCGCAACCTTGGCAATCAGGGCCTTAAATTGTCAATTTCATATGCTTATGTACTAACAACATGTTATGGGATTGCTGAAACAGAAAATTATGTTGATTTCAGAATGTGAAGAAAATAAAGAATTGCAGGAATTATTGCATGCAGCTGAACAGGTTGGAAAGCATACATTGCAATGTGGTTTTGATTCTTTAGAGGCCTCCTGCAGGGCCACAGTTACTGGATCTGTGATTAGGAGGCATGCCTAGTTAAAGGAACAAAATCTGCCTGATCATGTTAAAGCTAAATTGCTAGATGCACCTTTACAGCATGATTCTCTGTTTGGTATTAAGGCAGAAGAGGTTTTAAAGAAAATGGAAGACAAAGCTAAGTCTATGCAAACTGTTAAAGATTTCTTACAAGTGCAGCCACCAAGATTCAGTAGACACTGGCCTACAAAAAATTGGTCCTTTCCTGTGTCAGACAGAGCTCAAAGGGGCAAATCCAGATGCCGTAAGGGTTCCAGGTACCAGGCTCAAGACTCATATAGGTCAAAGCAATGGGGCACATCCACCTCCAAATCTGGAGGAGATAAAGCACAAACCTACAGAAAGCAATCCCAATGACTTCCCTCTGCCTGCACCAAGCACTTATCTTTTGGCAGCACCCATAGGGGAAAAATTAGCACTTTTTGCTCAAAATTGGTAGTTTATAACCCAGGACAAGTGGGTACTAAACATCGTATCACAGGGGTACAGATTCCATTTCCACACTCTGCCAATGACAAATGGTTGGCCAGATCTGCCAAAAAATCATTGGGCAGAGGCAAAGAAACAGGTTACGTCCCTCATGGATATGAGGGCTATTCAGACAGTACCAGAACAGGAAAAAGGACAAGGTTTTTACTCAAGATTGTTCCTGGTACCCAGAAAGGACAAGGCCTGGCGACCAATACTGGATTTATCGATTTTGAACACATACCTGGACATTCCAAAATTCAAAATGCTCACTTTGCAGCAGCTTCTGCCCCATGCTGGGCAACAATGCTTGGCTGGTGACTTTAGACCTAAAAGAGGCATACCTGCATGTCCCAATAAGACAGTCGTGCAGAAGATACCTCAGATTCAAGGCTGGCTTAATGCATACTCTGCACTGCCTTTTGGCTTATCTACTGTGCCCAGGGTCTTTACAATGTGCCTGGCACCAGTAATTGCATTTTGCAGACAAAGAAGTATACAAATATATCCTTACTTGGACAACTGTCTCATTCAAGCAGAGAACAAGGACACTCTTCTACGACATCTGGCATTTGTGAAAAGGCTTCTAACATGCCTAGGGTATACAATAAACGAAAAGAAATCACAACTGGTACCCTCTCAAAAGATAACATTCCTGGGTGCAAGCTTGAATACAACTGCCCAGATGGCTTACCTCATGCCAGACAATCAAAGGCAACTGACTATTTACTTCAAACTGATGGCAACAAAAACCCAGTCTTCTGCAAGACAAATTCTGCAGGCTCTATGCTTCATGGCATCCTGCATCCTACTAATTCCATATGCAGGACTGCATATGATGAAACTTCAGTGGTACCTAAAAAGTTTATGGAGTCAACATTCACACAGTCTGGAAACAATGATTCCTCTCATTCCCTGCCTGCAACAGGAGTTTCTATGGTGGACAAAGGCCTGTCACCAAAACATGGGACGGCCCTTCACTCTACCCCCTGCCAGCCAAACCTTAACAATAGATGCATCATATTATGCCTGGGGGCCCACATGGCAGGAAGATACATTCAGGGCATATGGGCACCAAATCAAATGCATCTACATATCAACCAGAAAGAGATGCTAGCTGTTCAAAATGCCCTAACAGCCTTCACGGACTTACTTCATCCAGGACATCTACTGATAAAGACGGACAACACCACAGTCATGTGGTATATAAACAAGCAAGGGGGCACACCCCCTTTGCAGATTAGCCATGGCACTGTGGGACACAGCTTTGACCTACCAAATACATCTTCAAGCTCAATTCCTGCCAGGAAAACAAAACACTCTGGCAGACTATTTAAGCAGAAACCTTATGGATCCTCACGAATGGAAACTAAATCCACAAGTCTTCAGCATAATAACAGAGAAATGGGGGAGAACCAGACATAGATCTATTTGCCTCTCCTCAAAATTATCAACTGAAAAGATTCTGCACAAGGACTTATCACAGACAAGCATGGAAAGTGGACGCCCTATCCTTCAGTTGGAAAAACCTATCAGTTTACGCCTTTCCTCCTCTGCCTCTTCTACCCAAGGTCCTCCTAAAAGTCAGACAAGAGAAGCCAAAGATGATAATTGCCCTGGACTGGACCTGCCAATACTGGTACCCAATCCTAAGGAACTTGTCTCAATACCCAGCTTGGACCTTGCCTCAAAAACCACAACTACTGTCCCAGCAAAACAGTCAGATCCTGCACAATCAAATACAGACTGTGAACTTGGCAGCATGGCTAATCCTGTAATCATACAAATGACACCTCTCAGTAAAGCTGTGATGAATGTCATTTTGGAAGCCAGAAGGCCTAGTACTAGAAAATCTTATGCTGACAAATGGAAGAGATTCCATGCTTGGAATCGAGCACAAGGAACCGATACAGCAGAACCACATATTCCTCAGATATTACAGTACTTAACTGAGATGCTTGACAAAGGCCTAGCTTTCTCATCAATCAAAATCCATGCCTCTGCCATTTCGGCTCATTACAATACAGAGCCACCAATCTTTTCTCATCCTTTACTAAAGCAGTATCTTAGAGGAGCCAAAAATTTAAGGCCTCCTAGAAGATCACCATTATCTGCATGGGACCTCAATTATGTGTTGGAAAAGCTCACCCTGCCTCCATTTGAACCAGCTGCTACCGCTGATATAATGTTCTTATCATGGAAGACAGCTCTGCTACTATCAATTACTTCAGCAAGAAGAGTTTCAGAGCTACAGGCCCTCATGGCTGTAGAGCCTTTTATCATATTTTACCCAGACAGGGTGTCTCTGAGGACAAATCCTACTTTTATGCCTAAGGTCGTTTCCAGTGTGGCTCTTAACCAAACAATTCATCTGCCAACTTTTTGTCCAAATCCGCAGAACAAAGGGGAGAGAATTCTGCATTCCTTGGACGTACACATACAGCTAAGATTCTACTTGAGCAGGACTAAAGCTCTAAGAAAAACTGAGCAATTACTAGTGTCATATGCTGCAGGATCAGAAGGAAAGGCTATTTCAAAGCAGACAGTTTCAAAGTGGATAAGCCATTGCATCAGTTTCTGCTACTTACACCATGGCACACCTGTGCCCAAGGGCATTAGGTCTCACTCCACCAGAGCTGCAGCTACTTCAGCAGCCTTTCTCAGAGGAGTACCAACCAAGGACATTCTAGAGGCTGCTACTTGGAGTTCTGTTCACACCTTTACAAAGCATTACCATTTGCCTCTCTACTCTAAGTCCAGGGCAGGCTTTGCCACTGCAGTGCTGCAGGGCCTTATAGCCTCACCTAATGCTGTTTAGCTCCAGCCTCCCAACCATAGCTTTGGGATTCTACCCAAATGTAATGACTGCAACAGTGAAACATGAAGAACATAGTACACTTACCATAAATGTAGATGTTCGAGTGTATTCACTGTTGCAGTCCAGGTTACCCTCCCGCCATCCCCCTGTCATTCTGCAGTTTATCTTTCCTTCTCTATCTTCTACCACCTATGTGGTGTATTTGCTGGTAGATGAAGGTAAAGTTTATATTGATGCATGTATATGTATAAATATATGTAATATTGCTACCTTTTTGGGGACACCTGACATCGTGGGCAAGAAAAACTAAAGAAAATGGTGTCGGCTGCATGTTTTATACCCCTGACGACCTGACATCATGGAAGAGAAGACCGCAACCGATGTAGGACCCAAGACTTTGGAATTCAGGCCGACCGAGGGCAACCTGCTAGCAGATTACCCAAATGTAATGACTGCAACAGTGAATACACTCGAACATCTACATTTATGGTAAGTGTTCACAACTGTACTTTTTTCTTATCAAGTGTATTCTTTCAGAGTGTAATACTGGCTGAATATTAGCACATAGTACTTTCCCAGTCATTAAGAGATATGTCATGTTGTTGGTTTGTGTCTAGTTGACCTTTGACTGATAAACTAAGTAGCCATGGGCAGAATCGTATTGGAGAATTTAGAGAAATTAGAAAAGCGAGAATGTAAAGCTTAGTAAAGTGATGTAGCTGTGCAGTGAAAGGGGTGGTATGCATTACAGTCATTTTACTTCTTCATTTCTAAAGGTGCTCACTGCTGTTATTGGGTAATTTACACCTTCATTTGGGAGTAAGTTTTAATAGATCATAGGAAGTTACTAGGCTAATGGCCCCAGGTCTCTTGCAAGCCTAGCCAAGTTCAACCCGTGTTCCCAAGGGTGTCTGGTTCAAGCAGACACTAAAAGCAGCACCTATTTCCCCTGTCCAAGAGGTACACTGGTGGAACCTCTAGGGTGAATTTCTGGTTACCCATCCAGTCATCCAAATTGCACTTAAATAGGGCCAACGAGGGGCTTTGTTTAACATGAGTAGGAAGCTTGTTCCAAAAGTGCGGCAACCTCTGTGAGACAAATCTCTCTCTCCAGCAAGTTCTGTTGATGCCGCATACCAGGTTAAGGTCCTTTGAGCGAGTGGCCCATGTGGCATTTGACTTGTAAATGTGCAGCATTTCCATCAAAAGTGGGTCAGAGATTGCTCTATATGCAAGACACAGGTCACCTCTGAGCAGTCTGTATGACACTTAGAGTAAAGTGACAATGATTTCAGTCTGTCCACATAAGACAGATCTTGAAGACCCTGAATTTTCTTTGTAAGGAATCTTTGTGGTCTCCAATTTCTGCAGGTGTTTGGAAAGGAACATACCAAAGGGAGCATTGTACTCTATTGTTGGCCTAATGAGGGAAGAATACAGGGGGTTATAACCACTTTTTTTTCCTGGAGGCAGTGCCCTTACCTATGAGATGAGCAATATAAAATGCCCTTCTTACCACTGTGGAGATATGATGATCAAAGTTAAGGTTACTGTCAACCTGTGTGCCCAGATCCTTCATCACTGACTGTGGGCTTAGAGTATTGCTCTTGATGTGGTAGTTTGCAGGAACTTCACACTTGCTGAAGGGGATGATAGTGCATTTTTTTGCATTAAGTTTAAGACCATGACTTTGGCACCAGTCCGTCTGCGTAAGACCTTCTTGCAGGATGTTGACATCGCTAGGGGTTTCAGTGATCACACCCAGTTTGCAATCATCTGCAAACTTTTTCAGCCACAGTCCTTTAGTTTTAGCCTGCACTTAGGAGAAGTAGATTCTGAACTGTAGGGGTCCCAGAACCGATCCCTGTGGAACACCACTGGTTACAGGTCTGCTGGAGGAGGTGGAGTCCCCTATTTTTACTGTATGAGTTCGATCAGTGAGCTAGTTTGCAGCCCACCTACAGTATATTATCATGGAACTTATAAACAAAGACATTGGCAACCTTCAAACACTGGACCCCACCCAGTTTGGGTTTGTGAAGGGCCGATCTTGTCTCCTGAATCTGATTGACTTCTTCAGATCAGTCTCCAGAGCTGTGGACGAGCGTAAGGCGGTCCACACAGCCTATTTGGACCTCGCCAAGGCCTTAGACACCATCCCCCACTCTGGAATCATAGATAAACTTACTAAGCTGGGCATAAATCCCTACATCATTCGATGGATTGCCAACTGGCTTACTGACAGAACCCAGACTGTAAAAGTAGCCGACTCCAAATCCAACTCGACAAGTGGAGTACCTCAGGGTCCAGTCCTGGGACCACTCTTGTTTGGCATCTACTTCTCTGAAGTACAGGCCGACACTAAGGGACTCCGGCTAACAAAGTTCGCAGATGACTGTAAAATGGGAGCCATTATTGAATCCCCAAACGATGTGGATATTCTACAAAAGGGCCTTACAGAAACAGATGCCTGGTGCCAGAGCCATGGGCTCAAGCTTAATGCCAAGAAATGTATAGTTATCCCCTTTGGAAAAAAACATGTACCCATGAATTACCACATAGGTGGCAGTACACTAAACATCGAAAGTGTGATGAGAGACTTGGGGACACAGGTGGACAGTGGTCTCACTTTCAATAACCACATCACCACAACAGTCAGGAAATCCTTCTATGTGGCACACCTCATCACTAAGGGCTTTTCATCCAGAAAAAAGGAGGTCATTGTCCCACTGTACTCATCCCTCATTAGACCCATTATAGAGTATAATGCCCCATTTGGTATGTACCTCACAAGACATCTGCAATAGCTGGAAAGGCCACAGAAATACCTCACTAAAAGAATCACAGGCCTAAAGCAGATGCCATATGCTGACCATCTAAAAAAACTCCAGCTATACTCTGTGGCATATCGTCTACTCAGAGGCGATCTCTGCTTAACATACAAAGCCATGTCAAACCCTGAGCTGTTGGACATGCTCCACTTAAAGAAATCCCAATCCCTCAGAGCTGCACAGTCCAGGGATCTAAACCTTGTCATCACAATGAACAAAACATGCTGGAGGGATAGGTTCCTGACCCAGAGACTCCCCATACTCTGGAATAGACTGCCCATACATGTCAAGCAGAGCGTCTTATTGGCCCTCTTCAAAAGGAACCTTGATGATTGGATGGGAGGTAGGAAATTCACCCCGGGGATCATGTCAGTTGCCCTGCTAGACAGGGGTCCAGAGAAGTAAATATTGTGGGAAGAAATAACCAGGGAATTGTTATGGCTAGGCTTGTATAGGCCCCAGGGCCGATAGCCTAGTACCAACCTATGATACCCAGCTGGGTGAGTTTATCAATGATGCCTGAGTTGGGGAATTGTGTCAAAGTCCTTGGCTAAGTCTAAGTAGGCTGTATGCACAGATTTGCCCTCGTCTAGGGCTTTGGTGACTGTCTTGAAGAAGTCAACCAAGTTTAACAGGCATAATTCCCTCCCCCCTTGTCAAAGCCAAACTGGGTGGGACTAGCATTTTGAGATTTCCTGTGTCTTTGTTAATATGGTCCATGATGATTCGTTATATGGCCTTGCATATAAGGTTGGTCAGGCTAATGGGTCTGTAGTTCCCAGGGTCTGTGTTTGCACCCGTTTTGTGCAAAGGGATGACTATAGCTGTTTTCCATTCCACTTGTATTAAGCCGGTGCTTAGGCTGTGACTGAAAAGCATGCTCAATGATGATGCCAATTCCTGTTTTAACCCATGTAGAACACAGCCCAGGATGTTGTCTGGTCCCATAGAGGCTTTGTTTTGGGCCTTGGAGATGGCCTTTAAGAACTATTCCTCAGCGATACTAGGTGGGGGACAGGTGTTTGGGATGCTTTTTGAGGTATAGGTATATGTGGCAGGGACAGGGGAGTGAAGTTTTCACTGAACCTGTTAGCAGGTTTGCCATATCCACATGTTCTATATATGTAGTGCCGTTAACTATCAGTTCAACGCAAATCTGGGCCTTACCTTTGAGGTTACGGATGTAACTGAATAATGCCTTGTGGTTATCCTTAGTTAGGGAAGCTAGTTTGGATTCGTAGTTAGCTTTGGAAGACTTCACTAGGAGTCTTATTTGCTTGTTTAAGATCCTTTAGCCTTTTCATTTTGGATCATTAGGTTGTAGCAGAGGCAATAACTATAAAAGGAAGCTACCCGAGTCAGTAGGCAGAACCAGGTAGTTTTGTCTCAGACCTGGGTTCTGTTTGAAAAAAGTTCCTGAGACCAGCCCACCTACCCAGTCAACAAAGAAGTAAGTAAAAATGTATAAATAACAGAACTATTACAGAAGTCCTTGTCTTGTTTTTTTTGTATGTTGAAGTGGTCTCCAGCAGATAACTGACTCAAATTAACTAACATGTTTTAGACTGTTAATAGTTCTTTTGTATGCTAATTACAGACTTTGGAGACTTCCTCAGAGTATAGGTTGATCAAATCCATACACTACAAAATTATCCCTACAACCTCCTTGGAAAAAATGTACAAAAAACTTTATTGCAATTTGCTTGTCATACTGTACCATTAAGACTTGCCTTACACGTTTCTTGTTTTTGTATCACAGCTGTCTCCAGTCAGCATTAATGCATTCGTATGTGTTATTGCTGTGTTAAGGACACATAATTCCTGGATGTAGACTTGCTCACCAGAGTAATTTTAGAACTTTTATCTCTCAGTAGTAAAAACAGTTCATAACTGTGTGTCCTGCAGAAAGGATTTGTTATGATGGCTGCAACAATGCTGTACCTCTCAACTGCCCATAGTTTTGGAGCATGTCCAAAATTTTGCCTCATATTTTTGGTTTATGCCACATTAAGTCTGTGGTTTTCTGGCATATCACCGAATTGCTCTCACCAAGTAAAAACACATTTGAATTTCAGACTTTATATCCATCAGAAAGTGCATGATAAAAAAATGTTATCTTAGCAACTTTCTAAGTTTATAAGAGCAATATTTAAAATCTGTCACCATTTTTGGGCTTTTACCAGATTTCAGTAAGAGGTTCAGTTGTATGCATTCTGTGGTATTTTCGTTTAATAGGTAGTATAGTTTTGATGTCCGTCCTTATTACTGTTGCAGTATTCCTTACAAACTGGATTTCCTGCTGAGGCAAAGGATATCCATACGTCTGAGCAGCATACCAGAGCCTTAGGCCCGTCTAAGTGACATATGTCAAGACATATAGCCTGTGTCCCAGGTGTAAGATAAATAAGTGACATACAAGCACCAAATCCTTAGAACGTCTTTGCTGCCAGTCCCAAATGCTGTTTTTTTAATTCAGTCTGTAAGTTCGTCACATTGTGTCAACTACTGAGCCGAAGGCAGACACAAGAAGTACCATGTTGGGGACTCTTCCTTATTTTTCTCTGTTGTCGTACATGTCATCCTAAAAGGGGAAATATAAGTGTGGGAGCCAGATTCCACATAAGGACAGACATGAATAGTGCCTTTTCTGCTTGGGCACAGACCATACCTCTCATTCTGTAAACATCAAAAATCTGGACAAAGGCCCATGGAAAGTAGGGATAACTGGCCAAAAATCGGGATGCTGTTTAACATAAACTTGCATACATAATCATGTAACCCTGCCCATTCCAGTGGAATTGTGGGATACCAACATGAAGATTGAAGTCACTAAATAATAAATAACGTCGTGGCAGACATTTGAATTTCAGGGTTCGTGTCTCTCAAAAAATATGTAATAATGCAAAACCTGTTATTCTCACAACTATCTGAATTTACAGAAGCAATATTTAAAATCTGTCTCTATTTTTGTGCCTTTGTCCCACTCACAGTCCCTGAATTGGGGCCGGGGCCTTTCTTTCCTTTTCTGACATTGTCCAGAATTCCTGTGCAAAGTTGAAAGGCATATAAGCACACATGTAAGCAATTTAGAGGACCCTCCAGTTCATTCACAGGATCCTTTGGAAATTCTAGAGGAAACTGTAGAACTAAGTGAAAAGTCAAGCTGACAGAGAGCGCATGCAGACTCCACATGGCATGCAAATAAAGCTAATTACAGCATACAGTTAAAAACATAAAATTGAAATCTGCACAACAAATGTCACACTAAAAATGACTACATAGTTAACTATTTTGGAGATTGTTGAAGTATCTTCAGAAATGTGCAATTTGGTAAGCTGGTGCATATGCTTTCAAGCAGACACAGATATTACACTTACTTTTCATTAACGTCACTCTGAAAAGAAGTTTCTGTTTAGTCCTTCGGACAACACTTCACAAATCTTATTACTGGTACTACAGGCCCATTAATATGAAGCAAACTTTTGTAAGCTACCAACCACTTACAGTTTCTAATCATCATTCAAGTTAACTATCTAACAATTCACATAGCATCACTCCAAGTCCAACTCACCACAATAAAGCATCACATCTATCCCCCACCACCACAACCAACCACAAGAAGACTTCCGGGTCATGTACATACTTGCAAAAATTTCTTTGGGAAATCTACAGCCAGTATTCTCACCACCAAATACTTCTGAACAAACACAGACACACACACACATTATTAAAACCATGCAAGAAAGTCATTTTAAAAAAGCACGGGCCACATCTTACTTGACTATGGTAAATATTAAAATTTTGTATATGAAAGAAGGCAAATTTTGCTTTATCGAAGAGATGTAAAATAGCTGAAACTATTGGCTATCTTGAAACTTTGAGGTGTCTTAACTGTGTGTGTGTGTGTTGCTCTGGTTACAGATAAAATTAACTACTAGATCTGAGTTTAGCACGACTACTGCTGAGAATAACACAGTTTGATGACTGAGATGGTTTGATTGTGGGGCATGGTGAGCCATGAACCGAGTGCGAGTCATACCTCTCAACCTCTTACTGCAAGGAATCTGTACATCATCTAAAATAATTGGGGGATGAAGGTCTAAAATAGGGACAGATTTTAAAAGCTGCACTTATAAATTTACGAAAATTGCTAGAATAATAGGGTATGTATTAGCGTGCATTTTCTGAAAGATATAAAATCTGAAACTCAAATGTGAGTCATTATTTAGTGATTTCAGTCCTCAGGTCTTTTCAGGCTTGTTGGCTGTTGGTGAAGCACCCACCAAGAGGAGAAAACGCTTAGAAAAGAAGGGAGCCACTTTTGAGATTTTAAGTATTTTTTCTCTGTTTATTTGCTAAGTTTTTCTGCATAGCTGCCTAGTTTGAGCATTTTCTGGCTTGTTAAACGTGATTTCTGCATTAGTAGCTGTATTTAGAGCACAACCAAAAGTTGTTTACTGAATTTCCTGTTTGCACTTAATTTTAAATCGCTTTTTTCTCAAAACTTGCATATTTTCTGTCCTTGACCTAGCACTCTTGTGTGGGGTCATTTACTGCACTGTTATAACTTGATATTACCTGTGAACCTCTGCTATCTCTGAAAAAAAAAAAAAAAAAAAAAAATCTTGCTTTTTTCCCACTTTTCTGAGATTTAAAAAAGTTCAGTTACAGGCTTGCTGTTTCCTGAACTGTTTGTAAGTTTCTGTGAGGCCATTTTTGCTTGGGCTAAAGGAAAGTCTCTCTGTTGATCAGTGGCAGTGAATAACATTGAGCAGCTTCCCCCCTGTAGGAGTGGTTACTGACTTGAAACTGTAGTTTTATTGGCCAATAGGGGTCATTTCCAAAACTCCTTCATCTTCCTCTCTTAAAACCTAGTTGCCTCGTGGTTTTTGGTCTTTTCAGGCTTGTTGGCTGTTGGTGAAGCACCCACCAAGAGGATAAAACGCTGAGAGAAGAAGCAGCAACTTTTGAGATTTTAAGTATTTTTTCTCTGTTTATTTGCTAAGTTTTTCTGCATAGCTGCCTAGTTTGAGCATTTTCTGGCTTGTTAAACTTGATTTCTGCATTAGTAGCTGTATTTAGAGCACAACCAAAAGTTGTTTACTGAATTTCCTGTTTGCACTTAATTTTAAATCGTTTTTTTCTCAAAACTTGCATATTTTCTGTCCTTGACCTAGCACTCTTGTGTGGGGTCATTTACTGCACTGTTATAACTTGATATTACCTGTGAACCTCTGCTATCTCTGAAAAAAAAAAAAAAAATCTTGCTTTTTTCCCCACTTTTCTGAGATTTAAAAAAGTTCAGTTATAGGCTTGCTGTTTCCTGAACTGTTTGTAAGTTTCTGTGAGGCCATTTTTGCTTGGGCTAAAGGAAAGTCTCTCTGTTGATCAGTGGCAGTGAATAACATTGAGCAGCTTCCTTGCCCCCGTAGGAGTGGTTACTGACTTGAAACTGTAGTTTTATTGTCCGTTTTGGGTCTATTCCTGCTTCTTTCCAGCCCCTGCTATCGTTGCCACTAGAGCAGCGGCAGCACCGGTTTAACAAGGTTAAACTTTTTCTGGCTCCATAAAGTCTGTTCTTCAATTTTTCCCTTAGAACTGCTCTGTTAGGAACCTAAACAGTTTACACCTTCACTAAAAGCAGCACTTGTTCCTAATTGCTTTTTCTTCTCAAAAGCTCAGCACTTATCTTAAAAGCATATCCCTTGTCTTATAAGCATTTTCTTTGCAGGTCAAGCACTCCTATATTATACAAATCCCTCACTTGCAAAACCCCCCAGGAGTGCCCACTTCCTGCTAAGCCCTCTAATTTTCTGTCTCATACCAACTCATAATTCTTTCTAGCATGTCAAGGGTCAGATGCTGGCCTCTCCTGCCCAGTTGGTGAATCTAGAATTCTGAGGCAATGTTACAATTGCCTCATGTACACGGACAACCCTCTCCTCCTCCCACATAACACTAACACTTGCGAGAGATGCAGCTATTTAGCCAAACTGGAGGCTGAGCTCTCTCAACTCAGGACTGGCAAGACCAGGCAGGAGGAGAAGGCAACTACACACACCACAATACAAGTCTCACATAACTCAACCACACCACTGAATCAAACACATAAACACACTAAGACATACTTGGAGGCTCTGAGTAAAAATTTACCTAAATAGCAAAGGCCTACAAAGCAGACACCCAAGCAACTGCAAACTCAAGACACCACACAAACAACACATAAAAAACAAAATCCGTGTGCAAAGCAGTCACTGCCCTTATGGCCAAATACAACACCAAACATACTTGTCATAGGTGACTCCATAGTCAGACACACTGACGTCCCACTCACCAGGCTGAACAAGGAGAAGGTCACTGTAAGCTGCCTCGGGCGCTAGAATCGGCCACATAACACAAGCACTCAGGTCACTCCACGGCAAGTACAAGTATGACACAGTCATTGTCCATGCTGGTGTGAACGACCTGAGACGCACTCCCTGGACTACATGAAAGAGACATAGAGGAGCTCTCTGATTATGTAGCCCAGGCAGGTATGACCCTGACCCTGAGCAGTATCCTTCCTTCACCACGAATGATGCCACAATATAGTGACAAGATGATCAGCTTTAACAATTGGCTTAATTTCTGGTGTCATTCAAAGGGGATCCAGTGTCTGTCTGCTTGGGATGACATGCTTGACAAGCCACGCTGCTTCAAGGGATGGCTTGCACCTGTCACCCTGGGATTCCGGATATTGGCTAAGGCTCTTGCCACCCCCATAGTGCCTTTTTAGGCAAGGCTCAAATTCTAAACCTACCACCCTAGAAAACAAAAACGGAAGAAACTAAGGGTAATGCTGCTCAATGCCAGAAGTCTAAATCTCAAAATGCACGTCGAGGCCCTTCTCAGTATGGAGAACATCGATGTCTGTGCTGTGACTGAAACCTGGTTCAAGGCTCCTGAGAGCACCCGGCACTATCAGGTTTTACCTCATATCATGCATTCCGGCCCAAAACCGGACCATACCACAAAAGGAGGGTGTATCCATATTCATCAAGGATACCCACACCTCCAGGCTGGTGGCTACACAGCATCGGAAACCATCCAGGTGCAATTAACCATTGGCAAAACTGCTCTACAATTTGTATGCTACAGAGCAGGCCACCCTCTCAAACTCACCCACACACTTCCTGAAGACACTGGAGGGTATAAATGTATCACCAACACCATCATATTGGGTGACTTCAACTACCCGAATATAGACTGGGAACATTACTCAAGCCCCAACTTTCTAGCCCAAAGGTTCCTGGAGTTCATAAATTCAAATGCCATGGAACAACTAGTCACCGTCCCCACAAGAGGAGAAAATATACTAGATCTCATCATCACAATGGGGACAAAATGCTCCACACACCGAGTATATCTCAAATCTTTGGTGAGATCAGATCATAAACTAATCTCACTAGAAATCCACATCCCGCCCCCACCCCAAACAAAAGACCACAGTGAAGAACTTCTCTAAAGCAAACTTCACACTACTCAAGACAGGTGTGGTATCCTTCAAGGCCCCGAGCCAATGGAAACCACAACCCAAGCTGGAAGCCCTTACAAATGCCTTCTATGAACACCTTCAGGACTGCATGGATCAGGCAATCCCAAATAAAACCAAGACTCTTTCCACCAAGGGCAAACGTCCAGTCTGGTGGACCCCAGCCATAAACAGACTTTACAATAAGAGGAGAAAGCTATTACATGATAGAGCAAAATCCAAAAAGGAAGGCATCTTTGATCAGTACTAGCAAGAAACTACGATCCCTCATAAAATCATCAAAGGCCAACTTTGAGAAAAAAATTGCCATAGATTCAAAAGACAATCATAAGGCCTTCTTCGGCTATGTCAGAAACCTGGGTGGAAACTCTCAGATATGCTCAGAATTAGTCCAAAATGATACAAAAATCACTGAGCCCACAGACATTGCCAACATACTGGCAGACAGGTTCAGCGCAAACTTCACCCCCTCTCCCCAAAGGAGAGATAACTATCCCAACAGAGTGTAGCCTCCCAGACATCTCAAATGCGCAGGTGAAAGCTGCTCTCTCTAAAACTAAAAACACAGCATCAATGGGACCGGATGGTGTCCCCGGCTGTGTGCTACATGAACTCAATGAAGAACTAAACCCGCACATAAGGCAGCTGTTTAATCTTAGCCTTACCACAGGATATGTGCCCAAGGAGTGGCATACGGCAACTGTGGTCCCACTCCACAAAGGTGGTGCCTCTACGGACCCTAGTAATTACCGCCCCATAAGCTTAACAAGCCTGGTCTGCAAATCTATGGAGAGGATCATAATGGAACTCATAAACAAGGACATAGGGGACTTGCAGACCTTGGACCCAACCCAGTTTGGCTTTGTCAAGGGCAGATCTTGCCTTTTGAACCTGGTCGACTTCTTCGAAACAGTTACCAAGGCCATTGATGAGGGAAAGGCAGTCCATACAGCCTACCTTGACCCTGCAAAGCTTTTACACAATACCCCACTCGGGTATCATAGAGAAACTTACCAGCTTAAATGTAAACCCATATGTCACAAGATGGGTTGCAAACTGGCTAAAGGACAGAACCCACAGGGTTAGAGTTGCTGGAGCCATGTCAGACTCCAAGCCGGTTACAGGTGGTGTCCCACAGGGCTCAGTCCTTGGCCCCCTATTGTTCGGCATCTACTTCTCAGAAGTACAGGCAAACATAGGAGGACTATGGCTGACAAAGTTTGCGGATGACTGCAAACTGGGTGCCATAGTGCATAGTACATCGGACACAGACATCCTTCAGAGGGTCTCACGGAAACTGATAGCTGGTGCCAGAGCCATGGCCTGAAGTTAAACGCAAAAAAGTGTATAGTCATACCCTTCGGGAAAAACAAGGTAACCCCAAGCTACCATATACATGGCAACCCACTAAGCACAGAAGAGGTTATCAGGGACCTGGGTACCCAGGTTGACAGTGGCCTCTCATTTGACACTCACGTTGCTAAAGTGGTTCGAAAGACCTTCTACATTGCCCATCTGATCATGAAGGGATTCACATCCAGATCAAGTGAGGTCATTGTTCCCCTGTACTCTTCACTTATTCGGGATGTATCTCACCCGACACCTTCAGCAATTGGAGAGACCCCAAAAGTTCCTCACCAAAAGGATAAAGGGACTCCAAAACCTGTCATATACTGCTAGACTGAAGAAACTCCAACTCTATTCAGTTGCATACCGTCTGCTCAGAGGTGACCTGTGCCTGACATACAAGGCCATGACCAACCTGGAATTAATGGACATGCTCCACCTCAAAAAATCCAAATCCACCAGAACCACTAGAGCAAGTGACTTAAACCTTAGCACGGATATAAATAGGACGTGCTGGAGGGATAGATTTATCACCCAGAGACTCCCCATGCTGTGGAATAAAATCCCAGTCCATGTGAGGCAGAGCACCTCGCTGGCTCTGTTCAAGAGAAATCTTGACCGGTGGATGGGAGATCGTAGGTTTACCCCGGGAATCATCTCTGTGTCACTGCTGGACAGAGGCACAACAAACTAATGGGCACATTATTTCTAACATAAGGGGTGGCGTAAGCCACATAACTTTGGGCTAGGCTTATAAATGCCTTAGGGCAGATAGCCTAGTATAAACCTATGAACCTATGATGTGACAGAAAACCACAAATTTTATTCAAGATAGACCTAAAATGTCAGGCAAAAATCTGGACAGTTGAGAGGTATGTTTAAGTTTGTGATAGAGGGTGCAACTGAACACATGCTGAATGGAAGGAAACACGACCACAGTGTTGTCTAGTACCTCTAGACTCTCTCTACTCTGACTTTGTTTCAAAAGTTTGCTCTGTCCCGCATTAATTTTTTTTGTTTCTCCAGTAAGCCACTGAATATTGCAGTCTGTCAGTAATGCCAAGTTATCAGACATTAGCGTTTCATACTTGTTTTTGTTCAGACATTAAAGTTTCATATTTGTTTTTGTTCAGAAAACGCATCAGTGGAGTATTCCTCAAGTACATCTGTTTGTCTCTGTTCAGAACAATTTCTCAAGTTCTGTTCCAGAGTACAAAGTCCTATGGCTTAAAAGCAGACACCAAGTCTTTCTTGGAAAGAGATGTTCCTGTACACTTATCCCAGACTTCTTCTGTTGCCAAGGGTCCTACACAAGATCACATGGGACAGGCCCAGAATCTTGTTACTGACTCCCTTTTGGGTCCAGACAGCGTTGGTTTCCCCTTCTGTTTCACCTGGCCAGAGGCAGTCATCACTAGTTAGCTCACAGGATGGGCTGTCTTGTACAGAACAAGGGCTAGCTGTTTCACCTTCATCTTCTCACCCTACAGATGGGGCTGTGGGTGATAGTTTTCATTCCTTTTTGACACCAGGTTTTCCAAGGACATGCTTTGGGTTTTGCAAGAGGACAGAAAACCTATTACTGAAAAGTCCTGTGTTGCTAAATTGAGGAGATTTTCTGTTGGTGTCACAGACGTGAGTGGGACCTTCTAGTTTTCTTTCTATTTGTGTTTGTTATTTAGTTCTCTTGTAGCATACTTGTCTGCTAAAGCATATATGTCAGCTTGTTTGCCTTTGGATCCACCACTTTCCTTTAGATTTGAGGTTAAATAGTTTTTGAAAGATGTCCTACATCCTACATATCAGGCCTCCAAGAAAGCCAATTCATCCTTCTTGAGACCTTAATTTTGTTCTTGAAAAGTTAACTCAGCCTATTGAACCAGCAGCGTCTTCTACCTTTAAACTGTGTATTTGGAAGACTATCTTGTTAGTGCCTCTGTCTTGTGCCAAGAGAGTTTCTGACCTTTAGGCTTTTATGGCAGCTCTTCCTTTTTTAGTTTTTCACAGATAGTGTCTCTTAGAACCAATCCTTTTATGCATCATAAATTCATAAACCCACTACACAAAGGAGCCCTCGTGCAGTCTTGCTCCATTGTCTAACAATCATTCATCTTCCTTCGTTTTTTCCCTCCCCTCCAAATAGCAGTCAGAAGGTTCTACATTCTTTAGATTCGTACAGACAACTTGTATATTATTTAGATAAGACTAAAGTTATTAGGAAGTCTGCGCAACTTTGTTTCTTTTCATGTCAAGAAATTGAGTTTAGCGGTTTCTAAGCAAACCATCTCCTCATATTTCTGTAGCCATTTCTTTGTTATTCTCTTCCTGTTTCCCTTCATGCTTATTTTACTAGGGCTGTGGCCTCTTTTGGAGCTTTTTTCTAGGGTTTGATGCTAAATCCATTTTGGAAACTTGCCACTTGGTCTTGCGTGCATACTTTTACTAAGCACTACAAGCTGAATGTTGTTTCTAGGGCTAGAGCAGGTTTTGCCTTATCCATCCTCCTTGGGCTTTTTTGGGGGGGGTTCTTTGTTGCTTCCACCTCCTCCCACCTTCTTCAGTAGTTTATTACTCTTTTTGTAAGGAATACTGCAACAATGGTTACTGTAACAGTAGATGTCTTACTTTTCAATGTTGCAGTATTCCGTCTTTTCCCATGTTAATTTTTCTGTTTGCTGTCTGGCTGAGAGACCTATCTTTTTCCCCTTTCTGAATGTGTATGTTGTATTATTTTTCCTCTTCAGTTGCTCTGGTTCTCCTGGGGCAGTTCATTTCTGATGATTTGGCTTGTACATCACTTGTGTACCTACACCTTGGAAGTAAATTGTTGTCTGAGTAAGCGAGAGCAAGCGCCCTAAACTGGAAACACTCCCTCCTCAGCTTAAACAAGCAAATAAGGCTTCTTGTGAAGTCCTCCAAAGAAACTAGTTGCAGAAGCTAACTTGGATATATAAAGATAACTAGAAGGCATTCTTTAGTTAAATCCGTATCCTAAAAGGAAAGGCCCAAATGAGTGCCAAACTGGTAGTTAATGATACCACATATACTGAGCCTGTAGACATAGCTAACCTGCTGGCTGATAGGTTCTATGAAAACCTCAGTCCCCTGTCCCAGCTACACATACCCCCATGACATCCCTACCACCTGTCCCCTACCTTGTATCTCTAAAGAGTAAGTCATAAACACTCTGTTTAAGCCAAAGACACGGCATCTATGGGATCTGATAACATCCCAGGCTGCATCCTACATGGGCTCCAACAAGAATTAGCAACACCATTGGGTATTATTTTCAATCAAAGTCTAAGCACTGGCTTCATCCCAGCTGAATGGAAAACAGACATCGTTATTCCCTTGCACAAAAGCGGTGCTTTCACTGAACCAGGAACTACAGACCTATTAACTTGATTAGCCTCATCTGCAAGGCCATAGAGCGAATCATCATGGACCTTATCAACAAAGATATAGGTAATCTCCAAAGACTTGACCCTACTTAGTTTGGATTTGTCAAAGGGAGATCATGCCTGTTAAACCTGGTGGACTTCTTCGAGACTGTCACCAAGGCTCTGGATGAGTGAGAAATCTGCTCATACAACCTTCCTAGACTTAGTCAAAGTATTTGACACTATCCCCCAATCAGGCATCATTGAGAAACTCACCCAGCTAGGTATCAACCCTTATATTGTTAGATGGGTCACTAACTGGCTCACTGATAGAATCCATATAGTCAAAATAGGGGAATCCACCTCCAACAATAGACCTGTAACCAATGGTGTTCCACAGGGATCAGTCCTGGGACCTCTATTGCTTAGTTTTTGCTGGTACTTTGGAGAAATAGATACCAAAGGTCTGTGGTTGACAAAATTTGCTGATGACTGCAAACCAAGAGCGGTCATAGTATCTCCAAATGATGTCAACATCCTACAAGAGGGTCTTACACAAATAAATGATTGGTACCAAAGTCATGGCCTTAAACTCAATGCAAAAAAAAAGTATTATCATCCCTTTCGGTAAGACAGATGTTCCTGCAAACTACTACAACAATAGCAACACCTTGAGTACGCACTCGGTGGAGAGAGACCTGGGCACACAGGTTGACAGCTACCTTACCGTAGACCACCATGTCTCCACAGTGGTAAGAAGGGTATTCTGTATGGCTTATCTCATAAGTAAGGGCATTGCCTCCAGAAAAAACTAAGTTATAACCTCCCTGTACTCTTCCCTCAGGTCAATAATTGAGTATAACGCCTCTCTTGGTATGCATCTTTCCAGGCACTTGCAGCAGTTGGAGGGACCACAAAGGTTCCTCACAAAGAAAATTCAGGGTCTTCAGCATCTGTCCAGTGTGGATCATCTGAAATCACTGTCACTTTATTCTCTTTCATACAGACTGCTCAGAGGTGATCTCTGCCTTGCATACAAAGCAATGTCTGACCCTGCTTTATTGGAAGTGCTGCATCTCTGTAAGTCAAATAATACACGGGTTACTCACAGTAGGGACCCTAGCCTGGTATGTGACATTAATAGAACCTGCTGGAGGGACAGATTTGTCTCCCAGAGGTTACCACACCTTTGGAACATGACAAACAGAGCACCTCATTGGCCCTCCTCAAGCGCAATCTGCATGATTGGATGGATAACCATAAATTCACCTTGGGTGTTCCACCTTTGTCCTTGGACAGGGGCAATAGATGCTGATTGTGGAAATAATGGTAGAACTTGGCTAGGCTAGGGGGCCCTAGGGCCATTAGCCTAGTCACTTCCTGTGCTCTGACATATGGCTCTTGGAAGGGCCTAAGGTTTTGATATGCTTTTTGGATGTGTGGCTATCCTTGGCAGGATATCCCTTTTGTAGGAAATACTGTAACAGTGAAAAGTAGCTCATCTGCTGTTATAGTAAGTTCTTACACAAATGTACTTTCATTTCTCTGGTCGTTATTCTATCAATTCTAATCTGGAATGTCATATGAGTGTAGTCTGCACACTTGCAAAAATAGTATCAAAGGTGTACAACCTTATGAAGCTGGCATGCTGTGATTTTAAACGACTAAAAAGACTCTGGACCAGATTTGTAAAAGCCCTAAACTACTGTGCATGACTTTGTGCATCATAAATTCATAAACCCACTAACACAATGGAGTCCTTATGCAATCTTGCTCTATTGTGTACCAAGAAACTGCTCCATCTGCTAAAGAGGGCACTCCCTGATGTGTAACATTAATTTTGGAAGCACCAGTGCAGTAAAAAAATGGAATGCAAGGAGCTTTATTTAAAATAGAATCAGTCACAATAAATGCCTTTTGACATTTAACATGACTGGTTGTGTTTTAGCAAGTGTTGCTGGTCATGTGATTGATATTTTTGTTTTAAATACCGCTCATGTTGAATTGTTCATTATATTCTGAAGAAGTCTAAACATACAGATAAAAGAGCTTAACATATATTGAATGGATTCTTGCGTCCACTATTTTTCAATGTGGCTTGTTTTTTCAATGGTCCCGAAGGCATAACCTACATGACAGTAATTGTGGAATGGACGGGAGTTCTGACAAACACAGTAATCCTGCTTTCCTGTTTGTATGTTGGGTAAGTATACATTGCTGAACTCTAAACCAGGAAAAGGAAGCAAGAAAAAAAAAACCTCCATTTCACGGAAGGACCTTCATTGTCAAATACAGTACACTACATGTCCTGTCCCCCACCATGTAATGCTAGTATGATTCTGAAAATGTAATCATACACGGCACCAGATACCCTTATTCCTGCTGCATGCATGCCTAAGAATGAATCACAGACATTCAGATCACTGGCATACAAAATTACTGAGTAAGGAACTACTTACTGTACTGCATGCTTTACCAAGTAGCTGCTGCCAGTATTTGGCAAGGCATGCTGTACAGTACCACCTAGCTTACTCTGTAGTGCTGCCAAACTACACAGCACTGTCTGTTATTCCTGTGCATGCTGATACATACCAGGCACTCCTGTGCTCCATTCAAGATGTTCTTCGTGTTTCACTGTTGCAGTCATCACATTTGGGTTATATGCTTGCAGTAGCCCTCAGTCGGCCTGATAAAGTCTTGGGTCCTGCATCGGTTGCTGTCTCTTCTTCCATGACATCAGGTAGTCAGGGGTATAAAACATACAGCCGACACCATTTCATCAGTCTTTCTTGCCATACGGTGCCCGAAGCAGACGCAGTTCGCAAGTGCCGGTCGGACGACTTCTGAAATTTTCATTTTCGAGTTTCAGAACCGAAGTCTTCAACTTAAAGCGGAGTACCCCGTTGGGGAAACTTTTTCTTGCTCTAAACCAATGTCAGTAAAAGTAAATAATTGCATTTCTTGTGGAAAGCAAATACCTCATAAAGATTTTCATTCGTACTGCATTCCTTCCCTAGGCCCCGACCACGACGTACCTCGCTGTCAGTTTAGTGCCTTATTTAAACAATGAACTATCCGTCGTCTGTACATTTTCGCTTCTAAATATTTTGGTGCTCAGTTCAATTATCCAGATATGTCTTCGATAAGCCATCCAACTACCGACATTCCAAAAAACTGTAAAGATAAAGACAGAGAAGGACCGCCTAGGTCCAAAGCTGCCGATGACTTTTCTCCTAAGCCAGTCGCCAGTACTCAGTGAGGTGCTTTCGCAGCCCCTGATACCCGCTACTTCAGATTCGCAGGCCTCTACTGAGACCCATTCGGAGTCCGGTATGCCGCAAGATGCTTCAACTGTGGAACCTGCTGATGTCTCTACATTGGATGGGTCCGGAGCCGCTGCGCAGGCACCGGCTTCTGAGGGTGTATTCAGGCCTACTGACTTGCATATTAAACCGACACCATCTTCTTCTTCAAGGCCTAAAACTCGAACCATGCCTAGAAAATTGTTGCCCAGACCGCATGGTCAAGCCTCTGTGCCTAAAAAAACAGATGATAAGAATGGCTGAAGACCTTATTACTTTAATCAGGGGAAGCCAACATTCCCCCTCTAAGAGACCTAGGACTGAGTTTGCTTATGATGCTTCTGACCAGGATTCTGAAATTTGTTTCCTCTGATGACCAGGATTTACCCTTATCTACCTATAGGGTTCTGATGCTGAGGACTCTATTCCCTCTGCTTCCCCCCAGAGGATTTCTATTTTGGTGAAACCTTGCATACTCTTAGGGAGCATTTTCGTTGGGAAAGTCAGTATTTCTCTGATTCTAAAGAGAGGCTTAGGGATTTCTTACTCCTGCCCCAGCACAGGTCTTTAGCCATCCCTCCTGTCCTAGACATTGTTGATGATGTCTTTGTGGAATCTAGCTTGGCCCCTGACTCTTTACCTCCTGTTCCCAGAAAACCTGATAGATATTACAAGGTTCCTGACTCTCACAAGTTCCTTTTCAAAAATCCTACTGCAGATCCTGAGACCATTTCACAGGGACCCAAGGGCATTAAAGCTACTACTGCCAAAAATCCTACCCCCTCTGATAGAGACTCCAGGGCGCTGGATAGATGGGGTAAAAAGGTATACACTTCTGCAACCTTGGCCATTAGGGCCTTAAACTGCCAGTTTCATATGTTAAAGTATCAGCAGCATATTACTGGATTGCTTAAACAGAAAATGATGTTGATTCCTGATTGTGCTGAAAATAAGGCTTTACAGGATTTAATGCATTCTGCAGAACAGGTTGGAAAACATACTTTGCAATGTGGTTTTGATTCACTAGTGCATCTTGCAGGGCTGTTGTCACTGGGTCTGTACTTAGAAGGCATGCTTGGCTTAAGGAGCAATCCTTGCCAGATCATGTTAAAGCTAAATTACTGGATGCTCCCTTAAATCAGGACCGCCTGTTTGGCAGCAAGGCAGAAGTTCTCAAAAAGATGAAGGAAAAAGCTAAATCTATGCAAAGTGTTAAAGATTTCTTACAAGTGCAACCTCCAAGATTTAGTAGGCATTGGCCCTCTAAGAACTGGTCCTTTTCTGCCTCCTCCAGGCCTTCTCTGTCCAAACCCAGATCCAGCAGAGCACCCAGGCTTCAGTCCCAGAGTACGCACAGGACTAAGCAGTGGGGGGCCCCCACTTCCAAATCTGGGAGTAGTAAAACCCCTCCCTATGGTAAACTGTCTCAGTGACTTAACTTTAAAACTTCCAAGCACTTCTCAACTGACTGCCCCTTTGGGGGGAAAGATTGCTCTACACGCAAAAAACTGAGAACTCATTACCCAGGACAAATGGGTATTAAATATAGTTACCCAAGGATACAGATTTCACTTCCACACGTTACCAACTCCAAACCATTGGCCATACCTACCCCCAAAGTAGAAGACAGAGGCTCAAAAGCAAGTCAACAAATTATATTCCTGGGAGCAAGCTTGAATACAACTTCCCAGATGGCTTTCCTCACGCCAGAGAAACAAATTCATTTGACAACCTACTTCAAACTATTGGCCACAAAAACCCTGCTATCTGCAAAGCAAATACTTGGGGTTCATGGCCTCCTGCATCTTCTAATTCCATATGCAAGACTGCATATGAGGAAACTACAGTGGTATCTAAAAAGCCTATGGTGTCAACATTCTCATGATCTAGAAGCAATGATTCCTATCATACCTTGCCTACGGTTAAAGTTCCTTTGGTGGGCAAAGGCCTGCCAGCAAAACAAGGGACTACCATTCACTCTACCCCCTGCCGCCCAAACCCTAACAACAGATGCATGAAACTATGCATGGGGGGCTCAGCTGGCAGGGAAGTGCATTCAGGGCAAATGGGACCCAAGTCAAATGCACCTGCATATCAATCAAAAAGAAATGTTAGCTGTACAGAATGCTGTGACAGCCTTCAAGGACCACATTCTTCCAGGTCAATTAATGGTAAAGATGGACAACACCACTGTTATGTGGTACATAAACAAGCAGGAAGGGTACCCATTCTTACGCCGTCTACAGACTAGCCATGGCACTGTGGAACACAGCCTTGAGCTATCAAGTGCATCTACAAGCTCAATTCCTGCCAGGAAAACTATATACAGTGGCAGACGGACTAAGCAGAAACCTCATGGACCCACACGAGTGGAAACTGGAGCCAAAGACTTTCAACATGTTGACAAACAAATGGGGGAGCTTGGATATAGACCTGTTTGCCTCCCCCCCAGAACTACCAATTAGGCAAATTTTGCACAAGGACTCCCCACAAACAAGCTTGGAAAGTCGATGCTCTGTCCTTCAGTTGGAAAACCTATCAGTTTATGCCTTTCCTCCTCTGCCTCTCCTCTCCAAAGTACTACTAAAGATCAAACAGGACAAACCAAGGACGATATTGATTGCACCAGACTGGTCATGCCAAGACTGGTACCCTCTCTTGCGCAGTGTGTCACTGTTGCCCCCATGGCACCTGCCTCAGACCCCTACCCTGTTGTCTCAGCAGGAGAACCAGATTCTGCACCCTCAGCTTCAAACCCTGAACCTAGCAGCCTGGCTAATTACCTAATCTCTCCTTTACCGTCCCTCAGTAAACCAGTGATGGATATCATTTTAGAGGCAAGTAGGCCTAGTACTAGAAAATCTTATGCAGAAAAATGGAAAAGATTCTGTGCCTGGAACCAGTCTCAAGGGATGAGCACAGCAGCGCCCAAGTTACCTCAGATTTTACAATACTTAATTGTGATGCTTCACAAGGGCCTTTCTTTTTCCTCCTTCAAAATTCACGCCTCAGCCATTTCAGCTCATTATAACACAGAACCTCCCCTCTTCTCTCATCCACTGCTCAAGCAGTTCCTCAGAGGGGCCAAAATTTTAAGACCACCCAGGAGGGCCCCAACCCCTGCCTGGGACCTTAACTTTGTATTAGAGAAACTCACTCTTCCTCCTTTAGAGCCAGCTGCTAGTGCAGATTTAAAATTCCTTTCTTGGAAAACAGCCTTCCTTTTAGCAATCAATTTAGCAATGATGGTATCTGAATTACAGGCCCTTCTGGCAGTAGAGCCTTTCATCATCTTTCATGCAGACAGGGTGTCCCTCAGAACCAATCCTTCCTTCATGCCCAAGGTGGTATCCAGTGTGGCTCTTAATCAGTCCATCCATTTGCCAACCTTCTTTCCTAATCCACAGAACAAGAGGGAACGGATACTGCATTCCTTAGATGTGCATAGACAACTTAGATTTTACTTGAACAGGACTAAACCTCAAAGGAAATCTGAACAACTGCTGGTGGCTTTTGCTGCAGGGGCAGAGGGGAAGGCTATTTCAAAGCAAACCATTTCTAAATGGATAGGCCATTGAATTCATTTCTGCTATAAGCACCATGGAAACCCTATCCCACAGGGCATCAGACCCCATTCAACCAGGGCTGCATCTACCTCTACAGCCTTTCTCAGAGGTGTCCCTACTAGGGACATCCTAGAAGCTGCTACCTGGAGTTCTGTACATACTTTCACCAAGCATTACTCTTTGCCAATTTTCTTTAAATCCAGAGCTGGCTTTGCCATTGCAGTCTTGGGGGGGCCTTCTAGCTTGTCCTAATGCTATCTAAATTCCTCCTCCCATCCTTAGCTTTGGGAATCTACCCAAATGTGATAACTGCAACAGTGAACACTAAGAACATAGTACAGTTGTGTAAACTTGCCATAAATGTAGATGTTCGAGTGTATTCACTGTTGTAGTCCTGGTTACCCTTCCTCCAGCCCCCTGACTTTTCTTGGCTATACCTCTATAGCTTTTTGGTGTATTTGTTTTTTTATTGGAAATGTATCCTTGTATATATTTATATTTATTTTATTGCTTCCCATTATGGGGGCACCTGACATCTGGGGCAAGAAAAACTGATGTAATGGCGTTGGCTGCATGTTTTATACCCCTGACTGCCTGACATCATGGAAGAAGAGACCGCAACCGATGCAGGACCTAATACTTTGTTAATCAGGCCGACTGAGGGCTAATGCAAGCAGATAACCCAAATGTGATGACTGCAACAGTGAACACACTCAATCATCTACATTTATGGTAAGTGTACACAACTGTACTATATGGAGAATGTGATCGTGCTGTCCTGGCCACTACGACAATTCAAGTTTATGAAGTGCAGTGGTCCCTAGCAGCATATTGTACTTAAGGTGCAAGGTGCATTTACACATCCTGCACCATATGTATTTAGTATACCAAGGTCTGAAACTAGTGATATTTTATAAGTAGTATTTCATGGATTGGTTATACTGGGTTCCTCCTTTTTCTTTCCTTTCTTGCTCCTATTCTGTGGCCCTCTAAACTAGTATAACAGCATAATAAATTACAGTCCAGGTAAAAACATAGTTTCTGAACCACAAGCTGCAATATGTTGCAGTTGGGCATATGATTCTGTCATCACATGGACTGAGTGTGATACTGAATTATGTGTCAGTAGGGAACAAATGTTCCCTCGCCAACCACTGAAGGAAAACAGTGGCAGTGCCTTTTGCTACTTGTGTATTAACGCAATCAGGTTGGCGTACATTGGTGACAGAAGTGGTAGTTAACATAAAACAAACATGGATGCTTCTACTTGGTTGAGAAAGTTCTCCCTAAACACCACTCTGTATTCATTAGATCCCGAAGTGCAAGCTATAAGAGTGAGAGTTTATTTTAGGCCCTACAGTTTGGAGCATACTTCCTTCCAATCTAAGACTAATCAAACAAAAAAGCAAACCTTAAAAAGTTTACAACAGGAATAACCATCTCTATTTGTTTTACAGATTCCAATTAGCATACGGGATACAAACACTTAATAATCAAACTGTTAAATAACAGCATACTCATAATATACTCTTGTTTACCCTTTGTGTACTCTGTGAGCTTTAGAAATTATATGCAGATTTTGTCATTTATTATGAAGGGCATTATATTTTGGCATTTAATTGCTGATCGTTTTCAGGTAGCATTCAGCCTGCATGAGTGTTTCATTGGTTTAGTACTCGGTTATATGATCGCCTCAAGCATTTAACTTTCAATTACTTCCTAAAACATTAATTGTAGGTTTATTTCTAAAATACGTTATACTTCTTGGACTGCTGTGCCTCTTGTTCAGATCATGAATGAAAGTTGCCCACCCTGCTCAGTTAATAAACAGTAATTCCAATCAGTTACCAAAGTACGCCAACCTGTTTGCGTTACTACGCAGACATGTCTGACTTTTAATATGCAAATGAGTTTCCCTCCCATACTGATTTATTAACTACTGCTGCATTTTTCCCCTCTGTTCTAGGCACAGGTTTGATAACTCATCTGTAGTGGGAAATACGAAAGGACAAGGGCAGAGCAAAGAGACCTTGCTAGAACGGCGGAGGAAAGAGGCCAATAAGTCATTACGAGGAAATCACAACCGGAGAACCATGGCAGATAGGAAGAGAAACAAAGGAATGATTCCATCATAAGAGAAAAGTTCTTGAATTTCATCTCTGGTGCCTAGGATCACTGATCTAAGACAAGTGGACAGAGAAATAACGTTCTGTAGTTTCAGAGAAAATGGACCTCCTGCGTCTTTATTATAGATTGGTGTTAAACAACAGTACTTGATTGCACAGGTCTGCAATTGTAAGATACATGACAAGGCAATACTAAACTGTTTTGTTGAAAGAGAAGAATAACAAGTTGTACAGCTCTATGCAAAATAAATATAATTTTTATGTTATCTTTAAAATGTTAAAAAAAGCACTTGTACGCATTAATTTCAATAATGTAATGCATTCGTACTTCTGTGAACAGACCAAGTTTTTGTCTATTTGAGTTGTAAGCCCTTGCCGAAGAATTTTTAGACAAAGCTCAAACCCCTTTATGTTCTCATAAAAGTTGAATTGAATACTTCATAATAAAGGGTTTTTAAATGCACTGAGAATCTATATCATTGTATTGCTTAAAATGACTTTCTAAACACAACAGTAGTATTTCTAATGGATGTATTAAGCTTTATTCTAATGCAATGTATATTCTTGTATAAAGATTTTTATTTATTTAATTTATTTTTTTATTTGATTACTGGGAAAGTCCATCTAGGATGACTGGCATACTCCTTTTCAGTAGAGGCTGGGGAGAAAAGCTCCACATGTAATTGTTGGTATGGTAGTAATTACAAATACAGTTTACAGGTACAAACATACGATACATAGATACAGCTTTTTAGCAGTAGTAATGTGTATTAATTTGTTCAACTTGTACAGAGTAGCATACACAACATAGGAGTGTTTTTTGTTTTAGTAATGTGAGAAAAATTATTCAGAAAGTATGTGAGAGAAAAAGCCATAGGAGAGAAGAAAAGCAGGTAGAAGAGAATGGAAGTAGTTATGATAAAAGGAGGTGAGGGGAAGAGTATAGCCAATCTGGATTGTGGCAGGAACAGAGCCAGGATTTAGAGATGCTGTTTGTTTGAGAGTTTAAAGTTGTGGAGTGCTGTGATAAACGTAACATGGAGTGGAACATTATTCCAGATTTTAGCTACTGGGTTGGTGTATATTGAGTCACCTGATGTATTATTTTTGTTGGTGGTTTTAAGGCAAGATTGGTTGCTAGATCTTAAAGATCCTGTAGTGCAGTAGGAATGCAGAGTGTTTTTGAGATCTGGACAGTTTTCAGATTGGTAGAAAATAGTTTGAGGTGTAATTGTTTTGAGGGCTTTGCAGTGATGAGTGTATGCAGAGAGATTTGAAGCAAATGTATCAGTTTTATTGTAACACATGCTAAGTTTAGGTTCAAAGTTAGAATTTAAGTTAGTAGAAGTAGGCAATGTTTAAAGTAATGGTGGTAGTAGGAAAGTAGATGCTATGTTTTTTTTCTGGTGGTGGTGTTACTGTAGTGTTTGGATCTACACATGGTTCCTAGTTTTTGATGTGTCTTTCTAACGGCATATATTAAGTGCTGGTCAAGTTTTAGGTTGTCATCAATGATAACTCATAGAAGTTTGTTTGGGGATACAAGTTCCACTTGGGTATTATCATTTGAGATAATAAAAAAGGATTTTTTTAGTTGTGTGATATTTCTGTGGTAAAAAGCATGACCTTAGATGTGAAGTTGTTTAATCTCGCCTTCATTCTTACTGATGGGTTCGGAGCCGACCATCAGCTCCAATTCGGCCAAATAGCAAAGCTCGAGGTCTCAAAACAGCTGAAGGCCAAAGCCCTATCCCACAATGCACCACTACATTCCCCAGATCTAGTTGGCCACCGCAACTGATCTGGTGTTCTCTACAGCTCTTGGCTGTGGAAGAGATAAGTGTTGTGGCTTTTTTCAGAAAAATTTTTTTCAAAAAGTTTAATTGTTTCTTAGTTAGATAGATCACTATATTGTGCTGTTTCTCTTAATTCATTTTCGGATTTTCATAGTTAGCAAATAGTTGTTTTCTTCTCTCTTGTTTGGCTTGGACCTGTTATTCCTTTGCTCTATTCCAGGCGATTTAGGCTTTGCAGTTTTTGTTGGGCTTGGCCTGTTATTCCTGGTTGCTCTATCTCAGCCAAGTTAGGCTTTGCAGTTTTTGGTGCAAATTATTTTGTTGTTAGCCGGTTAGGCTTTGGCTGTTTTTTTTTTTTTTTTTTTTTTTTGGTCCTCTTGTTTTCCTTAACCTTGTAGGGCTTCTTTACAGCTTAAAGTTAGCTGCCTGTTTATACTTTAGCCAGTTAGGCTTATTTTTTGGTTATTGTGGTGATGGTGTGATTATACTTAACATGTCAGAAAAGGCAAATGTAACCAGAAGATGTCCATTACAGATGGGCACTCTACTTATGTGTACTGTTTGGGTGAGGTACATTTACAAGAGGTATGTGCTATTTGCCATGGCTTTAGTTCCAGGATGCTAGCTGAGAGGAAGCGCAAGTTAGTGGAGTAGGGGTTACTCAAGTCGGCCTTTCAATCCGACCTGGATTCGGCTCCTGGTCAACCAAAACCCTCCTCTCCATCCCCTTCATCTGGTTTGGCACCGAAGGGCTCTTCGGTGTCGAAATCTCCTAAAAAGGCTATGGTCTCAGCTCCACTGTCATCAGAGCCGACCGTTCAGTTTGCTGGTAGGAGCCGGTCCCCAGTCTCCTACGTTGAGGTCCCTGATTCTGGGGTCACCGGCTCCGTTGGTAGTCTCCTCTCGGGCTTCCAGACTTTCGGATTCGGACGTGGACTGAGTGGTGTGGAGACTTTTACAGGCTGTGGTGCTTGCCAAAATTCTGTCTGTTTCAGCTCCAGCTGCTTCGGAACCGACAAAGTCCGCTTCTGTTGTTGTTGTTGCTCCTCCTCCTACTCGAACCGAGACTTCAGAGCCGGAGGGGGCCATTCAGTCGTTGGTGGAACAGTCTGTGCTGACACTCACTTCTGACCTGTCGGTACCGACCACCCTGATATCCCCTGTTCTGGCAATAGAATCTGGGAGCCGACACTCTCCTGTTGGTTCCAGGGGGAACGTCGGTTCTGACTCTTCCTCTTGGAGCTTTGGCACAGATGAGTTCGTCTCCTACCTTGGGCTCGGAACCAGCGGTTCTGGTGCGGGAAGATTCTTCGGTGTCTTTGGACCTGGGTGCTTCCTCGCATCAGAGCCGTGGGGCCTTCGATGCCATGAAGAGGGCTTTGTCCCCAGGACTTCCACAGCCTCCTCTCGAAAGGCGCCTCCTGCTTCTCCGCTACCACAGGTTCACCATAAGCGTAGGGACCCAGAGCCTCAGCACATCCCTTTGGGGGAACCCTGCTCTTCCGAAACCTCCCCAGAGATTCCCACTGAGGAGGTTCCTCGGAAGAGGCTATGTAAGAGGAGCCATCTAGATTTCCCTCAGGAATCCATCACATTGGACACCGATTTGGAGGAATCAGAAGGATCCCCAAAGTTCCCCTCTGAGGATATTTCCTTTGGGGATATCCTTGAGATCCTTAAGCAGAGGGGGAACTGGCAGCCCCAAAACCCTACCGAGGACGAATCGGTGCTCCTGAAGGCTTTCGGGTCCTGACCCTCAAACTCTTGGGTGTCTCCGCCCTTTGATGAGTTAATGGATCTTTTATCTCGAAGGGCGTGGGAGTCACCAGATTCTATGGAGCCTGTTCCTAGAAGGTCAAACAAGTACATATCTGCACCCCATGACAAGGCCTTTTTATCTAAACTCATACCTGTTGATGCCATGGTGGTGGCGGCAGCCACTAAAAAGGAGATGTCTGAGACTTCTATGTCTGTCCATCCTCCTAATAGAGAGACTAGGATAATGGACTGATTCGGGAAGTGGATGTTCAGTTCTACGACCTTTGCACTTCGCTCATTGAAGTACCTGACCCACTTCACACATCTACAAAGTGATCTCCTCAAGGAGCTTGGAGATACTCTCCTGGGTGCAGTAACCAACTCGGCGGGCAAGGTGACTTCTCAGCTTGCTACCCTCAATTCCATTGTAAACTCGTCCATGCCCCTCATGTCTTACGCAACTGATGGAATGAGTAGGGCTGTGGGTACATGAATTGATCTGCGGAGACATTCCTGGATGCGCTTATGTTCTTTTGCGGAACCTTTTAAGTCGTCGTTTGTGCATGCCCCTTTAGATGGTTCCTCCTTACTTGGACCAAAAGTAAAAGAGACCCTCACCAGATGTGAGCAAGACTGTAAGACTCTATCTGCTGTTTGGGTCCATTTTTCTACCCCTACTAGACCTTATCCTAAAGGTCAATGGGGTGGGAAAATGTGGTTCTATAAGACCCAAGGAGCTTTTCCGAACTCACAAGGTGAAGCCTCCTCCAGGGGCAGAGGGGGCGGCAATGGTGGAGGACGATGCCCACGTGGCAGAGGGGGTCCGCAGAACCAGGGTGACAGAGATCAGTTCCTTGGGAAACCCTATCAGCACTCCTGAAAGGAGGCTCGACTGTCCTGCTCTGGAGGCAGTCTGGGGATGTTTGTCTTTGTACCTAGGCACCTGGCTAAATATCTCAGAAGACCGATGGGTACAAAACGTTATATCCAGAGGATTTTCTATCCCCTTTCACTCTTACCCCAGACCAACAAAAGGAATCCCAGACGTTCCACCCAGTCTGTGGGATGTAGCATCCGTAGAGGTCCAGAAATTATTGCAAAAAAGAGTCATCCAGCCAATCCCAGCAGACCAGCAAGGATCCGGAACTTACTCAAGGTTCTTTTTGGTACCAAAGAAGACGGGGGACTGGAGACCTATTCTGGACCTCAGCAAGCTCAACAGATATGTGGTGAAGACGAAGTTCTGGATGGTCACGCTTCAGTCCATTCTCCCATTTTTAGGGAAGGACGATTGGATGTGCTGTATCAATCTACAGGATGTGTGCTACCATATCAAAATGGCTAGGCCATCCAGGGATCATCTGCACTTCCGGCTGGGAGCCAGTCATTTCCAGTTTCGGGCACTGCCCTTTGGTCTCATTACAGCCCCCAGAGTGTTCACCAAGTGCATGGCAGTGGTCATGGCTCACTTGAGGCATTCAGGAATCCAGGTGTTTCCTTACTTGGACGACTGGCTCCTTACCATCCCCACCAGGCATCAGCTTATTCGGGCAAGGGACGCTACCAGGGATCTTTGTTCACAGTTGGGCATTACGATAAATTTAGAAAAGTCTACCTTATTGCCGTCACAGTGTACAGTCTTTATAGGAGCAGACTTAGACATGGTCAGCATGTCCCCGAAAGAGTTATTGTCCTCCAACAACAGATTGTGGATCTTCTGTCAAAGCGAAAAGTCCCAGCATCACAGATTCTCAAACTGGCACGATGGCAGGAGCAATTATTGCAATACCACTTGCGAGATCCCACATGCGCATTCTTCAATGGCTGCTATTCACTCAATGGACCTTTCAGGAATTACTCTTGAATCATCTAGTCTTGATTACCGACTCTTGCAAGAAAGACCTTCGCTGGTGGCTGACGTCGGAGACAGTGACTGTGGGCCGCCCATTTGTTCTTACCTCTCCAGTCGCAACGGTGACCATAGATGCCTCCCTGATCGGGTGGGGGGGGCATTATCAGGGACGGACAGCCCAAGGTACTTGGCAGGCTCATGAGGCTCATTTGCACATAAATGTCCTGGAGATGAGAGCAGTTCTTCTAGCATTGCAGGCCTTTCAAGAGACTCTTCCTCTTGGCACAATTGCAATCCAGTTGGACAACATGTCAGTAGTCTAGTACATCAACAAACAAGGAGAAACCAAATCCTACCCCCTGTGTCGAAAGGCTCTGAGATTATGGAATTGGGCAGAGTCCACCCAGAATTTTCTGACTGCAACGCACATCCCGGGGAAATCCATCGTAATAGCGGACAGACTCAGCAGAACTATTCTGCTACCTCATGAGTGGTCTCTCAAGAACGAAATAGCGGAAATGATTTTCCGCAAATGGGGCCAGCCTTGCTGCGACCTTTTTGCCACCCCCACAAACACCAAGTGCAGCAACTACTTTGCCCTGATCCCTCAACAGGGATGCACTTATCCACGATTGGCCTCCGGGGCTCCTTTATATTTTTCCCCCATTCCCATTGATTCCCAAAGTATTGCAGAAAGCCAGTTTTCTGGGCAGGACACTTATCTTAATTGCCCCGTATTGGCCTCATGAAATTTGTTTCCCCTTTCTGAAGCCTCATCTGCTAGAGGAGCCTTGGATCCTGGACCCAGTGCTGGATCTGTTGACCCACTCGTCAGGAGCTCTTCATCCTTCTCTTCAGTCCATCAAACTGACAGCTTGGTTTCTCCAATTCCCACAATAGCCAGGTTCTGGAATTTATCAGAAGCAGCACAGCATTTCCTATTCTCATCTCACAATTCTTCTACTGGGAAACTTTACCTCAGTAAGTGGAGAAGGTTTTCCGTCTGGGCACAAGATAATAAAATTGACCCTTTCCAGGTGACTGTATCAGATATACTGGAATTCCTAATGAAATTGTTCAGTGAAGGAGCTGCAGCAGCGACTATTCGAGTCCAACTCGCTGCTATTTCTAATTTTCATTTAGGTGCGTCCGAAAATGGTATCATGTCTTATAAGCTGACTAAGGCCTTTTTGAAGGGTAGGATGCACTTAAAACTACCGATCAGGTCTCCTACTACTCCCTGGAACTTAAGTCTAATCTTATCCAAAATTATTCTTCTGCCCTTTGAACCTGCCTCTTCTTGTGAGCTGAAATATCTTTCTTGGAAGACCATTTTCTTGGTGACAATTACATCAGCACGCAGAATTTCAGAGTTACAAGCCCTTTCAATTAAGCCACCTTATCTGATATTTCATAAAGATAGGGTTTCCCTCAGGACTAATCCTTCGTTTCTACCCAAAGTATGTTCGGAATTCACTCTGAATCAGACGATTGAGTTGCCCGTTTTCTTTCCCAGCCATTCAAACCAGTTGGAGTATATGCTTCACAAACTTGATGTGCATCGACAACTTCACTTTTATTTGGACAGAACAAAAGATCTCAGAAGGGCTGATCAGCTGTTTGTCTCCTTCTCAGATTCAAGAAAAGGTTCACCTGTCTCCAAAACTACCTTATCGAAATGGCTCTCTGATTGCATCTCCTTTATCTACAGTGACGTGGGTATTGCATTACACAATAAGGTCAAGGCTCATTCTACAAGGGCGGTTTCTACTTATGCAGCTTTCTTGACCAGGTTACCTATAGATTCTATTTGTGCAGCTGCCACCTGGTCAAATCCACATACCTTTATATCTCATTACAAAGTGGACAAGGCCTCTGGGGACAGAGATTCATTTGGATCTGCTGTCCTGAAACAGGTACTCCCGTGAGCCACCCAAGATTGTGGTGCTGGGGACGCTACCCATCAGTAAGAATAAAGGCGAGATTAAACAACTTCACATTAAGAAGTTATGTACTTACCATAATGTTCCATGTGAGTTGTTATTCTCACCTTCATTATTACGACCTGCCCTCCTACCCCCTTCCTATGTCTGGAAGCACGCTAGATTCCACACTGGTTTTGGTTTTCCTGGAGAGTGTCCTTCTCCCTGGATCTTATGATTTCCTTGAAATTTGGAATAAGTTTCTTCACTAGTTGGCAGAAAACAAGATCTGGGGAATGTAGTGGTGCATTGTGGGCTAGGGCTTTGGCCTCGAGCTGTTTTGAGACCTCAAGCTTTGCTATTTGGCCGAATCAGAGCCGATGGTCAGCTCCGAACCCAACAGTAAGAATGAAGGCGAGAATAACAACTCACATGGAACATTATGGTAAGTACATAACTTCTTATTTTGTTTGAGTTAAGAAGAAGTTGGGATTCAGACAGCTAAGATTCATTAGAAGAGAGAGAGTCCTGTGTGACTTTTTGAAGCATGGGGATGGTGGGGGATGAGCAGATAAGGGTAGAGTCCTCTGCATATTTGATGATAGAAGCAGTTTTGGAGGTCATATGAAGTGAGTTTGTATATATGTTAGAGTAATGGGTCAATGATGGACCCTTGTGGAACTTTTTTAAAGTCAGGGAGGAGTATTTTTATTGTCACGTCATGGCTTAAAGCCTACCTGAGAGATAGTTGTGGAACCTTGCTAGAATAGGTGGAAAGAGATGTAGATAATCAAGTTCAAGTAGCAATTTTTGATGTGGAACAGCATCAAGTACTTTAGATAGATCAAGATAGATGGAGGAGACAAGATTTCTTTTGTTTCTTTCTATAGTGATTTTATTAATAAAGCTAAGAAGAGCAGTACTGGTACCTTGCCAATGTCTGAAACCATGTTGTGTTTGTGTTGGATTATTAGTAGTGATATAGTACATTAGTTGAGAGTGGGTACATGAGAGAGAATTGTTATGGGATGGTAGTTTGAGATCTCTGTGGCTGTGCCCCTTTTATGTAGGAAAATGGTATATGATATTTTCTAAAGATAATGTATTTGACTTTCAGATATAGAGCAGTTAAAAAGCAATGAAGCAATGCAATGGGTTATGATACTAATTCTGATTCAGTGCCAAGATATTCAGTTAAGGTAGAAGATTTTAGCTTTAGGAGGAATTTATGTAGAAGTGAGGATGGGCTGGAATGAAAAACTGTTGTTGGGTTGTAGGAAAAGTAATTAGTGGGGTTGAGTAAATGTAGTATAGATTGGATAAAGTGGGAGATAAATTGGTTAGCTATGGAGTCAGAAGTGTTTTGGTTTAGGCAGTGATGTGGTAGATTGTCCAGGTTTAAGAAGTTTCCCTATAGATTTCCAAAAGAGTTTAGGGTTATTGTGGTGTTTCTGTTAAATGTAGTAGGTTTGTTTTCCACTTTATATTTTATGCTTGCTCAGATTTACGTTCTCCACATTTGTCATGAGCAGATTGAACTTTATTGTGAGTCCATAGCTTCCATGTTCTATCTAGCTGTAGCATGAATTTAGTTTCATTTTGAAGCTATGGCACAGGGCATGTTTTTGTTTTTGTTTTGTTTTGTTTGGGGTTTTTTTGTCCTGATAGAGGCTTTCTGATCTAATATACTTAGAAAAGTTCAGTTAAAAATTGTGTCATTGTGTGGAAGAGTTCTTAGGGGGGACCAGTCACAGTTTTTCAGTGTTTTATTAAATCTGTGTTTAGAGAAGGAGGTTACTAACCTCACTATATTTTCCTGAAAGATTTACTCTTCCCTGGCTCACTTACTAGAGAAAGGCAAGATGAAGAAGATGAGGGGTCCTTCCTTGTCAGGTTCCAAAAACAGTGTGCTCTGAGGCTTCAGTCTCATCTAGTATTAAAATATAATTTTAGTGATGGATTACAGAATGACATCACATACATCTGGTCATCTGATGTCTGGTTCCCATACTACCTCCTTGGCTAGAAGCTGCCAGGATTTAGCACATGTATGTCAATAGCACACACACACACACACACACAGCTTGCTAAGATATGTTCCAGCTTCTGGAAGTCATAAAACCAAAAACAATCACACAGGGAATTCTCTCTTGTCTAACTACATTCCTAAAATATGGAATAAGCTTCCATCCCTTATACCTTCAAACAGCTGTATTTCACAATTTAAAAGGCATCTTAAGTCACACTTAGAGGACAACTGGCTTTGTTCTTGCAGCACTCCTAGTTAGACCTTCTTTAATCTCCCTAACAGTTTATTATCATTAGATATAATATAAATCAGAATCTCTCTGTCTCGAACAACACCACCTGTAGGTAAACAGCAGTCTGCATCACTGAATTGTATTTCACTGTGGTTGATGCAGCCTGCTGAATACTTATGTGAATGCTTGTAACTGTAGAGCTCATTATTTATGTATTCAGTTTAATATCAAAAATAATCTAATATGTTTAAATTTGTCATTTCTCCCATACATGTTGAACAAATTTACTGCTTCTTTCTTACATGTTTATGTATTCCTATTTTGTATTTGTACTTGTATTTCATATTTGTATTTTTTTTTATTTTCTGGAGCTTTTCTCCCCGAGCCGCCTCTGAAAAAAGATCTGTGTCCAGTTGGACTATCCCGGTAAACAAATGTAAAATAAAATAAATAAATAAAACACTTCCACTCTTCCAGAGCAGCAATTAGTTCCCTGCTAGAGACAATACAGAAGGCTTCCTAGTACTTGTTTTCCCAGACATTTTGTCTCTGGCTGCAATCAGAACTGTATGATACAATCTTTATGGTCTAAATTAAGTAATTTAATTTCTTTCTATTTTTCAAAGGCATCTGGACTGAGATTAACCTTTTCTCTTCCAGCATTTTTTGTTAAAAAAAAATCTACATTTAATCAGTTGCAATACAGTCAGGATTCAGTGTTGGTACATTTTTCAATACAAGCATCTGTACAAATCAGTTTGATATACAAATGACATGTAATTCCTTACAAAATTCTAGCTAGCTGTTCTGGCATATGTTACACATCCACTGCTCTACTTCTCCTGGCATAGCTGGCAATACCTCACATCACCACAGCATAGGTGTCGTGCACTTTGTTGTTGAGAAGCTTGTGCCTACAATAGCCTTAAAGTGCTCATCATATACATGAGATCATACAGCTAATTAATGAAATAGTCTGATGTACAGTCAGTAAAAGTAAAAAAAAAATATCTACAAGAGAAAAAGAAAAACTCTGAAAATAAGAACTTGCGTGATTAATGATTAAAGATAGAGTTGCTTATTTTGACAGTGACCTCTGTGATCACAACAAATGTAAAAGAAGTAATGCCTGCAGTAATGTATTGTAGTTTGCTGTTATTCTCATTCACCTACTCATACTGTTACCACACTGTAATAGTCACAGTGATATATTGCTGTCTGCTGCTGCTGCTGTCATGCACATGCATACATTTCCCATCCAAGTCTGTGTAATAAATGCAGTACTGTGTTTGTTTGCTGCTGTCATTCACAGGCATATACACTATTATCGTAAGTGCTGTAATGATCATAATAATGTATTTCCATTTGTTACCATAATTGACAAGTACATTTACTCCCAGCCCTTAATTGTTGCTGCAACATGACTATAATGCGATTTGCTGCTGTCATTCACAGGCACACATTCCCAAGTAATCACTACAATGGTCAGACTAATGTATTTCAGTTTGCTGCTGTCATGAACTTTCACAAACCTGACTCCAGTTTCTAGAATGGCCACAGTAATGTTTTGCAGTTCGATGCTGTAATTCACACACACACACACACACACACACACACACACACACACATCACTGTAATTCTAAAAAAGTAAAAGAAAATTGAACAGGTCACTGCTGTGGGTATTGTGTATGGTTACAACCGCCCACTGATATTTCTAGTACAAGAAACAAACTGTCCTTGGAGAATAACATACAGCTTGTATTTAAATTTCTTCTTTCAAGTACCCTTATGCAAAGGTACTTGAAAGATGAAATGTAAATACAAGATACAAGGTTAACTAAATAAAGGAAGAAATACAAATATAAGTTAAACAGAAATAGTGCTGTGTTTCCTGTATGTGAATGGACCATCTTCATAACTGGAAAAGATGCGTTCACAAGTTATCACCTAAATTTGTATACGAGTCAATGCATCTTTTTTTTTTTTTTTGGAAACTGTCTTTATTGCTGTTATATATTTCAAATGTTTCTGATAACATTTACAAGTTTCAAAATGCAAGCCATGACACTCCAGTTTAGTCATACAATTATCCATATTTCTCTACTATAGCAACATTCTTCTGGGTACTATGATGCTTCTTTCAATCAGTAATCAACATAATTCATTCTCTAAGGCATTCATTATTCTGATCAACTGATAAAGCGCATGTCAGTAGACAAAACATTATTTCTGTTTTGTCGGCCATTTCAGCCTTTTTTTAAAACAGTTAAGTCCTTTTGGGAGTGAAGTTGGATACAACTTTTACTCTCGATCTTAATCTAATTATCTCTGTCCCTTAATATATCTACAGTTAATCACATTACACCGTCTGTCTTTTTCTTTCATAATACCTACCTAAATTTCTCTGCCATAACTTTCTCATGTTTTTTCTTTTACTTTCTTCCTTTATATAATGTGATACTCCCTACCATCATTCAACAAACTGAGAGAATTTGACCATTGTATTGCCATTTGACTATATATGGCTGAATATACTACTTGACTCCCCCACGTTACTCATCACCTTTTCACATAACGCGCATTCACTACTTTTTTCCTTTTTTCACATTATTCTATTGATTGTCCAAGTATCTCATATTTTGTCTTCATCCTTAAATTATTTTCATTACTTTTCATTAACTCAGTCAGTAAAAACTTTGACGTACACGTCAGCTTTCTTACTACGCATGTTTACTAGATTCTCACTGCTCTCTTTATAGCACTTTCCACCAGTCACATATATGACCCTATTTTGATCAGGGTATCGCCTCCTCCCTACATTTCTCAACTCCTGTTGAATGCAAAGCTCCCCTATACATTTTTGCAAATCTCATACAATGCAGACAAAAACAATTGTGTCCATCTGACTTTCTGAAAGAAATCAGCTGTATCTCACAATTAAACAGTCATGCTAGATGACAAATCACCCACTCACCTTCACCACCATACATTCCCTCATTCAGCTTTAAACAAATAAAGTCAAAGGAAGTCGCATGATTTCTAGACCACATCCACTTTGATCCCCCCATTCAGACAGCCTATCCCCCTTGGTTTATTCATCACTGCAGAGAACATCTCACTCCCAGTCACTCAAATCTATAGTCTGTGACCAAACTCTCTTATTACAACTCTAGGTAAATTACCTGAAAAAAAATGTATGCACAAAATTAACTGAACATGTCCAGCAATGCTGTCTCCTCTCATATAAATAACATGGCTTCTGTCCAGGACAAAGCAGCATGGCAACTCTCTGGAGACAAACTGATGACATTCTGTTAAAGAATGATAAAGGCAACCCCACAGGCTCTTTCTTCATTGACTTCATCAAGGGCTTTGAGCTTGTTGATCACACGCCCAAATAAACAGAAATGGGCATTATTTCTGACTCCTCTACATGGTTTATAGAGTGCTCTTGTCTAAAAGATACTTTTCAATAAAAATAGAACCTTCAGTCACAGAAAAAGCTTCCCTTCACACTAGTATCCACATGGCTCCACCTTCCCCCACTCTCTGTTTATTAACAAACTCCCTTCTGACCTACCTCACTTTCCATTAATTTTATACATAACTGATGTACTCCTCTACAGATCTATCCCCAACCTCACACGCATTCCCTCTCGACTTCTGTCAGACTTTCACTATTTCCACAAGTGGCTTATTAATTAAAATTAATTCTTAACCATTTCAGAACCAAATCTATGCTATTCATCACCCAGCAAAAGCTGTCCCATGCTTCTGACAACATCCACATCACTGACCTAACAGAACTGCATTGTAGAAAACAATTTCCTTCATATATCTTGGTATCTCCCCTTGTCTCAACAAACTAGCCAGCACAGTAGTTAGAATATGGGGTTCTAATCATTGCTTCACCCTTCAAAAACAACTTTGACACTTTCTAAACCATATCCAGCACAATCTGCTGATTAATCTCAAACTCTCCCCAAAGAACATCATTGCTTCATTTCAGCCAAAACAAACTAGTTTCCAGTAAGATACACCAGTAAATACGCTTACAAACATACTTCCTTGTAGCATTTAAACTAATTTAAAAATGTGCTCCTACAACCTTCGAAGTTAAAATCAATCCCTGGGCTCCTAACTTCCACAACAAACTTGCAGCAGACAAAACATGCTTTCTCCACTCTAGTCCCCACACTTTGTTAATCTCTCTCCTCATGCCTAAAGCGTATCACTTCATATCCCATCTTCTTCCATCAACATTTGAAAAAATGCTTGCCCACTCCAGTGGTGCAATGGGATAAAGTTCAGGCTATAACCCAGTGACTCAGGCTGATCGGTGGCTTAAACAGTTGATGGAGTGGCAGGGATGGATGAGCATTTCTGTCCCAGGGAAGGTGGGTGGTTTTGTGGGCATGACCAGCATTGCTCTCTAATGCAGGTTTCGGTTGTTGTCAGCAGAGGTGTGGCTTAAAGGGGTTTAAGGTGGGAACTTGGCTGAATTGCTGCAGAGGTGAGGTGAAATGTCACATGTCCAACCATCTCTGATCATCACCATCCAAGCTGCGATGGATGGAGGTGAAACAGGGTAAGTCATAAAAAGAAAGCACTCTGGCATTTTAGGACAGCACGACTCTCCCCCCAGCTGGATGTTCTTAAGATTCATTCTGGCCAAGGCTTAAATTAGGGCATTGGACCATGGGTGAAGTGCCAATAGAGCAAGTGAAGGATGTGGGGCACTAGGATGGCTGTTAGCGTGACAGAATGGGAGAAAAAAATGAATGCAAAAACAAATTTGAAAAAATACCTGTTCAAAAATGTCCCACTACACCTGCCTCAAAAAGGATGATGTCATCTAACCACCATCCATTCCCTCTACCGTGTACTTACAGTCATACTATACATTGCATACTTCCAGTGTGATTACTGCTAAAACAAATATGGGAAACTAACACAGCAGTATCCATTGTGGTTCATAAAGACCTCTTTAGTTGGCTGTATTATGATTTACTAACTGTATTAACTACATTACTACTGTTCACTGTGTATGTAATGCCTTTTGCACTGTACATCAGTCTTGGTTTTGCTGTTTCCTGTTTTTCTGCTTCAGTAAGGCTCTTTTTGAACCGGTTTGTACTTGTTTGATCCTGTTTGTGCATCACGCTGTAATGAGCAGAGGGATTGCCAGTTACAGACGCCTGCTCTCTAACTTCGCTAATATTACCTAAACCAGAGCTCTTCAAATCGAAACATACTAATACCTGCCCCTGCTGTATTTCCTCTTCAGCTGTTATAGCCAGACCAAGATTATTCCTAGGGCCATGAACTGTCAGTGCCCCTCCTTTTCTCCTGCCAGCCTGGTTGACATGGGTCTACTGAGGCAGTGTAGCAACTGCCTCATGTACACTAACAACCCCTTTCTTTTAAATCATTTCTGTACCATTTTTAAGAGACGCATCTACGTTGTGAATCTGGAATCACAGCTTTCTCGTGCAATATATAGCAACGCCGAGCAGGTTGTCAGCCTACCTAAGACAGCTCCTACATGACACACAGCATACACATAGACCGACATATGCATAAGTACTCACAAGAAATATACCTAAACACCAGAGACCTCCAAAACACATACATACTAAACCAACCATAACACCCAAAACGTACAATGCACATAATGACACAAGCACAAGTGTCTCACCATCAAAGTCAATAAGGCAATGTACATCCACTCCAAATATCTTAGTCATAGGAGACTCTGTAGTGAAGCAAACAGACGTCCCCTTCAGCAGGCTGAACAAGGAGAAGGTCATGGTCAGCTGTCTTTCTGGTGCCAGGATTTGTCAGATCAGGCAGGCACTCAAGTCTCTCAACGACAAGTATTGTTATGATTCAATAATAGTACATGTTGGTGTGAACAACTTGAGACATACCTCCCTGGACTACATGAGGAGAGACATGATTGAGCTCACCGATTATGTGTCACAAGTAGGTATGTCCCTAGCCTTGAGCAGCATATTACCCTTGCCTAGGATGATACCATAGTATAAAAAGAAAATCATTGACTTCAATAATTGGCTTAGTTTCTGGTGTCATTCTAAGGGGGTCCAGTTTCTGTCAGCCTGGGTTGACATGGTCAATAGACCTCAATGCTTTGTCAGAGATGGTCTTCATCTGTCACCCCCGAGATTTCAGCTACTGGCAAAGGCTGTTGCTACTCCCATTGTGCCTTTTTTAGGCAGTGTTACAGGGACAAAATTCCTGACATAAAAATTCCATCAAAAAACATCATCAAGGTTATGCTGCTAAATGCTTGGAGTCCTAGCATGAAACTGCACTCACTGGAAGCAGTCCTCACCTTGGAAGACGCTAACATCTGTGCAGTCACGGAGACCTGGTTTAAGGCAGTGGAAAGCACCCCAGCCATACCAGGTTACACCTCCTACCACACGTTCAGACCACAAATGGAAGGTGTGAAAACTAAAGGAAGCAGTGTTTCAATATTCATTTAAGATAAATACACCTCCAGATTGGTTAAACAGTATGATTCCCTGGAGACACACAAGGTGCAACTGTTGGTAGGGCACCTATTCAAGTCATTGCCAACTACAGGACTCCCTCCCTGAATCAAGACACCCACTGTGCCTACTTGGATCTACTGGAATCCATCAAGATACATCCAAACACCATGGTTCTGAGTGATTTTAATTACCCATCCATTGACTGGGTAAATTACTCGTGCTGAAACTCCCTTGCCCAAAGGTTCCTCGAGTCATTAACTCCAACACCCTGGACCAACTGGTGGACACCCCAACTAGGGGCTACAACAGCTTGGATCTGGTACTTACCAATATGGGGAACTGCTGTAGTACCCTACTGTGAGGTCTTCCTTTGTCAGATCTGACCACAAATCAGTCTCATTATTCGAAGAAATTATCACACTGGACCATGACCACCCCCCACCCCCAGCAGCAACTAAACTAAAAAACTTCTCCAAAGCAGATTATATCCTTCTAAAGGATGGTATAAATAGCTTCATTGCACCTCCCCCCTCAGAACTGGGAACTATGCCAAGTCCTACACCAATGCTTTTTGCAGTCACCTGTATAACTGTATTGATGTGGCCATATCTGATAGGACCAAAACAAGCTCTTCAAGGAAGAGCAAACCTGCCTGGTGGACAACTGCCATTAACAGATTGTACAATAAAATGAAGAAATTGTTGTCCAAACGTAAGAGGGAGCATACCCTTAACTAGAAACACTCCCTCCTCCACTTAAACAAGCAAATAAGACTTTTTGTGAAGTCCTCGAAATCAAACTATGAATCCAAATTAGCATCTTCGACTAAGGAAAACCATAAGGCGTTCTTTAGTCACATCTGTAGCCTAAAAGGTAAGATACACATTTGCGCCAAACTGGTAGTTAATGATACAACATACACTGAACATGTGGACATAGCAAACGTGTTAGCCAACAGGTTCTGTGAAAACTTCACTCCCCTGTCCCTGCCACACATACCCAATGACATTCCTTCCACCTGTCCCCCATCTTGTATCTCTAGAGAGTAGGTCGTAAATGCCCTCTCTAAGAACAAAAAACAGCATCTATTGGACCTGATAACATTACAGGCTGCATCCTACATGGGCTTCAACAGGAATTAGCAACATCATTGGGTACTTTTTTCATTCGTAGTCTAAGCACCGGCTTCATCCCAGCTAAATGGAAAATGGCCACCATTAAATCATCATGGACCTTATCAACAAAGATATAGGTAATCTCCAAACACTTGACCCTATTCAGTTTGGATTTGTTATAGGGAGTTCATGCCTGTTAAACATGGTGTATTTCTTTGAGACAGTCACCAGGGCCCTGGACGAGGAGAAAATTATGCATACAACCTTCCAGGACTTGGCCATGGCTTTTGACACTATCCCCCACTCAGGCATTATTGACAGACACACCTATCTAGGTATCAACCTTTATATCATTAGGTCGGCCTCTAACTAGCTCACTGATAGAACCCATACAGTCAAAATAGGGGAATCCACCTCCAACAGCAGACCCGTAACCAGTGGTGTTCCACAGGGATCAGTCCTGGGACCTCTACTGTTTGGAATCTATTTCTCCCAAGTACAAGCAAAAACTAAAGGTCTGTGGCTGACAAAGGTTGCTGATGACTGCAAACTGGGAGTGGTCATAGAATCTCTAAATGATGTCAACATCCTACAAGAGGGTCGTACGCAAACAAAAGATTGGTGCCAAAGTCACAGCCTTAAACTCAATGCAAAAAAAGTATGATCATCCCTTTCAATAAGAGCAATGTTCGTGCTAACTACCACATCAATGGAAACACCCTAAGCATGCACTCAGTGGTGAAAGACCCGAGTACACAGGTTGACAGCAACCTTACCTTTGATTGCCATGTCACCACTGTGGTAAGAAGGGCATTCTATATTGCTCATCTCATATGTAAGGACACTGCCACCAGAAAAAAAAGAAGTTATAACTTCCATGTACTCTTCCCTCATCGGGCCAGTAATTGAGTACAAACGCCCCTTTTGGTACGTACCTTTCCAGGCACTTGCAGCAATTGGCGAGACCACAGAGGTTCCTCACAAGGAGAATTCAAGGTATTCAGCATCTGTCCTATGTGGATCTGCTGAAATCACAGTCACTTTACTCCATTTCGTACAGTCTACTTGGTGGAGATCTCTGCCTTGTGTATAAGGCAATCTCTGACTCCTCGGTCTACAGACCTTAACCTGGTATGTGACAGTACTAGAACCTGCTGGAGGGACAGATTTGTCTCCCAGAGGTTACCGCACTTATGGAACAAACTCCCAATTCATGGCAAGTGGAGCACCTCTCTGGCCGTCTTCAAGCACAATCTGGACAGTTGGATGGGTAACCATGAATTTACCTCAGGGGTTCCTCCTGTGTCTCTCTGGGACAGGGGCAGTAGGTGCAGATAATATAAACAAGGGTATAATTTGGCTGGGCTTGTAAGGGCCCTAGGGCCATTAGTCTAGTAACTTTGTATAATCCTAAACTGTGTTTCTTTTGTGAAGTAATTCATTTGACCTTTGCTTGTAATATGTCAGTTTTAGGCAGTGCAGTACCCCAGTTAACACACACAAAAAATAAAAATAAACTAGATGTCTGTCCATATAATACCCCTCTGGAAAGTTGTCACCCTGTTTGATCTGGGGACTCTTCACTACTGAGGAATGAATGAGCTCTCATTAGGGAAAAGCTTGATGATGGGTAGGAATGGGGGTAACCCCCCCCCCCAAAAAAAAAGAACTACTCATCTAAACTCCATCCATGTAAAGCCACATGTTTACAATATATTGCCTCAGGTATTTGATTTTGTCTTAAGCAAAAGGACTTTGGCTGGGGGAAAAATGGAAACAGACAAAATCATCACATTTGGGTCATAGCAACTGAGTCAAGAAATCTGGCATACCAAAGCCTCATACCTTTGCAACAAACAAATCTTAGCATTCACAAACACCTGGAAAGAAGTAAGCAAGCTAATTTGCTACACAAAAGTAAATAACACTTCATTCTTTTACTCTGAATGACTTTGCCTCATTATTTTTCAGCACACTACCAGGATATTTCACACCACTCTCCTATTTCAACTAAATTCCACTGAAATAAAGAAAGCCTGACGCTTTCTCTACCCAGTCACAGCTCTCCATGCTGTGATAGTCTGTTACCTTGATTCATTAAGTAATTTGCAGCTTTGCTATCCAAGCAGTTGTGCCACACATTTAGTCTTTTGCTCCTGCAACAAAACTTTCTCAATATTTGAAAGAAAGCAGTAGTAATCCTCATATCTAGGTACATCAGTTTTCTGAACTGTATCACTTTTTTCCCCACCAAATGATATTGCTTGTGAAAGCTTTTTGCAACCAACTTTTGTTGGCTTTGTTTACCAATATAGCATTCTCGTATAACATCAGCACAATTTCCTAAAGCACAGAAATACTCAAACTGCCATGCACAGTAACTGATGCATTCCTCATCAACACAAAGGCCACCTTACCAATACCTTAATTGTCTGTTTCACCAAGGCCTTTATCTCAGTCAGCCACAGAAAACCAATTGGCTCCCTCATACACAATAGTTTTGGAGCCTTCACCTTATAGTGCTTCTCTTTGCAAACAGAACTTTTCAGTTAAAATAGGTACTTGTCCCCCATACAAAGATTCATTACAGTATGCCCCAAGGTTCTATACTAGCCCCTTTCCTTAAAATATTTTCATTAACATCTTGTCCACTAGATTAAAAGAGATTAGTCTCTTTGCCAATGATACTGCGGTAGCATTGTCGTCTCACAGTAAGACGTTGTCCTGTTAGATTCTCAGCTAGAGCATCTTCTGTGTGGAGACATGCGTGAATGGGTGTACCTTCGCTGAAGGTTGTGCATCAGGGCCGGCAACTCGGCACGTAAAAATCTACTGCCAGTCATTAGCGGACCGGAGTTCTGCTGTGGCGACCCCTAACCAGGAAAAGCCGAAAGACACAGCAGTCTCTTTGCCAATGACCTGTCCTTCTGTAATTCAACCTCTAACTATAGAAATAGTAGAGACAATGTCACATTCTTCATAATCTACATTTATAGTTACTTGATAAATAGCTAATCCATAATACTAAAAAAAAGAAAAAAATTTATGTCCTTTGGCACTCACCAAAAGCTAAATGGCTTATCACCTCTCCTCTACCTCTGACCTTAAAAACAACCGTCCTATTGAGTGTGTCTTCCCTTTCAAATATCTTAGTGTCATTCTCCATCCAACGTCTACTCCATTTCTACCCTGTATGGAAGTCACAGGATATCCAGGTACATCACCCCTTAAAGAAGGGATGCTATAGGCAAAAGTATATGACAGTTAGAATATACACTACCAATTCTGGCTTGTGCCACCAAGAAAATCCTGAAGGAACTCCAAACCGACTCTAACAAAATCTGTCACTTTATTTTTTCTTTTACAAAAATGCAGAACACCACTGTATTATTCTCCAGAAAGCCACTGATTCTGGATAAAAGAACAAGTTGATCTTTTCAGTTTTATGCAGAGGTCTTGACCTTATGTATAGAGTCTTATACAATGATACCTCTGCCCCTCTAAGCTGCAGACTAGCTGTAAAAATGCCCCATGTCAACTTTGATCCTAATCCAACAGTGTTCTAGTACTCATCAGCCTATAAACAATTTTTCTTCCACTGACCATGCCTTTTCAGTTTTGGGACACACCTTATAGGTTCATAGGTGTTTACTAGGCTAACAACCACAAGTGCCTTTTTAAGCCTAGCCATGCATCCCAAATCTCTGACAAGTTCTGATACCCTTGATAAGTGTAAGCAGGGGTTTGCGAGATAAAACATTTACAAGCTAGGGCCTGGTAGATGAACCATTTACAGGTTGCCTGTGTCCATTAGAAGCATAGGTGCCAAACCAGGGATGAATTTCCAGTTTCCCATCCAGTTATCCAAGTTGCACTTGAATTGGGTTAGGGAGGAACTCTGCTTCACATGGATGGGGAGTCTGTTCCAGAGATGGGGTAATTTCTGGGATACATACCTGTCTGTCCAGCAGGTCCTAGTTATATCATAGGCAAGGTTTAAGTCTTTAGAATGGGTACTTCTTGTACTGTTTGTTTTGGGAATATGCAGTAGATCCATCAGAGTGGGGTCTGACAAATGCTGTGTTTGTCAGGCATAGATCTCCCCTAAAAAGCCTGTAGGATATAGAATACAAGAATAGAGCTTTGAGGTGGTCTGCATTGGACATTTTACTTAAGCCCTGTATTCGTTTAGTGAGTAACCTGTGTGGACATTCCAGTTGTTGGATATGCCTGGTTAGGTACATATCAGAGGAGGCATTGTACTCCATGATAGGGTCTAATGAATGCCGAATACAGTGGACCAATGACTTCCTTGGACTTAGAAGCCATACCTTTGTTTATAAGTTTTACAACATAAAATGATTCCCTCACTACTGTAGACATGTGATGGTCAGCGTCTAGATTACTATCTATGTGTGTCCCTAAGTTCATGACTACTGGGTCAGCTCTAAGGGGTATGTTGTCAATATGATAGTTACCTGGGGTGGATGACTTCCTGAAGGGTACTTTCATGCATTTCTTGGCATTTAAATAAAAATAATCATGGATCTCCAGCCATTCCAAGTCTCTTACAATATTTTTAACTTTATGTATTACAGTGGCTAAACTAGCAACAATTGTTTTCAAATATATATTTTTTTATTTATTTTTAACTCATGTCTATAATCCAATGTATATGTTCAAACATTTCAAAATTGTATATCATATGGAACATTTACAAAGTATAAGAATGATAAAGCACTCAGACAAATCACTCAGGTCCAAAAATTATAATTTCCTTTAAGTGTACAAACCCACACGTAATCCAGGGCAACTTTTATTGTCATTTTTCCTAATTCAGACTAGCAAAATTAATTAGACAGTCGGTGATTCTCTCTTTGCAAACTCTGTAAGTAGATCCTGGAACTCTCTTCCAGCTGATATTACCTTAATTTCCACCTTAGGTCAATTTAAAACTAGACTCAAACAACATTTGTCACTTAACTGACTATGTCAATGTATCAAGCCTGGCTAACTCTCTCTAGAATGTGTAAAAATCTGTTAACCAGTTTACTGTGTAATTTAATTTAATCCTGACTTGTGCTCAAGATTAACTGTAACCTGTGGAACTTGTTTAACTTACTTATGTAATCTCTGCAAAAAGTCTATTTGTAATATGTAATGCTGGTATTATGTAATGCTCTATCTGCTTACCCTTGCAGCTTTTCCCCCTGGGCCTCCGCTGAAAATGGACATGCATCCAGTCGGACTATCCCAGTCAACAAATGTAAAATAAAATAAAAATAAAATAAATTTAGTTTTAGTCCACGCTTCTGACACCAGTTGTTTGTCTGTGTCAGACCCTCCTGGAGAACATTTGTCAGTGTAGGATTCAGTGGCAGCTGCTAATTTGCAATCATCTGCAAATGTAGTCAGCCAAAGACCACTGACATTGCCCTTGACTTCAGAGAAGTAAATGACAAAAAGGAGCAGTCCAAGGACTGATCTTTGAGGGATTCCACTTGTGACTGGCCTCTTTGGAGAGGTGAACTTCCTAATTCTAACTTCTTGGGTTCTGTCGGTGAGCCAGTTGGCTATCCAATGAGTGACATAACGCATTTGTACCTAACCTCTTGAGTTTGTCAACAATGCCCGAGTGGGGTATTGTATCAAATGCCTTGGCCAGGTCAAGGTAGGCAGTGTGAACTATTTTGCCCTCATCCATTGCTTTGGTGACCTTCTCAAAGAAGTCCACCAAGTTGAGTAGGCATGATCTGCCTGTGACAAAACCAAACTGGGTTGGCTCCAGTATCTGGTGGGATACTATATCCCTATTGATCATTTCCATGATAATTCTTTCCATGGTTTTATATATAAGACATGGGACACTCTTCCAAGCAAAATCCATAACATATGTTATTACAGCACATTCAGTCAAAAAATGTTCATTTCAGTGAAAGAGTCATTTGCTCCTGTTTCATTTCCCCCATAATATTTCACTAATTAACGAATTATTCTCTGGAACTGCAACATAATTATATTTTACTCCCAGTCCTGTTGTATCACTCACCCCCTTTTCTTTTTTTGTTTTTTCCTCTTTTCTCTACATCAGTCCGAATCCTCTTTCTAATTTTAATCTCAGTGAAAATGAGAATGTCAACACCATATCTGTTTACATGTTGTGATGACCCTCCACCTCTGGGCCAGTAATCAAGGAGCCTCAATCCTCACCACTGGCATCAGTGGGGGACATTTCATGGGAGAATAACAGGTACACACCCAGTATTTCTAGATGCAGCTCTCTTCATCAAGTACAATCAAACACAGTTTCCCTTAAGAGCACACGGAACACAGTCAGTCCGTGTCTGGTTCCTCTCTCTTACTCCAGATCCCCAGTAAGATTCCCCACTGGCACAGCTATAGACTTGAGTCCTTAGCCAGGGTTTCAAGCCAAGTCATCCAACACTCTCTCTGTCCAACCACTGCTTTGTGTCCCTGCCCAAGTAGCTGACACACACACTCTTTGAGATTTTATTTGCACACACAAAGACACACACCTGAGACAAGCTGGCACAGGTTTACTAGCTATGCCCCTTCTTGCCCAGACTATAAGGTAGTTTTCACTGCCACCAGAACCCCTCACCTGCTACTTTAAGGCCCTTAACAAAGGGTGTCCAATTTTACTGAGTGAAATTAGTATTACTACAAGTGCTAGTTTGACCAAGAGCAGGCTGTTAGTAGTAGCCCACACAATGTCACCAAATAAATATGCAAATACTCTCAAAACATAAATAACTCTACAAAGATCAGTCACAATGAAAGGTTTAAATGTATTTAATCATAAATAACATAAATAATAAAAAAACAAGATAATACTAAATATCAATTCACAGTGACATCAGAGTTCAAACCACAGGAAATATTTAAAATAACATTGCAGGACAGGCTCCGACAAAGAAAAATAGCTAAACTTAGCTTCACTATATTACTGACTGAATGTAAAAGAATCACTATTCCCTACTTACTTAGAGCAAGGCAGATGATGTGGTGAATGGCCCTTCTTGTTGTCAGGCCAAGACAGAATACAAAATGTGCAGTCTCAGTAAGAGACTTCTCAAAATGGTATCTAAAATATTACCTCTGGGATAGCTTGCAGAATTGCATCATTTCTGGTCATCTGACTTCTAGTTCCCATGCAAAACCCACATTGCTGAAAGCTGGCAGGATTTAGCACCTACCTGTAAAAATACACACACAAGAGCTTTTGCTCAGATCTGTGGCAGGTGCTGGAAGACCTAAAACAATTTCATACCTCCATGCTTCCAGAGTAGTAATTAGTTCACCCCAAGCACAATACAGAAAGCTTCCTAGTACAGACTTTTTGTCTCTGTCTGCACTGAAACCTGTGAGATAGCATCTTTATGGTCTAGCGTATAAAGTGATTTAATTTCAGGCATATTTTAAAGTTTGCTGGACTGAGGTTAACCTTCTGTTTTCCAGATTCCTCTATTAAAACATACACATTTAAACAGTTACAATAGTGCATGTACATTTCTGTTCTCTTCCAGTAGGGCACACTGTGGATACATTTCAAATACAAGCACTTTACAAGTACATTTTCAACACAAACACCTGTACAAATCAGTTTGATATACACATGGCATATGATTCTCATACAAGCCTGTAGCACAAGCATCTTGTATAAATTAGATATTCACAAATGAAATATAATTATTTACAAAATTCCAGCTAGCTGTGCGGACAGTACCTCCTGTTGTCACAGCTCTCCCCCACTTTGAGGACTCAATTTAGTTTTTCAAGTACCCCTTGAGAAATATTGCTTGAGAGGAATGAGCCTACTGAGCAGTACATTACCCCATACCCTGTCTTGAAATCCCAACGGCCTTGGCATTGCTGACCTCAGTACAGTGCTGCACTGTCATATCATACACCTGCAATCCTAGGCTCCACCATATTAACTTGATATTTAGCTGGCTGTAGCCATAGATACCCCTCAGACTCCTCCTGCCTTCTACTACCAATACTTAGTACCAGAGCCTCCCTATCATGGTAAAGTTCCATCCTGTTAACATGGTACAGTTTGTGCCCCTGTCTAGCAGTGCTACCATGTAGTTAACATCACTGACCTTCCTTACCACTTTGAAGGATCCATCCCAAGCTGCCTGCAGCTTATTGTGTCTGACAGGAATGAGAACCATCACCTGCTGCCACACATACTCTCTGGCTCAAGCATTTCTGTCATACCAGACCTTTTTCTGCTGTTGAGCTTCTGCCAGGTTTTCCTGGGCCAAGCCCATGAGTTCCCTGAGCCTTGTCCTGAGGTTTGGGACATATGCCACAACAGACTCCTTGTGGGAGTCACACACACCCTCCCATTCATCGCAATTTAAATCTACAGATCCCCTCACCCTATGCCCACACAGTAACTCAAAAGATGAGAAACCTGTGGATTCCTGCGGCACCTCTCTGCAAGCAAACAGATGGGTCAAATATTTCTCCCACTCCCTCTTAAACTGGGCTGCAAAGCCCCATAGTATGTTTTTTTAGTGTAGAGTTTAACCTCTCCATCAGACCATTAGTCTGGGTGTGGTAGGGGGCACGTTTTACATCCTTCACCCCACAGTGCTTCCACAGACAAGCCAGCAGGTCTGACAGGAAATTGGCACCTCTGTCAGTCAGTATTTCTGTTGGGAAACCTATCATGCTGAAAATCTGTAACAAAGCATTTGCCACCTTTTCTGCCTCAATGGAGGACAGGGCCACTGCCTCAGGGTATCTGGTAGCATAATCTACCACTAGGATATACTTCTTCCCTGTGGAACTTGGGGTACTCAGAGGCCCCACAATATCAATAGCTACCCTCTGAAACGTCTCCTCAATGACAGGCAAAGGCATCAAAGGAGCTTTGACCTTTTCTCCTGCCTTGCCTACTTTTTGGCACTGCTCACAGGTCTTGCAGTATCCTGTTACATCCCTGGAAATCCCAGGACAATATCAGAGGCCCCACAATATTCATAGCTACCCTCTGAAATGTCTACTCAATCACAGGCAAAGGCATCAAAGGAGCTTTGACCTTGTCTCCTGCCTTGCCTACTTTTTGGCACTGCTCACAGGTCCTGTAGTATCCTGTTACATCCCTGGAAATCCCAGGCCAATAAAAGTTCTGCATAATACATCTCTTGGTACACTTTATGCCCATATGACATGCAAAGGGAATGTTATGGGCTATGGCTAGAAGTGCCAGATGATAGGGTCTGGGCAGTACCAACTGCTGTATTGTCTTACCCTCTAGCCCTCCCTCAGGGGCCCATTCTCTATACAGTAACCCTTTGTTCCAGTATATGGATTCCCCTTTTCCTTGGGAATCAGGCACCTCCCTAGCTACCGCCCTCAAGCCTTGTAATGTAGGGTCTACGAGCTGAGCCTGCCTCAACTATCTCTTTGTAACTCTTCCCAGCTCCCCTTCCACAGGAAGTGGGTACTACTACTTACCTTTGCCCTTGCAGTCACTCTGTCCAAAGGAACATCAGTACCTACCAGCACCTGTGGCTCACCTTCAGTGTTACCACTACTGTATAGCTCCCTCCCTGAAGTAGCCACCTCACCTGTCCTGGCTTCAATGTGCGGTGTGTCTGACTCTCCCCAGGCTACCAGATCCACATGCAGGTCTACAAGCCTGACTGTGTGTAACTGCATGCACACAAGGTACTTCAGTGTCAAAATCAGTCCCTGTCAGGACATTTGCAGGGATATCCTTAAGGACGCCTACTTTCTTGCTTCCTTTTCCACCCTCCCAGTCAAGGCCAACCCTAGCCAAAGGTATTTGGAATGGGATCCCTCCTGAAGCTCTGACTGGAGTAGACTACCCAAGCAAGTAGTGCTTCTTTTAACCATTGCAGATATCACAATAGTTAGGCCAGAGGTTCTCTATCTTAGCAGTGGCCTGTTTCCCGTCTACTAAGGATATAACCTCTTGTGGTAGTTTGGTACCCTTGTTGTCTCCAGACAGCTTACCACTGGCATTCTGTTATTCCCATTTGCTGGTTTCCCCATCTTTTGTTCCTGACCTTGCTTCCATGAGCATCTATATGCTACATGGCCCCACTGGTTACATTTAAAACATTTAACCCCTGATCCTGGCCATATACCATGGACTAGTGCCTTCCCCTGTTACTAGCAGCCTCTGTTAGGTGGTTTAGGCTGCTCACCATGGATTCCCTTATACCCATGTGCAGCACTGGGTATCCCTTTCCTGTGCAGTGATACCCTGCTTGCTAGGTATAGGTCTCCTTCTTCCCCAACTCATCTGCAGTGTTGCATTTCCTGTCTGCCAACTAGATTCTCATCTCCTCAGCCAAAGTGCTAAGGGCTTGTTCCCTCAACAAAAGGTCTACCAGTTTTTCAAAAGTGATGGCCTGCACCCATTCACCTACTCACCCACCTATGAAAATAAATGCTTAGTTCAGCAGCATAATCACACACACTTTCATCTGCCTTGCGTCTATGCTCATGAAACTTTTTCTATAAGATTCGGGTGTTAACATTCCAATAAGAAATTTTTAACTGTATTATAATTTAAGGAGTCAGTATCAGGCAGTTTAGAAACAGCAGTTACAGCTTTACCATGTAGTAAGGAGGTCAGGAACTGTACTTAGAGCCTTCGGTGAACATTATACTGTTTGCATACTCTTTCAAACGTATGAATAAAACTATCAGAATTATCACCTTCTTGGTACTGAGGAAGGAGTTTACTGGCTTTTATTGCTTCTGGGGTATAGTTACTCCCTTCCCCATTACCTCCATGACCCTGGCAGAGAGTCGGCATTTCCTTTTTATGTTGCCTCTGTCTCTGCCTCTCATTTTTTTTGGCTTCGAGATGTCTGACTCTTCCATCTGTTTCCCCTTTTCTTCAGCCTGCAAATATGGCAGTCTCTCTGCTGATTCTAGTTCCAAATGTTTGGCCTCCAGTTTAAGTCTCTTTAACTGCGGACAGATTTTTAAGTCCTCTGAGGAAAAATTGAACTGTCTGTTTCTGAAAGTGGTTCATCCCCAAGGCCAGTCAGGTTGTCTTCCTGGTTGCTGGTCTGTGCTGCAGCTGTGGTTAAGGCTGCAATCATTTCCCCCATAGTCAGGTTGGCATGTACCAGTCCTCTGGCTTGACACATCTCAGCCAACTGGCTCCTTGTCAGCTTGCCATAATCCTCTGCTGACATGCTTGCCTGCTCTCCCTGACTAATTAAGCTAACAAAAGTGAATAAATACAACTATTGTGATATGAAACTCTGAATGTCTACCATATGGCTGCTTGAGAGTATAAACACCTTCTTTAGTGACCACTGTTTACAGGCTACAGAAGTTCAATATCCACACCACTGTTCACTAATATGTGATGTGGTGATCCCACCACTGCCAACCAATGTGTGACATGGATATCCCACCACTACCAACCAGTATGTGATGACCCTCAATCTCTGGGCCAGTAATCAAGGAAGCCTCAATCCTCACCACTGGCACCACTGTGGGACATTCACTGGGAGGATAACAGGTACACCCTGTATTTCCAGATACAGCTCTCTGCATCCAGCACAATCAAGCACAATTTCCTTTAAGAGCACACAGGGAACACAGTCAGTCTGGGGCTGGTTCCTCTGTCTTTCTCCAGATCCCCAATAAGACTCACCAGTGGCACAACTGTAGAGTTGAATCCTTAGCCAGGGCTCCAAGCCAAGTCCTCCAACACTCCCTCTGTCTAACAAGTGGTTCGTGTCCCTGCCCAAGTAGCTGACACACACACACTTTCAGATTTGTTTTGCACACACACACAAACACACACCTGGGAAAGCCTGCCACAGGTTTACTAGCTATGCCCCCTGTTGTCCAGACTATAAGGTAATTTTCACTGCCACCAGAACACTTTGCTAGCTAATTTAGGGAACTTAACAAAGGGTGTCCAATTTTGCTGAGTGAAATTAATATTAATACAAATGGTAGTTTGACCAAGAGCAAGGCTCTTAGGAGTGGCACACAGTGTCACCAAATAAATATGCAAATACTCTCAAACCTTAACTATTTCTACAAAGATCAGTCACAATGAAAGGTTTAAATATCTTTAACAATAAATAATAAAATAATAAGACAATAGTAAATATTAGTTCTCAGTGACATCAGAGTTCAAAACCACAGGAAATATTTAAAATAACACTGCAGGACAGGCTAAGACAAATAAAGAAAAAACAATATGTAAACTAAGCTTCACTGTTTTCCTGACTGAATCTAAGAGAATCACTATTCCCTACTTAATTAATAGAGCAAGGTAGATGATGTGGTGAATCGTCCTCCTTGTTATCAGGCCCAAGACAGAATACAGAGTGCTGTCTCACTAAGAGACTTCTCAAAATAATATCTAAAATACTACCTCTGGGATACCTTGCAGAATGACATCATTTCTGGTCATCCGACATCTCGTTCCCATGCAAAACCCCCATTGCTGGAAGCTGGCAGGTTTTAGAACCTACCTGTAAAAATACACACACAAGGGCTTCTGCTCAGATCTGTGGCAGGTGCTAGAAGTCATAAAACAATTTCATACCTCCATGCTTCCAGAGTAGTAATTAGTTCACCCCAAACACAATACAGAAAGCTTCATAGAACAGACTTTGTGTCTCTGGCCACATTGAAACCTGTTAGATAGCATCTTTATGGCCTAGCCTATAAAGTGATTTCATTTCATATTTATTTTAAAGTTTGCTGGACTGAGGTTAACCTTCTGTTTTCCAGATTCCTCTGTTAAAACATACACATTTAAACAGTTAGAATAGTGTAAGTACATTTCTGTTCTCTTCCAGTAGGGCACAGTGTGGATACATTTCAAATACAAGCATTTTACAAATAATCTTTTCAACACAAACATCTGTACAAATCAGTTTGATATACACATGACATACGGTTCTAATACATTTGTAACCCAAGCATCTTGTATAAATTAGTTTGATATTCACAAATGAAATATTTACAAAATTCCAGCTAGCTGTGCTGACAGTACCTCCTGTTGTCACGCACACAATATTAATGAAGAATTATAGGCTGTCATACTTGTACGTGTGTATATACCTAGCATGTATAAAAATGTGCTCATGTTTATCCAGTAAGCTAAGCCTTTTAGAGTAATCAGAGTAATCTGTGGTAGGTTCATTTCTAAATAATTAATGAGAGTTATTACATTTATGGTACCTTGAAGCTTGCAAGTCTGTATTTCATAAAGATTGCACTTTTCAGTTTGTTTACGAAGGGAAAGAGGAGGATAGAGACCTAGATCAAAAAGAAAGGGATAAAGCACTGTGTCAGTAAAGCTGAACTACCAGAGGCTGTGTTCTGAATAATTGATTATTTGTGGGCAGGGACTACCAGGGGAGTGTCATTAAATATATATAACAGCTTTGTTTAACTAACAGTTGGGTGGGTTTGCAGGAAGAAAAAAACTGAAAATTATTTCCTAAAGTGAGTTGCTAATAGAGTACCAGCCACCTTCATTGTTCTCTGACAGTGATTGCTCTTAAAATCCGGGACAGCAAAGTGAAATGCACACTTGGTAATGCTGGCCAAGCCACTGAATGAATACTTTCTACCAAGTGAGATGCATTTAAAAAAAAGTAAAACCAATACATCCTTGAAAAAAAAGCAAATAAATTTAGTTTTTCTGACCAACATGTTAAAGAAAAGAAATAAATATCAAGAGTTCTGGTCCTTGAAATCTTTTCTGAGTGGTATGTTTTGTATTGTCTGATGAAGCGGCAGTGTCAGCCATGAAAGCGCTCACAATAAAATTATTTTATGCTTTTATTCTGCCTTGGCTTGCTCTACCAGTGTTTTTTGTGCTCTTTTTTGAGTGGGGTTGCATGCCTTTCAAACCTTTTGTTAGTTAACTGATGTGTGTGCTCAGAGAATGAGAGAGAATTTTTCTTGCAAAAATCATTTCATTTTCTTCAAGGTGGTGCATTCTTGGAGTTAGAATATACAAGTAATTGAGTCTGTGTATGTTGGGGGTTGTCCCTCTAAAAATGTTGCTGTGTGTTTAATATTGTTGAGATGTGTACTGGAAGCACGGAAAGGCATAGTACTCTCAGCTCTCAGTCATTTATGGCTTAGTCTTGTGAAATGGAGATTTCGGAATTTATTGTTACTGAATTCAGTGTTGGGCTATGGACCCCCTAAGAAGCATTAAAGTAGCCAAAGCTTGCCACTAATAGATTGATAATATCATGCAAAGTGAGTTAAATACAGAACTGGACACAATTTGCAGATGTGTGGTGGTGTGCAGAAACTACTTCCATAAACATTGCAGGTACAAGTGCTGCCACAAAGGATGGTGGTGTAATAGGTGAACAAGTGGGAGATAATTTGAAATACAGCTCTGGACACATCCCTATCTTCAGAATGTAAGAGAAAAAGAAGTTGAGCAAGGTCATGTCACACTTAGCACCATACCAATCCGAACCCACAGCACACTGCCACTGAAGCACATGTTGCTGCTTTTATGTAGTCCATGATCCTTGCAATCTGTACACATTAGCTGTAGTGTTGTCACATGCAGCTAAGCACTTTCTTCATACTTGTTCAAACCAATCACACACAACAGTTGGTTTCATTATTGTACTCCATCTTGTCATACTCAGTTGCACAAAAGGTAGAGTCACTATTTTGTGCAACAACTTTTCTTCTCTAAATCACAAATGCTAGCACACATTCACTAGTTCCATGGTCAGTCTTACTGTTTTGACCTGTTTAATCAATAAAGGTTCCATTTTTACAGAAACAGTTTCTATGTATATGCCTTTTGGTTAGAGAGCCATGTGTGTTATTGTCCAGCTGCACTCAGCAAAGAGAGCTGCCAGTTCACTAAAATGAATTCATCACATGCACTCCTTCAGTATTTATTTATAGGTTTGATCCCTGCCCCCCCCCCCCACACACACACACACACACATACACATATACAGGCACACTCACTGCTGATTTTTAGCGAAATTTTAATGAAGCATCTTCCATGTCACTACTGAGAACTCCCACTTCACAGTGATCGACATTAACCACATTTCTCTTTTTACAGATAAAAATGAATATCACCTATGACCCAGACCTTTCCAAGTCAAAGAACATAGCAACAGACAAATAAAGCTTGTAGAAATTTTCATTACTACAGTAGTTTTGTAATTTTGACAGTAAATAGATCTTTAACTTCATAGTTCTATCAGATGGTCACATGGGAGTGGGAAGACACAAAATTGAAAGGATGTATGCAAATTGTGATGGCAAGTAGTCAGATGTGCGTAAGAGACTGCTCTGCATAAGTATTTGATATACATACATATATATATATATATATATATATATATATATATATATATATATATATATGGGTCTATTTCACTTCACCTAAAACTCATGTCACTGGCATTTATTTCAGAGACCAAATCACCTAAAGTTCACTTCATCTAAAACTTTATTTCACTAACAATTAATACTGGCAGTGTGTTGAGTACTGTAAGGCAAGTAAAAGGTATATGTCCTTTTCCCCATTGTAGTGCAATCCTGGAGTTAGTATGTATAGTTAGGGGGGTGTGGGGGGCACAGCCCCCTACCTAGTTTGGTTTTACCAAACAATATAAAACCAAACCGAACAATATAAAACTAGTGCGGGGCTACGCCCCCCCTAACCCCCTAATTATATATATTAACTCTAGGATCGTACTACGGTGGGGAAAAAGACATATACCTTTTACTTGCCTTACAGTACTCTACACACTACTAGCACTAATTGTCAGTGAAATTAGTTTTAGGTGAAGTGAACTTTAGGTGATTTGGTCCATATATATATATATATATATATATATATAGAGAGAGAGAGAGAGAGAGAGGGATGGTCAGTGATATCAGTTTAAATGCAAGCAAAAAAGCTTAAGAGTAATAGGAAGTGGTGGGTAAAAGGTAAGAATGTCAGTAAATGCTGTTTTGAACTTAGTTTAGCAGCAGTTCAGCTATACTGGAATCCATTAAAGTTGTGCAGTTTGGACATATTCTCAGTAATTTAAGTTGACAGGTAGACTCGGAACAGGTAAAAACGCAATCAAATTAGTAAGTGATACACTGAAAGAGAGGCTAAGAGCACAGATTCAGTAGTACGTGAATCAGCGGGTTAAAGCTAAATTCCAAAAACATGGTGCAGCACTGCAGACAAGCAATGCTGAAAGCAAACCACTAAAACTGTGTTAAAAGTTAACAACTGTACTAAAAAAAGCTTAGTTAAGTATTCAGAGCAGAGCAGTGGTGTACGATTAATGTTACAGCAAACATGGCATGACAAGAAATACTATGCTGTGGTCAAAACTGCATGTTTACAAACCTACAGCAACCATATCAAACTCTGTTCCAATCATAATTCTCAACTGTACAGATTTTCACAGAATGTCCAGATTTTTACCTCATGTTTTTTGTCCGTTTTTCATAAAATTGTTGTTTTCTGGCAAATCATTAAAGATTGAACTTAGAAAATAATGACAGGTGTTTGAGTTTCAGACTTCATACCCTTCAGAAAATTCATGTTAATGTAAAACCTGTTGTTCTATCAACTTTCTAAGTTTGTAAGAGCAATATTTAAAAATTGTCCCTATTTTTGGACCTCTGTCCCACTTATATTAATGGCTTGGTCCAGATTTCTTGCTCTAAGAAGTTGAGAAGTTTGGAATATCAGACTATAAAATTGCACCATAGAATGCCGCAATAAAAGTGACCATCCCAAGAATGAGAAACAATTCTTATTCCATTAGAATCACCCTGTCACTCTCCTACTTTGGATACATTGGAAGAGTCTTCATTGGTTCTGTTTCAGTTGCTTTATTTTATACAAACATATCACGATAGATGTTTGCTGACTTTAACTTATATACAAAGTAACTGCTGTATTCATGCATGCTTACTCTGGCTGCATTCTCAAAATGGCATTAGGAATGACGCTTGATATATATATATATGTGCACACTCAATCTTTAACCTGCTGCTGCTGAAAGATACAGTACATAGCACGTGCTCTCTGATCTACAACCTACCTCTTGAAAAAACAAAACATGCAATGTTATGGATATTTTGACATTCAGATGTCAGTCATGCATTAATACAAGATATAATACATATATACACAGTTAAGTCCATGTTGCTACATATTTCACACTGGGCTTAGATACTCGTCCATAATGTGTGATACAAAACTGGGAATTGGGCTTAACTACTTGAGCTGTCTCTGAAGAATGTTCGATCCGTGATTTACTTGGAACATCTTCAGGGATGGAATCAGAGGTAGGAGCACCCTATGGGATAGAAACAGTAGTTGGCTCTCTGAGATTTAGAGTCTAAGTCACTATAACAATGTTGTGATGATTCTGGTACAGGTAACAGATGTTTACAGTTTCGCCTGTTGTGCATACCTTCCGAGTCTATAAGGTAGGATCTCGTTTCAGGACATTTGTCAATAACTTTCCCTATTCAGTCAAAACCTTTTTCGGTTTGAAGTCTGACCATTTCTTCTTCCCTTAATGGAGAAAGAAGTTTGCTCGACTTGTATGATGACTTCTGGATTGAACGTTTTTTAAATAATTGAGCCTTGATGGTCTTATTATCCCTGGCTTTAGGCTTTAGTAGATTGGTAGGAATAGGTAGCATAGTTCTTGTCTGCCTGGAAAGAAGTCGTTGAGCTGGAGATCAGAGAACATCTTCACGAGTTACGTTCCTAAGACTAAGCAGATTTAAGAAAATGTCTGAATTGTCACGTCTTGACCTTTCAAGTAGCTGTTTCGCACTCAGCACAGCTCGCTCAGCCAGGCTGTTTAACTGGGGATACCCAGGACTGCTGGTAATGTATAGAAAGTCCCATTCTCTTGCAAATTTATTAAACAACTGGCTAGTAAATTGAGTGCCATTGTCAGAAATATGAGAAATTACTTTTCAGCTTATTAATAACAGTAGTGGATGTTAGATTAGGTAGTAGATCAATCTCAAACCAAATCAAATAAGAGTCTACCAATACCAAGTAGTGTTGATTGTTCCACTCAAAGATATCAGTTGCTGTCGACCAAGGTAGTTCAGGAACTGGATGTAGCTGAACCAGCTCTCTTTGCAGGTACAATCTAGTACTATTGCATACTGAACAAGAAGAAAGTACTTTATCAATGTCTTTCGGTAATGAAGGCCAAAATACTAATTCTCTCGCTCACCTCTTGATGGATGTGGAACCTGGGTGACCACGATGCAAGATCTGGATGCACTCATGTTGTAAGGATGCAGGAACAACAATTTTAGGACCTTTGAAAATAATGCAATCTTCCATCAACATTCCTTCTCTGTAGGGAAAATAGGTTTGCACTTCTGGTGGTACACTAGATTGCTTTGATGACCATCCAACATTAAGGTAGTGATTAAGCTTTTGCAAAAATCAGATCAGTCTTAGTGTGATATCTCAACTCATCAAGCCTAGTGGTAGAAAAAGTACATACTGCCATCACATCAATGTCAAAAGTTTCACCGTCAAGATGTTCTGTTGAATTCCTGGGCGATTTGGATAAGGTATCAGCCAGAGTAGTTTACCTTTCGTACAGGCCATTTTGAAGTTGTACTTTTGCAATTTGAGCATCATTCTCTTCAATCTTGCTGGAGCTGAATGTATAGGCTTCTTTAGAATAGCAACTAGAGGTTGGTGATCAGTCTCAATCTGAATAGCTTGACTATAAATATAATCATGAAACTTGGAACATGCAAATATTCTCAATTTGAGCATACTGCATCTTAGTTTGGGTAAGTGCTCTAAATGCATAGGCCACTGGTCTGCCCTCTTAAAGTATAACTGCACCTAGACCAAATTTTGAAGCATTACAGGAAAGAGTAACTGGTTTGTTCACATCATAGTATCTTAATGTAGGTGGTCATCAAACTCTTTCTGGTGCTGTTCTAACCATGACCATGCAACATTGTTGTGTATTAGCTCTCTTAAAGGTGCTGTCAACTCACTGAAGTCTGGTTTAAACATGTCTAAATAGTTGACCATGCCTAAAAAAAGTTGTAGAGCTTACACATTGTCTGGTGCTGACATCTCAAGAATGGCTGCTTGCTTGGTTGGGTCTGGTCTGGTCTCAAGCCAGTACTGGTAAATAAATGACCTACATGTGTAACTTCTGGGAGTTTGAATTTGCACTTCAGAGGGTTGAGCTTCAAGTTCACTTCACATGCTCTGTCTAGGACTGTCTTTAGGTTTCTGTCATACTCTGCTTCACCATTGTCTCCAACCAATAAATCATCAACTATTATGGCACAAAGATAACCAGAAAAAATTTGCTCCATTGCACGCTGGAAGACTTCACTTGCAGAATTTATTTCAAATGGCACCCTTAGAAGTCTATATCAGCAAAATGGAGTACCAAAAGTGGTTTGTAATGAGGATTTGACATCAAGCATCACTTGCCAAAAACTGCATCCAAAACAGAAAAAGCAGTGGCATTTGGTATTAGAGCTGCAACTTTGACTGTGTGCATTGGATGATATGGTCTTTTCGGTGCTTTCTTCAAATAACTTGTCAGTGCATATTTTGATTTTGTCTGTGCCTTTTTTTGTGAGCTGCTACCATAGACAATACGCATTCAGTTGGTTCTGTAACTGGACAAATTACACCTTGCTGCACCATTTTATCCAACTGACCCTTAACTTTGTCTTGCATAGCTATTGAAACTCTTCTTGCTGGTCTGACTACTGGAGTGACCTCTGGGTCTAACTTTATAGAATACTCCACTGGAAGTTTGTCCAATGTATCCTCGAAAACATTGGCATACTCTTGAGAAAATGGCTTCAGAAAAATTAGAAGTAGGAGCTGTACTTATGTGATGAACTTCTTTGGTAAAAAAAAGCAGATTCATTCTCAAACTATCTCAGACCCAATAAATGCCGTACTGGTCTGACTACATAGAATAACAAGTTGTAACAGTTCTTGGCCAAATAACATGAAAGCATCACTGAGCATTTGGTTTGAATCTCTTCACCTACATAAGCAACAAGTTCTGCACTACTGGCCATATTGAGTTCCTCATTAGTTCTCACCTAGCAAATGTGTCTGCTGATATAACATTACATTTTGAATGTGTCTGCTTTAAGCTCTGTGGATTTACCATTGATCCAGACTGTACAAAACACTGTTTTTGCCAGTAGATTCACTGCATCAGCTCTTGTACCAACTACTGACAAACCATCCACATAGAATGCTGACTGCTGCGCCTCTGCTTGATCAGCCTGCTTTTTTTGTGTGACCTTTACTGCTGCCTGAGGTTTACCTGATGTGCAGACTTTTTGGAAATGGTTACATTTTTTACACTTGTGACATTGCTGACTAAATGCTAAGCATTTTTCTTTTTTAGACTCATGATTTGCACCACAATTGTGACAGTTAACAACAAAGCTGGATTTGGGTTTTGCTGATTCATGCTTGTACTGTACTGAGCATGTGCCTTTAACTGAAATGGTGTTAGAACTTGCTGGAAAGCTATGTGGTTTCCTTAATGAGCCAGTAGAGGCTGTGGCTGCCATGTACTTAGTAGGCCTATTTCTGTTTGCCACATGTTGCATGCTGTCTGCGTTTGCTCTGGATCCTGCTGAAACCATGCTTTTGTCACTTGCAAGCATACTTGTGTGTTTTTCTGTCACTTCATGGATTTAGCCAATCTCTATGGCTTTACTTCACGTTAAATCACTTTCATGCAGCAAGATCTTTCTCACAGCAGCACTGTTAATACCACACACAAGCCTGTCCTTTATCAGTTCATCTTTTAAGTGATCAAACCAACACTTTTTAGCCTTATTTCTCAGATCAGTTATGTAAGCTGCAAAAATTTCCCCTGGTTTCTGATCTCCCGTGTAAAACAAATGCATCTCTAGTGCAATATTTGTCTGCGAATTGCACATTTCTCTGAACTTGCACTTCACTCGGGGTCTTCCCTTGACTCAGCATGTACAACAATAGGTTAGTTTTCACCTTCTCCTTCATATGCTGCTGGTACATACAGAAACGAACACTTCTGACCCAGCTAAGTTTAGCAAAATGAATGCCTTGGTGCGTGCATCTTTATCTGAATAAGCTGCTTGTATAAAAATATCATACTGTTGCTCAAATATTCTTCAATTCTTTGCAATATTCTGATCAAATACAAGTAGTAAGGGTTTTCAAAATCTGTGCCATATTAACACATACCAGTGAAGGGTTTTGCACATAAGCACGAACACATACACATATGCCAGAAATTTATGCCAGTACTTCTAACTTTGCTCAATAGCACAACGAGCCTCTGTATAACTGAACTTTGCAAAATAAGCATCTCTCGGGCACTGTAATATTCTTGAAATTACTGTATTGCACAAAAATCACCTCTTATCAGTATAAGAAATGTCAAATAACTGCATGATGCAAGCCTCTGTGTAACTGGGCTTTGCGAAATAAGTCTCTAGGCAGGATAATACTTTTGAACTTATTGTATTGCTAATGTCATTTATCATCATTTTTAAGAAACACTTCAAATAACTAGACAATGAGAATGAATTGGGCAGGAGAAGCTCAGAGTCAGTAACATTTCAAAGTAATGGCACCTTGGGAATAAACAATACACAACACATTTAAACTTCCCCAAAATGGCAGTACCTTTCTACGCAATTCTCTACAGTGCAAGAAACACTCTATAATGGCGGCAGTTTGCAATTAGACACACCCAGCACAAGAAACTCTTCGAAATGGCTATACTTTTTCATTTTATGAAATAGTTGCACTTTGCACACAAATAACTCTTCAAAATACATACACAGTAATAAGCACACACTGTAAGCACTTTTACACACTTTGAGATACTTCAAATAACTTTAGTTATGCCCTTGATACAATACAAAGTCATAGTTATGCCAAAGCACAGCACTTTACCAAATAACATGCAGTCACCTTGCTTTATTTATAGTTAATGTCCCCCTTTTTGCCCTTATGTTCATTTTGCTCGTTTAATCTCTTCATGCCCATTGTACTTTTCATTCGATCATTTCATCAAATACCTTTACTCTAAACATTTCCCTTAGTTGATAAGCCTTTTGTGCCGCCTGCTTTTTTAATAATGCATTTTGTGCCCTTGTAATGCCCCGTTTTGTCCTTTTTATGAAACAATGTATGCATATTATCATTACCTTTGCTTCTTTTCTGACTCCTTTTCATGCTTGTTTCTCTTAGATTACCTTCACTGTTATCTCTGCACCTCATGGCTCCAAATCTTATTTTCTTTGATCTCGGTTCCGACACTATGTCACTCTCCTACTTTGGACGGAATAGAATAGTCTGCATGGGTTCTGTTTAAGCAGCTTTATTTTATACAAAACACATCACGATAGAAGTTTACTGACTTTAACTTAAGTAACTTATATACAAACTAACTGCTGTATTCATGCATGCTTACTCTCCAGCTGCATTCTCAAAATGGCACTAGAAATTACGTGCTTGATATTTATATGTCCACTCTCAGTCTTTGATGTGCTACTTAAAGATACAGTACATAGCATGTACTCTCTGATCTACACTATCCTTCCTCAGTGTCTTAGCCACTTAGTTCTGCCTGTCTTTATGGTTCTGCACTCCCCTTTTCCATCATTCCTATACTCTTCCTACAAGACCTCAAAATTGTTGTCCATACCTAGTTTCCTTTATAGTGGTTCCCTTCAGCCCCCACCTAATTCTGTCCTCTTCGTTTCCTTTTTTGTTAACCTCCTCATCTATAATATCTATCCCTTTAGTGGCCTCTGTGACCACTCACTTTCCTTTTTCAGATTTCTCTGTCTCTTTTCCACTGCCCATGTGCTTGTTCGTTCCTGTCTGCTTTCAGTATGCCTGATTTCCTCTGGCATGTTTGTTGTTTCCTCACCTCCACTCTGTCTTTATCCACTTATCCTCCTTACTCCTATCTGACTGCCTTGGCCCATGTCTATCACCTAATTTCCTGCCTTCTGTCTTTCCTACCTTTGTCATACACCCTCATTTCTATAGCATTATTTTGTATCATAGTCAGTTTTCCTCTTCCTCATTCAGCTCATTCCAAAGGCCTCTGGGCCTCAACAGCACAACATATGTCTCTCTCTCTCTTCTTTCCTTCACCTCTTATTTATTTATTTACATTTGTTGACTGGGAAAGCTTGACTTGGACACAGCCTGTTTTCAGCGGAGGCCCTGGAAGAAATGCTCCAGACGCATGTCTTTGGAATGTGGGAGGAAACCAGAGTACCCGGAGGAAACCCAAGCAAACATAGGGAGGACATGAAGACTCTGCATAGATGGCACACCACCCAAGAATCAGACCAGAGAACCTCTTGCTGTAAGACAATAACATTAACTGCTGCACCTCTCTGCCACCCATTCATATGATTTGATTTAACTGTGGTTGCAATATAGCTTATTATTCTTAGTCTGATTTCAGACACATGCTCTGTTTGACAGAAACCAAATCATATTTGGTCTGAATGGCTGTTTTGCAGGACTTTCTAAACAATAGACTTCCAACAGACAGAAACTTTAATTCTTTAACAGCTACCTCACTAACATGGGTGTGTGTAACAAAATGTGCAGAGTTTGGACATGATTACTGACTGCATGGTGAATGAGGAGGTAGTCTCAGTCCATGTTAGAAGTACCTGCTTTGTAAATTGCTACTTAGTGACCATGATTCAATACTCCAGGGAAGAATTGCTACTTAGTGATTATGGTTCAATACTCCAGGGAAGAAATCTTATTGGACTTCAAGGCAGTAGAAGAGAGGCTTGATAACTTTAGAGTACTGACCAGCAGAAGGGGTCAGAAGATGGCTGAAGCCATGAACTCTCATACAACCACCATCAAGGAACTTCAATTGCACCATGGTGATTTAAAGAATCAGACTACCAGTCTAAAGTCTGAACTTGTAACCCTTTGCTGACACTTAATATAAAACTTGATAGAAAAACTGTCCCATAATCAGAGTTCCCAAGAAAGTGGATGGTAATAAATGTGCAGCATTTATTCAGAATAGGTTGGCTGAATAGACTGCATGGCACGTGCACCAAATAAGTGAAAGCGCCCATGGAGCTTACATACCAGCTCAGAATACTGCTGGAGTGAGAACAAAGCATGTTTTGGCCAGACTCTGTGCTGCAAAGAACTGAAGTCCTGACTACAATTCAGATGACCTAAAATCAAATATTGGCTTTGGAATTTGAAGATCTGGGCAGGACAAGGTTGGCTTGAGCAATTTGCACTGACTTGCCCATCCTGGGGGAAGGGAGATGGTGGCTTTCAGATGGCCTTTGCTGTCAAGCAAATGGATGCATGACATCAATGACTGAGGAACAAGAGATATGGTCTTGGCAATCCAAATCCATTGACCATAGCCCTTATATGTGTAAGTGCTGGAGTTTACACACTGAGGGTGAGAGCATAGGATGCTCCCCAGTCCAAATCCATTGACCATAGCCCTTATATGTGCAAGTGCTGGAGTTCATACACTGAGGGTGAGAGCATAGGATGCTCCCCAGTCCAAATCCATTGACCATAGCCCTTATATGTGCAAGTGCTGGAGTTCACACACTGAGGCTGAGAGCATAGGGTGCTCCCCAGTGATGTGGATGCTCACATTAGCCAGCAAAGGGTGGGGTTAGCAACTTAACATATGCCGTCATTGCCAGGATGCTGTCGAGGACATAAATCACCTCCATGGCTCCCTTGATAATGGTCTCTCTGTTGGCTCTCACCCTAATGGTAAGACAATAAATGAGCTAGACTGATAGGGAGAGGATTGATAGCAGGCACAGAGGGCAAAACATATAGAAAAAGGCATATATATTGATCGGTTTTGAGACATGCATGGTAAAGAATCAAATACTGACATTGTAATGGTGGCAGAACATGATGCATCCAATTGGGGGCAAGCAAATGTTTTATGAAAGGGACTACTGTGTGCAAAATGAAAGAGAGACAACTCTATGGCATTGATGAAAGAATGTCATTTGAAACCACTGAGATTTTGATTCTACTATCCAACTTTGCTGTGTCTGTTTTCCTAAGTGATAGAAGACATTTTCAGAGTCATAGGAGGTGTAAAATGTGATAAAAGTGTATAGGTTCATAGGTTCATAGGTTCATACTAGGCTATCTGCCCTAGGGCATTTATAAGCCTAGCCAGAATGTGTTTGGCTTTCGCCACCCATTTTAAATTAATTTTGCTATGCCCTTTTTCGAGGTTAGTATACTGTGCCTCTGCCTAACAGTGACACAGAAGTGATACCCGGGGTAAACCTACGATCTCCCATCCACTCATCAAGATTCCTCTTGAAGAGAGTCAATGAGGGACTCTGCCTAACCTGGACTGGGATTTTATTCCAGAGTGAAGGGAGCCTCTGGGTTATGAATCTGTCCCTCCAGCATGTCCTATTTATTTCAGTGCTGAGGTTATAGGTATGAATTCAGTTAAATGGAAGGAGATATTTTTGCTGAAATACCTAATGAAAGAGACAGACCTTCAACATCAAAGCAAGCTAAAGCAGAAAGTTTGCCCATAAAATCAGCTATAGGTGCTGTGAAGATCAGTGGACCCAAGAAAGATTTCCAATTTTCCAGTCAAGATGAGTACAAAGTAGAGGGGGTTGAAAAAACATTGGGATGATTTAACGAAGCTGCCTTTGTTTCACTGAGGTGCATGTAGAAAAATTCACTGTTTTCTTTGTTTTAGGACTCACTGCTTCAAAGTTCCAGTGCCTTAAAGTGAATATAGGAAGATCTGTTATGATCAGTCAAGGATTATTAGCAAAAGAGCTGCTTCTGAGGAGATTTATTTGCATATCTAGTTATGTATATGTGAATGATATAAAAACTAACTGTGAATGTAATATGGAAAAGATTTGATGAAAAATATCCTTGTTTTCCCACCTCTCCTCGACTAGTTTAGACCAGTATACAGGCTTTGCTGTATTCTGGGCTGTGGTGTAGTTCCTGTGGTGTCCATTGCCTTACTTGGATAGAAGGAAGTTTCTTTGCTCACTAGTGGGAGTGGGGAGCCTTGAGCAGCCTATCTGTCCCTGAAGGAGTGACCTCAGCACAAGAGCTTGTAGTAATTGGTTGTTTTGGACCATTTCTAGCTCTTTTAAAGTTCCCTGTTTAAAATCTGCGTTTGCACGGCTTTGCGCGGTTGTGCATATAGCGCAGTGCCGGTCAAACAAGGTTAAACTTTTTCTGGCTCCGCCAAGTCTGCTCTTCAAATTTTCCCTTAAGAAAGCTCTACTCTTATAATAATCTAGTCTAATCGCTTTATTATAAGCCTAGCACTTGTTCTCAAAACCTCTCTTCTAAGTAAGCACTCGCTAACTAAAGTAAGCACTACATCCACCTACCTTCCCTGTGAGTACCCACTTCCCTTAAAGGCACAGCACTCCCTTATAATATTCTAGCATGTCGAGTGGTAGATTGCTGGCATCCTGTCCGGTTCAGCTGGTTAATCTGGGAATCTTGAGATAATGCTACAATTGTCTCATGTACACAGACAACCCTCTCCTCCTCCCAACAAACACAAATACATGTGAGAGATGCAACTACATAGCCAAACTGGAGGCTGAACGCTCTCAACTCAGGACTGGCAAGACCAGACAGGAGGAGAAGGTAACCACACACACACACCAAACCCAGTCCCACATAGACCTACCACAACTGCAAACCAAACACATAAAAACACAAAGACATACTGAGGCTCTAACAAAAACTTACCAAAACAACAGAGGCTCCCAAAACAGACATCCAAAATCCACCACCTCAAAACATAACACATGCATCGCATACTTCAATAAATCAGTGTGTCAAACAATCACAGCCCTTAAGGCCAAACACCATGCCTGATACACTAGTAATAGGTGACTCTATAGTCAGACACACTGACGTTCCGCTTACCAGGCTGAACAAGGAGAGGGTAACGGTGAGCTGCTTATCGGGAGCTAGGATCCGCCACATAACACACACTCAGGTCACTCCAAAGCAAGTACAAATATGACTCCGTCATTGTCCATGCCGGCATGAATGACCTGAGACGTACCTCCCTGGACTACATGAAAAGAGACATAGAGGATCTCTCTGATTATGTAGCCCAGGCTGGTATGACCCTGACCCTGAGCAGCATCTTGCACTCACCAAGAATGATGCCACAATACAAAGACAAGATGACCAGCTTTAATAATTGTCTCAAATACTGGTGTCATTCTAGGGGGATCCAATGTCTGTCTGCTTGGGATGACATGCTGGACAAGCCACGCTGCTTCGCAAGGGAAGGCTTGCATCTGTCACCACTGGGCTTCCGGATATTGGCTAAGGCTCTTGCCTCCCCCATAGTGCCTTTTTTAGGCAAGGCTCAAAAGACAAACCCACCTCCTTAGAAAACAAAAATGAAAAAAAATTAAGGGTAATGCTGCTCAACGCCAGAAGTCTAAATCTCAAGATGCAGGCTCTCGAAGCACTCCTCAGTATGGAGGACATCGATGTCTGTGCAGTAACTGAAACCTGGTTCAAGGCTTCTGAGAGCACCCCAGCGCTACCAGACTATACCTCGTATCATGCTTTTCGGCCCCAAAACTCGGGCCAAACCAAAAAGGGAGGAGGAGTGTCCATATTCATCAAGGACACCCACACCTCCAGGTTAGTGGCAACACATGAAGCATCAGAGACCATCCAGGTAAAACTAACCATAGGCAAAACTGCTATACAACTGGTAGCATGTTACAGACCACCCTCCCAATCTCAGGAACCCCACTCAGCCTTCCTGAAGACATTGGAGGATATGAATGTCTCACCAAACACCATCATATTGGGAGCCTTCAACTACCCTAACATAGACTGGGTGCATTATTCTAGCCCAAAGGTTCCTGGAATTCATAAATTCAAATGCAATGGAACAGCTAGTCACCTCTCCCACAAGGGGAGATAATATACTAGACCTGATCATCACAAACATGGGGACAAAGTGCTCCACATCGGAAGTATACCCTTCACTAGTGAGATCTGACCACAAACTAATCACCCTGGATATACATATCCCACTTCCACCCCCAACACAAAAGACTACAGTGAAAAACTTCTCAAAAGCCAACTTTACACTTCTTAAAACTGAGATGGTATCCTTTAAGCCCACTGGGACAGTGGAAACCACATCCCACAATGCAGAATCCTTCACAAATGCTTTCTACGGACATTTCCAAGAATGCATGGATCATGCAATCCCAAATAAAACCAAGACCCTCTCCACCAAGGGTAGGCGTCCTGTCTGGTGGACCCCAGCCATAAACAAATTGTATAACAAAAGAAGGAAGCTATTGCACGACAGAGCAAAATCCCATAAAGAGAAGGCATCTCTGATCAGCACTAGTAGAAAGCTACGTTCTCTCATAAAAACATCCAAGGCCAACTTTGAGAGAAAAATCGCTATGGACACTAAAGATAACCACAAGGCCTTCTTCAGCTATGTTAGAAACCTAGGCGGAAACCCTCAGATATGTTCAGAGTTAGTTCACAATGACAAAAAATACACTGAACCCACAGATATTGCCAGCATTCTGGCAGACATGTTCAGTGCAAATTTCTCCCCTCCCTCACCCCAAAAGAAGAAATAGTTATCCCAGCTGAATGTAACCTCCCTGTCATCTCAGATGTCCAGGTGAGAACCGCCCTCAGCAAAGCTAAAAACACAGCATCAATGAGACCTGACGGTATCCCGGGTTGCGTGCTACGTGAACTCCAAGAGGAGCTAAACCCGCACATAAAAATGCTATTTAACCTTAGCCTTACTACAAGATATGTACCTGAAAACTGGCGTACAGCAACAGTAGTCCCACTCCACAAAGGAGGCACTACTGATCCTGGTAACTACCGCCCCATAAGCTTAACCAGCCTGGTCTGCAAAGCTATGGAAAGAATCATTATGGAACTAATAAACAGAGACATTGGGGACTTACAGACACTTGATCCCACCCAGTTCGGCTTTGTAAAAGGCAGATCCTGCCTTTTAAACCTGGTTGACTTTTTCGAAACAGTCACTAGAGCCATTGACGAGGGCAAAGCAGTCCATACAGCCTACCTGGACTTGGCTAAAGCGTTCGACACAATACCCCACTCTGGCATCATAGACAAGCTCAACAGCTTAAATGTAAATCCATATGTCACAAGATGGGTGGCAAACTGGCTAAAGGATAGAACCCATAAAGTCAAAATCGCTGGAGCCATGTCAGACTCAAAGCCAGTGACAAGTGGTGTCCCACAGGGCTCTGTCCTGGGATCCCTCTTGTTCGGCATTTATTTCTCAGATGTGAAAGCAAACAAGGGAGGGTTGTGGCTGACAAAGTTCGCAGATGACTGCAAATTAGGCGCCATAGTCGATACACCAGCTGACACATACATCCTACAGAAAGGCCTCACTGAAACAGACAACTGGTGCCGGAGTCATGGCCTTAAACTAAATGCCAAGAAATGTATAGTCATCCCCTTTGCGAAAAACAAAGTGCCCACAAATTATCACATAGGTGGTAACCCACTGAGTATGGAAAAAGTAATGAGAGACCTGGGGACCCAAGTCGATAGTGACCTCTCATTTGACACCCACATTGCCAAAGTGGTTAGAAAGACTTTCTACCTTGCCCACCTTATCATGAAGGGATTCACATCCAGATCAAACGAGGTCATTGTGCCCCTGTACTCCTCCCTTATCAGGCCCATGATTGAGTACAATGCCCCATTTGGTATTTACCTCACCCGGCACTTGCAACAGCTAGAGAGACCCCAAAAGTACCTCACCAAGAAGATCAAGGGTCTCCAACATATGTCATATGCTGCCAGACTAAAGAAACTCCAACTCTATTCAGTAGCATACCGCCTACTCAGAGGTGATCTGTGCCTGACATACAAGGCCATGTCCAATCAGGAATTGATGGACATGCTCCACCTCAAAAAATCCAAATCCATCAGAACCATGAGAGCTAAAGATTTGAACCTCAGCACAAATATGAATAGGACATGCTGGAGGGACAGATTCATAACTCAGAGGCTTCCCATACTCTGGAACAGAATCCCAGTTCATGTTAGGCAGAGCCCCTCATTGACTCTTTTCAAGAGAAATCTTGACGAGTGGATGGGAGATCGTAGGTTTACCCCAGGGGTCATATCTGTGTCACTACTAGACAGAGGCACAGTAAACTAATTCTATTATGTAAGGGGGTATTCACTGTGTCACTACTAGACAGTGGCACAGTATTCTAAATCTATTCTGTACACTTTTGTACCATTACATGGGGTGGCGAAAGCCACATCACTATGGCTAGGCTTATAAATGCCCCAGGGCAGATAGCCTAGTACCAAACTATGAAACTATGAAACTATTGCAAGTTAATGAATGTTGTGAAATAGTAGAATAAAATCTGGTCTTTGTTAATCAGAGAGGGACTTGTACATCCACTCCTGAGACAATAGTAAAATACAGCAACAAAATGGTGATGTAATTTTGAAGTTAAGGCAAAGATTTGTGTTGCAAATATCACATGTATGACTATTAAGTTATAAAATATACAAGTTAAACATGGAAATTAATATTTATAAGGTACTTTAAATTGTATAAGAAAGTTACCTCACTGGGAAATGTTAAGTTTTAATGGTCAGTGTGAGGGAGCAATCAAGGGAATCATAGAAATATGATGAATACCTGGTATAAATTGTTTGTTGATAACAAGGCAGTATTTGAAACTGTGTGTAACATTTTATTTTTTGTGTGTTAATTGTGCGGTTAATTTGTTTTTATATATTTTTGGTAAGAGATCATAAAGGCTTTTGAGGAATCCACGTTTGGAATGATCAAGGAGGTTTATTTTTGTTTGACAACAGGTTGAGTTTTACCATTTGTAACTTGAAATGTGAATGACCTGACTAGCCCACCTAAACTACACAGGATTAATAGATACTTATGGACATTAAAGCTATGGGTTGTAGCCCTACCAGAAGCCCATCTGAATGTACAGGAGCATGCTGCACTAATATGAGACTGTTTGGTGTAAAAAGTTAAAAGAGTGTAGAAGAGGGTAGTGTTGTTGGGGAAAAATATCTATTCATTAGTGGTAGAGGAAATACAGACTGGTGATCAAATTTCTTAATCTGGAGTAAAGGAATTTATGGAGGCAAGTAGAGTAATTCTCCTTAGGGTGTGTGTGTGTGCATGTGTGCGTGTGTGTGTGTGTGTGCGTGTGTGTGTGCGTGTGTGTGTGTGTGTGTGTGTGTGTGTGTGTGTGTGTGTGTGTGTGTGTGTGTTTATGTTTATGTTCCAATAAGTCCAGGTAAGGGATAAAGTACTCATCTATTTAGTATATTTTATTTTCAATAAAGAAGTATTAATTTCTAAACAAATTATAAATAATCAATTTCAAGCTTGTCTATAGTTTGTGGTGATTTTTTTCCTGATTTCACTGAGTCATCCAGCAATTTTGTGCCTCACAAAGTACCACTTTTCTTTGTGGTTTAATTAATTAACTTAATTTTGTACATATTTTTATCTATGTATGTGTGTGTATATATATATATATATATATATATATATATATATATATATATGTGTGTGTGTGTGTGTGTGTATTAAAAAAATATATATATATATATATATATATATATATATATATATATATATATATATATATATAAGCATAGCAAGGGTGGAGTGAAGGGAGCATGTGCATTGGCACAGTGTGGTAGAGGGTGCAATCCTGAAGTGCCATTCATGAATTCTTCTTTCTGTACCAGTATTTCTGAATACCAATACCATAATTTTTTTGGACTCTTCCAGTGAAAAGTTGTGTCTGGGAGGAGGAGTGTGCTTCTGACTGCCTTGAGCACTCTATTGGATCTGTTTTTTTTTTGCTCTTCCACTGAAGAGCTATGGCGGGGAGAGGGTGTGTGTCAGGGAGGGGGAGCGTGCTTTACATTGTCATGTTCCGGATATTGGCCAAGGCTCTTGCCACCCCTATAGTGCTTTTTTTAGGCAGTGTTCCAAAGATCAAATTACCACTGTAACAGCTACAAACAAATGCAATCTGAGGGCCGTGCTGCTCAACACTAGAAGTCTAAATCTCAAAATGCACTCGCTCGAAGCACTCCTTAAAATGGCAAACATCAACATTTATGCCATAACAAAGACCTGGTTCAAGGCAGCAGAATGCACCCCTACAGTACCAGGCTATAACTCATTCTACACCTTTCGGCCCCAGAACTTGGACCGAAGCTCCAAAGGTGGTGGTGTTTCCATATTCATAAAGGATGCATACACCTCAAGACTAGTAGCCCAACATAACTCATCTGAGAGTCTTCAGGTGCAGCTAACATTGGGTAAGACAGCATTTCAGGTCGTAGCCTGCTATAGGTCCCCAACCATGTCCCAGGACTCACACTCCATATTCCTAAGCACCCTGGAGAATATTAGGGTCCAGCCTAACACTCTCATACTGGGTGACTTCAACTACCCCTCCATTTACTGGGAAAACTACTCATCTACCAATGCACTTGCCCAACGTTTCCTGGAATTCATTAATTCCAATGCCCTGGACCAGCTCATTCTTATCCCCATTAGAGGTAGCAACATCCTTGACCTGGTCATTACTAACATGGGCGACCATTGCTCTACACCAATAGTCAACTCCTCCCTAGTTAGATCTGACCACAAACTAATCACCTTGGAAATCCATATCCCTCCCTCCCCACCCCCCCTGTAAAGGTAACCACCATGAAAAACTTCTCTAAAGCTAACTTTGGGATCCTAAAAACAGAGGTGGCTAACTTCACAGCACCCATGCAAATGGAGCTCAGTTGCTTGACTGCCGAATCATACAACAATACACTGTACGAATACGTACACAAATGCATGGATCTCACCATACCCAACAGAACAAAGGCACACTCCTCCAAAAAAAGGAAGCCAATCTGGTGGTCATCTGCCATAAACAAACTCTACAACAGAAGGAGGAAACTGATGCGGAATAAGGTGAAGTTCCAAAATTGGAAAAACTCCCTTATCAGCCTCAACAAAAAGTTGAGATCCCTCATCAAATCCTCTAAAGCTAGCTATGAAAACAGAATTGCAGCAAATAGTAAAGAAAACTACAAGGCCTTCTATAGTTATGTAAAGAATCTCCACAGCAATACCCAGATTTGTTCTGAGCTACTGCACAATGGTACTTCCTATACTGAGCCAACAGATATTGCCAATATACTGGCTGACAGATTCATTGCCAACTCCCCCCTCCCCAAGAGACCAGTCACAGTACCAGTAGATTGCCAAGCACCCAGTATTACTGCTGCACAGGTCAAAACAGCACTGTCCAAGGCCAAGAATACAGCTTCTATGGGACCTGACAATATCCCTGACTGTGTTCTGCATGAACTCTACAGAGTGAACTGGCATTTCACCTGTGTTCCCTGTTCAATCACAGCCTCACCTCAGACTTTGTCCCTACCGAATGGTGCACTGCTACAGTCATCCCTGTCCACAAAGGAGGAGCGACTACAGACCCTGGGAACTATCACCCCATTAGCCTGATGAGTCTGAAATGCAAAGCTATGGAACGCATCATCATGGACCTAATAAACAAGGATATAGGGAATCTCCAAACTCTGGATCCCACACAGTTTGGTTTTGTGAAGGGTAGATCATGCCTGCTCAACTTGGTCAACTTCTTTGAGTCAGTCACCAGAGCTGTGGATGAAGGCAAGGTGGCTCATACAGCCTACCTTGATCTGGCAAAGGCCTTTGATACCATTCCCCACTCAGGAATCATAGAAAAACTCAGTAAGTTAGGCATCAACCCCTATATCACTAGGTGGGTTGCAAACTGGCTCACAGGTAGAACCTACAATGTGAAAGTAACTGACTCCAAGTCAGACTGCTGACCAGTCATGAGTGGAGTCCTACAGGGTTCAGTCCTGGGTCCTCTCCTGTTTGGGATCTACTTCTCTGAAGTCCAGGCCAACACGAAGGGACTCTGGTTGACAAAGTTTGCAGACAATTGCAAGTTGGGAGCTATTAACTCCCTGAATGATGCTGCACAATCACTGGTGCCAACGACTGGTGTCAGAACCATGGCCTTAAGCTCAATGCTAAAACATGTGTCGTCATCCCTTTTGGAAAAAAACCCGGTTCCCATGAATTACCACATCGATGGTAGTTCACCGAACACAGAAGGCATTGTAAGAGATCTGGGAACACAGGTTGACAGCAACCTCTCTTTTGACCACCGCATTGCCACTGTGGTCAGAAAGTCTTTCTCTGTGGCACATTTCATTACTAAGGGTTTTGCATCCAGGAAGAAAGAGGTCATTATCTCCCTCTACTCTTCCCTCATTAGGCCAATCATTGAGTACAATGCCCCATTTGACATGTACCTCACTAAACACCTGCAACAACTGGAGAGGCCACAAAAATTCCTCACAAAGAGGATCCTAAGCCTTAAACATTTGTCCTATATGGACAGTCTAAAAAACCTCCAACTATTCTCTGTCTCATATCGCCTACTTAGAGGCAATCTCTGCTTGACTTACAAAGCCATGTCTGACCCAGCTCTGTTAGAAATGCTACATCTAAAGAAATCCCAATCCCTCCACACCACACGCTCCAGAGATCTCAACCTCATTACCACAATCAACAGAACATGCTGGAGGGACAGATTCATAACCCAGAGACTGCCCATGCTATGGAATAGACTTCCCATACATGTCAAGCAGAGCACCTCACCAGCCGTCTTCAAGAGAAATCTTGATGAGCGGATGGGAAATAGAAAATTCTCCCCAGGGATCACTCCAGTGGCTTTACTCGACAGAGGCACTGGGAACTAAGGTTAGGTGGCACGATGCCAGGGTAATCCTATGGGCTAGGCTTGTAAATGCCCCAGGGCCATTAGCCTAGTACACACCTATGAACCTATGAGCAGCCTTTCAGAGCTGCCCTTTTTTTGTGCACTTCAAATAAAGAACTGTGGCAGGGAGGGGGGAATGTGTCTGAGAGGGGGCGTGTACTTCAGAGTGCTGTGAGCAATGTATTGGAGCTGCCCATTTTTTTTTTTTCCTTTTTCTTTTTGCTTTGCTCTTCCAATGAAGAGTTGTGGCAGGGAGGTGGACATGTGTCTTGGAGAAAGCATGTGCTTCAGACTGCTATGAGCAGTCTATTGGAATGGCCTTTTTTTTTTTTTTTTTTTTGAAGTAAAACTTCTTTAGGCACAATAGTGAGAGTTTGGAGTGAAACAGAAGTGAGACTCTGCCGGACAGTGACGCTGTTCAGCACCCGATTGTTGCCAAACCATGAGTTAGCAAGGGAAGGTAACCTGCTTTGTGCAGATTCTGGATTGTGAGAATCCTGTATCACATGCACACACACATCATTAGGAGAAAGGGGCTCTGCAACCTTTATTATAGATCCCACAAAATAAGGACACAGATAAAATACTTGCTTTTACTCTGTAAGCTGCTACAATAACATTTTTTTCCATTAACATGTATTTTCTGAGAGATAGAAAGCATGCAACTGAAATGTCTTGTCATTACTGGGTGACTGCGATCCTTTGCTAAATAACTACAAATTATCTGAGGGACAGAGCAAAAACATTCGGCAGAAATCTGGACACTGTGTGAAGATGTGGTCAAATGAGAGGTAGCTATAGTTATATCTGTGTGCTTATACGGTATAGGTATGTCTTGAAATACAAATACAAATCCACCTGCAGAGAATCAAACATCTTATTAAAGGGTAACAAATAATATGATTATGGAAATGGGCAGCAGGGAAATTAAGAAGAAAAAACAAAAATTCAGGAATGGGGAAAAATGCTAGTTAAATGAATGTGGGGAGTCAGACCCTACACTGAACCCATTCCCTGAATATTGAGGTGTTAACATCCGGAATAAAAGCAAAGATATGGACACTTAAAGAAAACAAATTTATACCATGAATATAAATGGAAATGTGGTAGCTAAAAGTCGGGAATGTGTTGAGCATGACTGGAATCACTCCAGTCAGATGAAAATAGGGAAAAGTGAAATGGAGCTTTGCAGTGTAATGGGCCGTTAATGAGACGTGCACAAAAGAAACATGCATGCTGTGGTACTGCTACCATAGTTCTCAACCAGTCAAGGACAGATCCAGAAATAAACAAGGGCACTTTTAAAATATTAGCACTACTAACCTGGAACATTCAAGAACAAAAAAAGTGTAGCACCACCAATCCAATGGTTAAGGAACCGGAAAAACACTGCAGCTCGTACACAGAGAGTAAAAAGAAGTAATTTATTCCACAATAGTTAAGCGCTTTCGGCTGGACAGTTCAGCCTTCTTCAGAACTAGTAAAAACAGACTTCATAGCAGGTTTATATAATCAAGATGGAATCGATTAATATAAAAAACCGCCAAAGTTTTTTAAAGGTGTATGCCTCAATTTCATATGTCACAATCAATTTATACTATACCTTATATATACATTTAAAAACTCATTTTTTAAAAACACATTTTTTTAAAAAAACCACATTCATGAATAATCAAGGCTATTGTATCAGTAACTCTATTGAGGTGAAATATTAAGATAATCAACTAACCATTGATTACCCTTCAACTATAAAGCTATAGATTCTCAGCTTGTCTACACTGTTATAAATCTTAACTTATCTAAATAAATGGACTATATAAACATTAAGATAATGCTAAAAATGGTTTAATACTTATGTATTCGTTCAGACCAGGAGGTCTAGTGGCATCCAATATTATCTGCCATTTACTTTCTAATGCCGCTAGGCGCATCTTCCAATTACCACCAAAAACTGAACTCTTCAGTTGATCTATTATTAAAAAACTGAATTTATGTTCAACCCCCTGTTCTTGTATATGTCTATATAGAGCGTTTTTAGAATCCATTTTCCTTACACAATAATAGTGTTCATATATACGTTTTTTTAGGGGGCGTTCAGTTTTGCCTATATAATAGGCAGGACACACCACACATACCGCCAAGTAAACAACTTGGCTAGTGTTACAATTTCCAGATCTAGCTTTAATATAAGTGGAATTTATGTCCTTTAATTTAATCTGTCTATCTTCATTTATATGGCAACACTGCTTACATCTTCCACATTTTCTCGTCCCCTTATACATACTTGATTTATCTGAGGATCTATTGTCATTTTCCAATAGTCTTTTGAGATTTATCCCCGTCTTATAGATAAATTTTGGTTCACGTCCCACAATCTGATCTAATTTAGTAGCCATAATTATATCCCAGTGGTGACGTAAAATTTCCTGGATGTAATGAGTGTAAGGTGAATACGTTAAAATACACGCTCTATTGAAATTAGGAGATTTCTTATCAGCAACATCCACTTTGTCCTCATAATTACCCAACAAAGGAGGGTATTTCTTCCCCCATTCCTTATAAACATACTGGGTTACATTCGTTAACATTTGGTGTGGGTAACCTCGAGTAAGGAATAACTTTTTTAGAACAGCAAGTTCATTTGACATTACCGTGGCTGTGGAAGACATTCTGGCCACACGAATGCACTGGCCTTTAACTATATTTTTAAACACATACTTGGGATGGTTGCTAGAGAAGAATAAATAATCATTTGAAAACGTAGGTTTTCGAAAAATCCTTGACGTAAATCCATTGTTGTCCAGTCCTATCATCACATCTAAAAAAGGAATGTTGGAGCTACTCATGCTATGAGTGAATTTAAGGAAATTGGAGGAGTTGTTGATATATTGCATAAATTCCTGTAATTTCTCGTGAGAACTGTGCCAGAGAATGAATATATCGTCCAAAAACCTGGCATAAAATGTCATATGACTATAAAACTCGCTTTCAAATACAACTTCCTCCTCCCAATCCAACATTACAAGGTTTGCAAAAATGGGAGCACATGAGGCTCCCATGGCGACACCCTTGAGTTGTCTAAAATATTCATCTTGAAAGGCAATGTAATTATGCTCCAACACTAGTCCCATCATATCGCATAATAGGGACACTCTATCCCACCCTAAATTAGAATGTTTTCTCAAACTATTGGAAAAATGTTCTAATCCTGCATCTTTAGGTATACTTGGGAAAAGATCAATTACATCAATGGTTAGAAGCACAAGATTACTTTTCCATTTATCATTAGTTAATTTACCTAAGAAACTCCAGGAATCCTTCATTATGTGGGGAATATTCTGGTAAATATGTTTAAGTTGACAATCAATCCATTTCCCAATGTTGAAAGTTTTAGACTTTGAGCCTGAAATTATAGGTCTAAAAGGGGGGTGATCTAAACATTTATGGATCTTCGGAATCCCCACAATTTTAGCCAATATAGGGTGGTCATTTTTCAAAAACATGTGCGTTTCATTCGTAATTCTACCATCAATTAAATATTCTTCAATAGTCATATCAATGCGTCTGTGTCCTATGTTTATCTGATTAATAGAAACAGGTTCATATGTATCTAAATGGTGTAGTATATCTAATATACAGGATTTATAAAGGTCCGTCTGGAAAATCACAATCCCTCCACCTTTATCCGGTTTCATAATCCGTAACTCCCTGTTACAAATCACTTGACTTAAACATTTCCTCTCCGAAGGTGTTAAATTCTGTTGGACGATGTTAGATTGCTTACATTCAGTCCTTAAATCCTTATGTAATTTGTAAATATCCTTACACACTAACTGTTCATAATTCGTAATGCAGGGATGAGAAACAGGTATAAATGTGCTGTTTCTACACAGTGAAGGGATTTCAAGTCTGACTTGATTGTCACAATTGTTGTCAAATAAAATAGCCAGATTGAGTTTTCGACAAAATAATTTCACCTGTTTAATGTTGTCAAAAACATTGCTAGATACTGTAGGAATAAATTTCATTCCCTTACTCATAACTTGAATAAATTGCTGGTCAACCTCCACGTCAGTGTAATTGTAAACATTAAAACCCTCGTATGTAATAAGCGTGTAATAAGGTGTCTGCATAACCTTGTAGTTGTTCTGTTCAACTACGTTATGTGAACTAGGTAGTATGGGCGAGGGTATCAAAGGGAGACCTAAATCTGAAGATAGTCTTTCCTTTGACATTTCACTGACTCTAGTGTGGGGTAATGCAGTTAATCTCTGTATCTGTTCCATTGCTTTTGTGGGTTCCTGGCATGTTGTAAAGGGTCCCTCTGAAAATTTTGATCTTGTATATGTTTGCTAGGCCCCAAATGTACTGGTCTGGATGTATTTAACATGGTACTCCCCCCATTATTCCTCATTTTAGGCCAAATGTAAGCTCGATTCAAACTGTATGACTCCAAATCTCTGGCTAGCTTGCTACTTTTCCTTTCAAAAATGCTCTTTGCCTTGCTTTCTGCTGCATAAAATTGTTTGTTAAACAGTTCCTTCCAAGTATCAAAATCAATATCATTAATAATAGTTACATACATATTCTCAAGTTCCTCAGCCAATAAACTTCTTTTTTCCTGTTGAAATTTTAACAAAAGTTGTATATAATTCCATCCAAAGTTATCAAATAAATCATTAAACTCATTTATAACATTGGAATTGTATGATATACCTAACGGTAGCTTAAAAAACCTTAAGCCTTTAGGTACAACCTTCATTTTTAAACAATAATTCAAGTAGCTTATGTCCATCTTAGTATTTTTATATGTCAAGAGTCTCTTCCCAAAATCGAAAATGAGCTCCTTTAAAGAGCTATACGCATGTTCTTTTAAGTCATGGTGGGATTTAGTTTCACAGTGGAAATTAAATTCATCAGACTTGTCTTCGAAGAACTTTTCCATAAGTTCTCTTTCCTGTGTAATAATGGGTATCTTTTGAACATTAGATTTAATAATCCTATTTCCACCATGCCTGTCAAATATCTGGACACTGTGTGAAGATGTGGTCAAATGAGAGGTAGCTATAGTTATATCTGTGTGCTTATACGGTATAGGTATGTCTTGAAATACAAATACAAATCCACCTGCAGAGAATCAAACATCTTATTAAAGGGTAACAAATAATATGATTATGGAAATGGGCAGCAGGGAAATTAAGAAGAAAAAACAAAAATTCAGGAATGGGGAAAAATGCTAGTTAAATGAATGTGGGGAGTCAGACCCTACACTGAACCCATTCCCTGAATATTGAGGTGTTAACATCCGGAATAAAAGCAAAGATATGGACACTTAAAGAAAACAAATTTATACCATGAATATAAATGGAAATGTGGTAGCTAAAAGTCGGGAATGTGTTGAGCATGACTGGAATCACTCCAGTCTCAGATGAAAATAGGGAAAAGTGAAATGGAGCTTTGCAGTGTAATGGGCCGTTAATGAGACGTGCACAAAAGAAACATGCATGCTGTGGTACTGCTACCATAGTTCTCAACCAGTCAAGGACAGATCCAGAAATAAACAAGGGCACTTTTAAAATATTAGCACTACTAACTTGGAACATTGAAAGGGTAAAAGAATATGAATTAATATACATTTTCTGAACTAAAATAACTCTGTAACCCTAATTACTATCATTATTTAACAGCAATTCCCCATCTTTTTCCAAAAGTGACCAGTTTTAGGAGGGATTAAGAGGGGCAGACCTAAAATTTGAGTCAAAATCAGGGACATCTCTGAAAATCAGTGACAGATGGGAGATATGCTGCTAACTGCTTCCATTAAACTACTACAGAATGGATTGATGCACAATGGCTGTACAGATGTAAATCCACTTCAAAAAAGTGGAAGTAAAACAGAAGAAGAAAACAAGTTCTGTTGTCTGGTAACTCTGATAAGAAAAGTCAGTACTTCAGAAAGGAAAAAATATATAAAATAACAATGATTATATAACAAAGAAATATATAAATCAATACATGCATGCATACATAAATACATGTATAAAGTGAGAGAGAAAGCAGACTTTATACTTCTTAACTGTCCAGATCTGTACCATTTGCTTTCCTTTGCACTCTTTTACAGAAGTTTCACTTCTACTGCACATGGCAACCACTGACATTCTATTTTTTTTTCTTTTCTTCTTAGCAAAGGGGTGGGGCTGTATTTCAGAGACCTGTCCAGGGTAAAGGTTGAGCCAGCTACTCCTCTGTGTGTGTGTGTGTGTGTGTGTGTGTGTGTGTGTGTGTGTGTGTGTGTGTGTGTGTGTGTGTGTGTGTGTGTATATATATATATATATATATATATATATATATATGCGTTCAGTGGGAGTTTGCATGTCCTCCCTGCGTTTGCATGGGTTTCCTCTGGGTGCTCTGGTTTCCTCCCACACTCCAAAGATATGCAGTAGGTGGATTAGGCACTCTAAATTGGCTGTAGGTGAGAGTGTGTGTGCAAGTGAGTGGTACAGATGAACTACCATGGCAGGGCTAGCCACCCGGTGGTGAAAACCTTGGCTCGAGATGATTCCCACTGTTGAAGTGACACCCCAACCCCATGTGCAAAAATGGGAAAAGGGGTTGAGAATGGATGAATATATGTATGTGTGTATGTGATTGGAACACAGTAATGAATGTAAATGAGATTAGAGGGAGACCTAAAACCGTATGATTACCAAGACTAGACAATCTTGTGAGTCAGTATGTCAGAGTTATAAGCCTTATAGATATATCAGTGTTAAAGTTTTGATTTGTGAAATTTCTCTCCAGGTTGAGAACAAATAAAATAAAATATTTGTAGCAACGGAGCATGTGTACATATTTTTAGAAAGCTTTTGGCCTCCTTGGCTGAGATGACCATCTGTAGGTGATCTCTGGTTCTCCTTCACGCAAATCCTCTAAACTGACTGGCTTACCACCCAGACCAGGACCACCCACCTGAAAGCACAGTTAGTTAATAAATCAAGCATCTTGGGGGGGGGATGAGTTAGAGACATCTCAACCCTGCATTATCTGCATGCCATAACAGGAATTTTTTCTCCCTTTCCTTTCCAAGGAGAAGAACATACAGTGATGAAAATGTAGTCCCACAGGTTCTCCCATGCAAGGTGCATTGACATTTACCCTCCCCTATGCATGCACACATGCACCTCTGTGACACTGATACTGCTGTCCTTCCTCTAATAGAGAAAACCATTGTACTGCAAAGCTGATGTCCTCCCTGAGGTAGAAGAGCTAGCAACTGACTGCTTAAGCCAGTCCCCGCACCCATCTATGTAGCTTCCCAGGTCATTAGTCACTAGAATCTCCCTTCCTTTAAAACCTTACTCCACTCTCATCTGTCTTCTCTCTGGGAATGCTCCTGCTCTCACCCTTCCTGAAACCTTACACCTCTCCTAAACCTTTTTATACTCAGACTTAGCCATTGGATGTGTATATTTCTATTGTCTCCATATATGATGTACTACTCGAATATGAATTGTACAACTTGAACATTATTTAGTTATTATTGTAAATATCTTAAAATGTTGTAGATGAGTTATTCTACTTCTGAATATTGTAAATAATATTCCTCTGATTGGAGTTTTCTGCTGGAGCTTTTCTCCCCTGGCCTCCATTGAAAATGGGCTCTTTTAGGCCCAATGGACTTTCCCAGTTAACAAACTACAATAAATAAATAAATTAGGCTGTCTTGGGCAGATGGTCTGGCTCCGCACCAGTGGGCTGTTCAGAACATGTGCACTAAAGGAAAATAAAATGTACCGTATCCTTTTTTTGAATTTTACTCCTTTATAATTAAAGGTATCGGCAATAGAAACATGCCAGATCTGTATAATGGTCTAAGGGTATGACAGAGGACAAAATGGAATGGTGCAAAGCATTCCTTGTTGTTCTGGGATACATTTAAGAGTGATAATAGGTTTTTGCATTGAAACTCTGTTCTAATGATGTCTAGAAAAGAGGGCCCCCTAAATAAAAAGAGACAATTTAGAGAATTGCAGGCTAGAGTATTTGATGGGGATGAAGACTGTGGATTAGAAGTGAAAAACATACAGGAGGAAACTGACAGAGTGATAGAGAGGAAATTGCAGTTCTACTGAGAAACTTTAAAAGGCTAGCATTATTTTCAGTTCAGTAGATTTTTTACAGAATAATTGCAGTGCTACAAAATATGCATGATGTACATCTGACTCAACATCTTGTAACATATTTTATATGACTTATCAGAAGGTATATAAGTAGGAGGCTGGGTAGGATCAGAATGAGGTTAAGTTCTTATGCAAATTATAAGCTTTCCAGTGAACAGGGTAAAGTTCTGACTAGAACTAAAATATAACCTCACAGCTGTCCAGAGTTTATGCTGAATGCCAATATATTTGGTTTATCCTTTGTAAAATATTTTGCTTTTCTGAGAAATAAATGATTGCAATCACTAATTAATGACAGACATTTGCATTGCAGATTTTATATTCTCCAGAAATGCACACTAACGCAGCACAAGTTATTTTGTTAACTTTGTTTTATAAAAGCAATATTTAAAATACACCCCTGATTTTGTTGTCTGTCCCCCAATTATTTATGGCGTTTAGAATTCTTGTGCAAAGAGGTTGAGAGGTATGCCTATTACCCAAGAAAAATTGTTAGAAACTATGGCATGGCAGGCAGCACGGAAAATACCAGGGAATTATGGTATTCTTTGAGACATGGAGATTTGTTCCTTGGCTGTTGAAACTGCATAATAAAGTTATTCTAAAAAGAGAAATTCCAATATCTTAGACTAAGTAATTGATACCCAAAGAGAGTAACGATTCAATTTTGGCAACTTCCTGTAGGCCAATTTCTATATTAAATCATAGGTTCATAGGTGGGTACTAGACTATCTGCCCGAAGGCATTTATAAGCCTAGCCAGAATGTGCTGGCTTTCGCCGTCCCCTTAGATTACTTCCCTGTGCCTCTGTCCAGCAGAGCCACTGAAGTGATCCCCGAGGTAAACTTTCTGTTTCCCATCCACTCATCAAGTTTTCTTTTGAAGAGTGTTAGCGAGGAGCTCTGCCTAATGTAGACTGGGATCTTGTTCCAAAGCATGGGAAGTCTCTGGGACAGGAGTATAACCTTCCAGCACGTCCTACTTATTGCTGTGGTGAGGCTTAGATCCCTAGAGCATGTGGCTCGAGGGGATAAGGTTTTCTTTAGGTGGAGCATGTCCATCAATTCTGGGTTGGACATGGCCTTGTATGTCAGGCAGAGATCACCTCTGAGTAGGCGGTATGCAACCGAGTACAACTGGAGTTTCTTCAGTTGAGCTGCATAGGGCATCTGTTTGAGGCCATTGATCCTCTTGATGAGGTACTTCCATGGTCTTTCCAGCTGTTGCAGGTGTCTTGTAAGGTACATCCCAAATGGGATGTTGTACTCTAAGATGGGTCTGATGAGTGATGAGTAGAGGGGCACAATGACCTCTTTTGATCTGGATGCGAACCCTTTTGTGATTAGGTGGGCCACATAGAAGGATTTTCTAACCACTTTGGCAATGTGATTATCAAAGATGAGATTACTATCTACTTGGGTCCCCAGATCCCTTATTACATCTTCCGTATTGAGCACAGTAACATAACTATGTATGATTGTAAATTCTTTTTTGTAAGGCCCATTGCTCCTACTACTGTTGCAACTGTCTGGGTATCCTTCTTCCACATTGCCCTCATTTCTGCCTGGAAATCCTGGTATTTTATGCCTTTGTATCTCTCTGTACGTAACATGCTGTAGTCATGATCACAAATTGTCCCCAGTCAGTACTGGCAATCCATGTGGTATACTTGGTTACAAGATTTAATTTGCCTCTATTTTTTTTTTTAATTTCTCCAGGTCTTTTGGGTTTTTAATACCATGATGTGAATGGACCCCATTCCCAAGTCAAGGTATGATTAAAGTTCATGACATTAGTATTATTTCAATCTTTGATGTTAGCCAAAAGTGCTCTTCGCAGCACTCGCAATGTGCCCAGTAATGACGAATCCTTCAATTCATATGGAGTCACATATATCAGTAACATAACTATGTACGATTGTAAATTCTTTTTTGTAAGGCCCATTGCTCCTACTACTGTTGCAACTGTCTGGGTATCCTTCTTCCACATTGCCCTCATCTCTGCCTGGAAATGCTAGTATTTTATGACTTTGTATCTCTCTGTACGTAACATGCTGTAGTCACTGGGTATAGCGATTTCAATTATAAATGCTACTTTTGTCTTCTTTTCATAGACTACTATATCTGATTTTCTTGTATCTGTTTTTAGAACTGTTGGTAATGGGTAATCCAATGTGATATAAACATCATTTTCTATAATGCTTTGTGGCTCATTTTTCCAATGTTTTTCAGTGACTTCAATATTATAATGTTTGCACACTCCCCAATGCAACAGTCTTGCCACATTATTAAGCCTGTCAGTATACAGTCCTGCCATTAGTATATCACAGCCAGAAACAAGATGTGTGACTGTTTCCATTTCTGTTTTTCAGAACCCACATTTGTCTGTTTCTCCCACATGTTCAGTGGACCTTGTAAACCAACATGTACATAGTCCACTATCTTGGGCCACCATTATTAACCTTTCATCTTTTGTTTTAAATTCACCTCTCCTTAACCATTCCTCTGTTTGATTCTGATCAACATGAGGCTGTTCCAAGAATTTTCTATACTTGCAACTATATTTATGTATTTTCCACATGTCTTGCCTTCTCATCTAATCCTTCACCTTATATTCTTTCTTTTGTTTTTTTGGCACATTCAGTTGCTGCCTGATTTCTATCTACTTCTGGCATGATTTCCATTCCCTCTTGACGTCAATATGCTTCTGCTAAACTAAGCAGGAAAGTCATCTTAGACTTATTCTCCTCATGTTTTAAAGCTGTCACTAGATTTAAGATTTGTGAGGTCAGTAGGTTCATAGGTTCATAGGTAGGTACTAGGCTATCTGCCCTAAGGCATTTATAAGCCTAGCCAGAATGTGTTGGTTTTTGCCGCCCTCTTAGATTAGTTCCCTGTGCCTCTGTCCAGCAGAGCCACTGAAGTGATCCCCAAGGTAAACTTTCTGTTTCTGATCCACTCGTCAAGGATTCTTTTGAAGAGTGTTAGCGAGAAGCTCTGCCTAATGTAGATTGGGATCTTGTTCCAAACCATGGGAAGTCTCTGGGACAGGAGTATATCCTTCCAGCACATTCTATTTATTGTTGTGGTGAGGTTTAGATCCTTAGAGCGTGTGGCTCACGGGGATAAGGTTTTCTTTAGGTGGAGCATGTCCATCAATTCTGGGTTGGACATGGCCTTGTATGTCAGGCAGAGATCATCTCTGAGTAGGCAGTATGCAACCGAGTACAACTGGAGTTTCTTCAGTCGGGCTGCATTGGGCATCTGTTTGAGGCCATTGATCCTCTTGGTGAGGTACTTCTGTGGTCTTTCCAGCTGTTGCAGGTGTCTTGTAAGGTACATCCCAAATGGGGCGTTGTACTCTAAGATGGGTCTGATGAGTGATGAGTAGAGGGGCACAATGACCTCTTTTGACCTGGATGCGAACCCTTTTGTGATTAAGTGGGCTACGTAGAAGGATTTTCTAACCAATTTGGCAATGTGATTATCATAGGTGAGATTACTATCTACTTGGGTCCACAGATCCCTTATTACGTCTTCCGTATTGAACACAGTAACATAACTATGTACGATTGTAAATTCTTTTTTGTAAGGCCCATTGCTCCTACTTCTGTTGCAACTGTCTGGGTATCCTTCTTCCACATTGCCCTCATTTCTGCCTGGAAATCCTGGTATTTTATGACGTATCTCTCTGTACGTAACATGCTGTAGTCATGATCACAAATTGTCCCCAGTCAGTACTGGCAATCCATGTGGTATACTCGGTTACAAGATTTAATTTGCCTCTATTTTTTTTTTTTAATTTCTCCAAGTCTTTTGGGTTTCTAATACCATGATGTGAATGGACCCCATTCCCAAGTCAAAGTATGATTAAAGTTCATGACATTAGTATTATTTCAACCTTTGATGTTAGCCAAAAGTGCTCTTTGCAGCACTCGCAATGTGCCCAGTAATGACAAATCCTTCAATTCATATGTAGTCACATATATCAGTAACATAACTATGTACGATTGTAAATTCCTTTTTGTAAGGCCCATTGCTCCTACTACTGTTGCAACTGTCTGGGTATCCTTCTTCCACATTGCCCTCATCTCTGCCTGGAAATGCTAGTATTTTATGACTTTGTATCTCTCTGTACGTAACATGCTGTAGTCACTGGGTATAGCGATTTCAATTATAAATGCTACTTTTGTCTTCTTTTCATAGACTACTATATCTGATTTTCTTGTATCTGTTTTTAGAACTGTTGGTAATGGGTAATCCAATGTGATATAAACATCATTTTCTATAATGCTTTGTGGCTCATTTTTCCAATGTTTATCAGCGACTTCAATATTATAATGTTTGCACACTCCCCAATGCAACAGTCTTGCCACATTATTAAGCCTGTCAGTATGCAGTCCTGCCATTACTATATCACAGCCAGAAACAAGATGTGTGACTGTTTCCATTTCTGTTTTTCAGAACCCACATTTGTCTGTTTCTCCCACATGTTCAGTGGACCTTGTAAACCAACATGTACATAGTTCACTGTCTTGGGCCACCATTATTAACCTTTCGTCTTTTGTTTTAAATTCACCTCTCCTTAACCATTCCTCTGTTTGATTCTGATCAACATGAGGCTGTTCCAAGAATTTTCTATACTTGCAACTATATTTATGTATTTTCCACATTTCTTGCCTTCTCATCTAATCCTTCACCTTATATTCTTTCTTTTGTTTTTTGGCACATTCAGTTGCTGCCTGATTTCTATCTACTTCTGGCATGATTTCCATTTCCTCTTGACGTCAATATGCTTCTGCTAAACTAAGCAGGAAAGTCATCTTAGACTTATTCTCCTCATGTTTTAAAGCTGTCACTACATTTAGGATGTGTGAGGTCAGTAGGTTCATAGGTAGGTTCTAGGCTATCTGCCCGAAGGCACCTCTTTTGATCTGGATGCGAACCCTTTTGTGATTAGGTTGCCCACATAGAAGGATTTTCTAACCACTTTGGCAATGTGATTATCAAAGGTGAGATTATGATCTACTTGGGTGCCTAGATACCTTATTACGTCTTCCGTATTTAGGGGACTACCACCTATGTGGTAGTTTGTGGGTACTTTGTTTTTTCCAAATGGGATGACTATGCACTTTTTTGCCATTTAGCTTGAGGCCATGATTTTGACACCAGGTATCCGTCTCAGTGAGAGCCTTTTGGAGGATGTCTGTGTCAGCCGGAGAGTCAATTATAGCCCCTAGTTTGCAGTCGTCTGCGAACTTGGTCAGCCATAGTCCTCCTGTGCTTGCCTGTACCTCTGAGAAGTATATGCTGAACAGGAGGGGTCCTGGGACTGAGCCCTGGGGAACGCCACCTGCAACCAGTTTAGAGTTGGACCTAGCTCCTGCAACTCTCATCATGTGGGTTCTATCCATGAGCCAGTTGGCAACCCATCTTGTGATGTAGGGGTTTATGTTCAGGCTGGTAAGCTTGTCTATAATACCAGAATGGGGAATGGTGTCAAAGGCCTTTGCAAGGTCTAGGTAGGCTGTGTGTACCACCTTTACCTCGTCTATAGCCTTGGTTACTGTCTCAAAGAAGCCCACCAGGTTTAGGAGGCATGATCTTCCCTTAACGAAGCCGAACTGGATAGGGTTCAGTGTTTGGAGGTTCCCAATGTCTCTGTTAATGAGTTCCATGATGATGCGCTCCATAGCCTTGCAGACCAAGCTAGTCAGGCTTATAGGGCAATAGTTCCCGGGGTCTGTTGTGGCTCCACCTTTGTGGAGCGGAATAACTGTTGCACCACTCTATGGGTGCATAACCTGGGGAAAGGCTGAGTTTGAACATTGTGTTTAGGTGAGGGGTTAGTTTGTCTTTAAGCTCATGTAGGACACCGTCCAGTCCCATTGATGCTGTGTTTTTGGCTTTGGAGAGGGCTGTTTTAACCTGAGTGTCTGTGATTTCAGGGACTCTACATTCTTCTGGTATGGTTATGGGCCCTTTTGGGGGTGAGAGGGGGGTGAAGTTTGCACTGAACCTGTCTGCCAGGATGTTGGTGATATCGGTCGGTTCAGTGTATTTTGTGTCATTCTGCACTAACTCTGAGCAGATCTGAGCATTGCCACTTAGATTCTTGACATAGCTAAAGAATGCCTTGCAGTTATCTTTGGAGTCCTTGGAAATATTTCTTTCAAAGCTCGCCTTGGATGATTTTATGAGGGATCGTAGTTTCTTGCTGATACTGATCAGAGATGTCTTCCCTTCTTGGGATTTTACTCTTTTCTGTACTATTTTCCTCCTCCTATTGTATAGCTTGTTTATGGCAGGAGTCCACCAGACAGGTTTCCTTTTCTTGGAGGAGTGAGTCTTGGTTTTGCTTGGGATGGCATGATCCATGCATTCTTGTAGGTGCCCATAGAATGCATTAGTAAAGGATTTTGCAGCTTGGACAGCATTATCCTTCAGCATGGGGGCTTTGAAACTTTCCACCTCTGTCTTAAGTAACGTGAAGTTTGCTTTTGAAAAGGTTTTCATGGTGGTTTTCTTGTCCGGGGGTGGGGGCGAAATGTGGATATCCAAAGTGATTTGTTTATGGTCAGATCTAACCTACGAGGGGTTGACCCACAGTGTGGAACATGGGTCGCCCATGTTGGTGATGACCAGGTCCAATATGTTGTCACCTCTGGTGGGAGTGTTGACCAGTTGAACCAGGGCGTTTGAGTTTATAAATTCTAGGAAATGTTGGGCAAGGGAGTTAGTACTTGAGTAGTTCTCCCAGTTAATGTTTTGGTAATTGAAATCACCCAATATTAGGGTGTTAGTTAGGACCTTTATGTTTCCCAGTGTTTCTAGAAGTGCGGAATGGGGGTCCTGGGACATGGTGGGTGATTTGTAGCAAGCTACAATTTGAATTGTAGTTTTGCCCATTGTTAGTTGCACGTGGATGATCTCTGAAGCATCGTGCTGTGCCACTAACCTGGAGGTGTGGGTATCCTTGATGAATATGGATACGCCCCTGCCTTTTGTATTTCAGTTTCGGTTCTGTGGCCGAAATGTATGGTATGAGTTGTAGCCTGGTAGTGCTGGGGTGCTCTCTGGAGCCTTAAACCATGTTTCTGTTACTGCCCATATATCGATTTTCTCCATACTGAGGAGTGCCTTGAGTGCGTGCATTTTGAGGTTCAGACTTCTGGCATTGAGTAGTATTCCCCTCTGTTTTTTGTTACTTGTGGTATTTACAGCGGTGGGTTTGTCTTTTGAGCCTTGCCTAAAAAAGGAACTGTGGGAGTGGCAAGAGCCTTGGCCAGTATTCGAAAGCCTAAGGGTGACAGGTGCAAGCCATCTCTAGCAAAGCAGCGTGGAGACACTGGATCCCCTTTGAATGACACCAGAAACTTAGCCAATTGTTGAAATCGAGAATTTTTTCTTTATACCGTGGTATCATTCTTGGTGAGGCCAAGATGCTACTCAGGGTCAGGGTCATACCAGCCTGGGCTACGTGATCAGAGAGCTCTTCCATGTATCTTTTCATGTAGTCCAGGGAGGTACAGCTCAGGTCATTCACACCAACATGGACAATGATAGAGTCATATTTGTACTTGTTCTAGAGTGACCTGAGTGCTTGTGTTATGTGGCGGATCCTGGCGCCTGACAGGCAGCTAACAGTAACCTTCCCCTTATTCAGCCTAGTGAGTGGGACATCAGTGTGCCTTACTGTAGAGTCACATATTACTAGTATGTTGGGTATGTTGTTTTGCCTTAAGGGCTATGATTGCATGGCACACTGGTTTTGTGAAGTATGTGATTCATGGTTTGTGTTGGGGGGTGGAGGTTGCTTGGATGTTTGCTTTGGAGGTCTCTGTTGGTTTTGCAGATTTTTATTTAGAGCCTCTGAGTATGTTTCATGTATTTATGTGTGTTTTTTGTCGGTGCTGCTTTAATGGGTCTATGTGAGACTGGTAGTGTGATGCAAGTATTCCCCTTCTATTCTTGACTGTCTGATCCTGTCTTGGGTTGAGAGAGCTTAGCCTCCAGTTTGTCTGTATAATTGCATCTCTCGCATGTATTAGTGTTTGGTGGTAGTATTTGGGGGTCTGTGTACACGAGGCAGACAAGATATGTATGCAGTCCTACAATTGCAGATCTATACATGTAATCAGTTTCAAGGACGCCCACACCTCCTTTAGAATGGGGAGTATATAGTCTTGGAATACATTGATTTTTATAAATCATTTGATGAGCATGAAGCATCTTGTTTTCCTGTCCAACTGATCCAACACTTTTTGGGGCCAGTCAATCACTACAAAACTGTACGTTAGGACAGGAAGAGCAAATTGGTTTATCGCTTAGACTTTGTTCCTAGATGTCAGTGCAGTTTTCAGTATTAATTGTAGTCTTCTAAAATATTCCTTACTAAGTTCTATTCACATTTGTTCATGTTTTATTGTTGATCCTTCATCACTTCCCAAATATTTATACACTCCCTCTTGCTCAAGTTCTGTTACAACACATTCTTGTCCCAGACTGATGTTTTCTTGGTGCCACAGCTTTCCTGCTTTAAAGGTTGCTTTTGCACAGTTATAAAGATGAAATTACATTCTTATATCATATGAAAATGTTTTGACCACTTGTAGTTGTGCTTGCAGTTCCTCATCTGATAAACTATACAGTTTTAAATCATCTACCAAGGTGGGTTTTGTCATGGGACTGCAGATGTTTGATAATTTACCAAAGACAAACATTCTTGTGCATTTTGGCCATTTTACACTGGAGGATGTAGTACTGGTCATTTTAGATGCATAGAAGGCCTTTAATAGGCTGGACTAATACTATTTAATTAAATCTTTGCTGGCTCTATGGTTTATCAAGATTTTGTTGATTTATTTATGGCAACTTACAGAAGATCAAACACCTGTCCCTCCTTTTTTGGTTAAGTAGACAGACTAGGCAAGTGTATCCGGTGCCCCCAATTTTGTCTTCAGTACATCTGGTGCTATTAGCAGAATGGGTCAGATAATCTAACTTGCGTAGTGGGGAATGAGAAGTTTAAGATTTTTGTCTTTCCTGATGATGTGTTGATTTGTCAGCTTTGTTTAGAGGCCTAAGCATGTTAGGTACATTTTCTGGATTTAAAATTAATGCAACTAAAAAGAAGTAAGTCGCTATGAGTTATACGTCTTCTAATAGCCTAAAACCTAATATGGTCCTTGTGGGAATCCTCTCACATGAACTATCTGGGAATATAGGTGGGAACTTCATTTAAAGCTTCATTGACTACAGTGTATGAAAAACTGACAAGAACGCTGAAAGATGACTTTATAAGGTGGACATTACCATGGCTGGAACTGGATCAAAAGGTTCAGGCAATACACACGTTTTGTGGCACCACTAAAATTGTATTTCTTCCAAGCATTTCAAGCTACTACCCCAAAATATATTTTTTGAATTGGTTACAATATGGTGCAGGATTTTATTTAATTGGAATGGAGGAGACCCTGGAGTGCCATGAGAAAGGCTTATAATGTCATGACCGGTGGGAGGGTTAAATGTCTTAGACTCAGTTTTATTTTGAAGCTATTCAGATGAAGAGCTTATATTTCTTCATTGCAAATATATGTAAATCTAGGTAGAAGCAGTTAGGATTAATGATAATCCTATGGAATTTGACAGACTTGTAGTATGGGAATACCATGGGGAAAGAAAGGAACACTCTTATTTGACTAAGCAGCTCCTGCTGGTGTCATAAAGTCTGTAGACAGAGAACAAGAGCTATAGTCCTGGCTAGTTTTACTGTTGCCATTTAGATTTAGTAAGTTGGGATGTTAAAGTGAGGGTGGCTTGAGAAGATGGACACATTGAATTCAATTAATTTTTTGGGACCAGCTAATGGCCAAGTGTGTAAGATTTTTGGACTCATGTTTTTGCAATGCATGCTGAGGTTGGAATTTGTAGGGATGTTAAGCACAGCTAAGAGCATGGGTACCTGACCTTTTGATAAAAGCTTTTTTAGTGATGATTTCCATAATACTAATAGTGAATGGGGAAGTATTTATTACAAAAGTAAGGACCTGAAGGAGATCAAGACAGATAAACATGAAGAATTATTGCAGGAGAGCCAGGAGCTGCTAAATATTGAGGTTGATCTGTTTTGGTCATCTTGGATTTGTTTATTGCCGTGCTACCTGACTAGCTCAGTGAGGTTCAAAATACTTAAATAGACATATCTTCACAAGTATTTTTATACATCACATAAAGCCTTATGTTCCCAAACTGCACATTTATTTTATTTTGTTTTATTTTATTTCATTTTATTTTATTTTGTTTCCTTCGTTACAATTTGTTGACTGGTTTAGTCTTTCTATGCCAATGGCCCCTTTTCAGGTTGTTGTTGTTGTCTTTCGGCTTTTCCCAGTTAGGGGTCACCACAGTGGAACTCCGGTCCGCTAATGATTGGCAGTAGATTTTGACAAACGCTGAGGTGCCAGCTCAACGTTCAACCTTCAATGGCCCCTTTTCAGGTAAGTTGTCAAAATTAGGTTTTGTGGAGGTGAGAACACATTTTTGGTTATGTGAAAAACTGGAACATTTTCGAGCAGACTTAAAGTCCAGATTCCATTACTTATAGCATTTTAGTATACCAGTATGTGTTCTGTGTGGTGCAGTTACTGTTATCCATATGTAAAAAAGAGGTTAAACTGAAATGAAGCTGGAAAAACCACCACGGCTGTAAATATCCAAAAGTCAGTTTATTGAAGTAAAATGGACAAGCGCTTTCACGTAACTAAATGTACGCTTCTTCAGATCCTCTAAAAAAGAGGTTCAAAAGCAAATATGGAATGACTTTTTGTTCAACTGTGGCACAGTTCACTGTGCATGCAGTCACTAGCTGTTAGGACTACTTATTCGTAAAAAAATTGTAGTTGTTTCCATTAGGATTTTTATTATATAGCTTAGAAGATTTAATAGTGTGATGCATTTCAATATTATCTTGTTTATAGAGTCCTCAACAATGGCTTAATGGATTGGGGTTAAAACAGCATGCTTGCATCTGCCTTTACGTGAGCCTGTAGCATCAGGTTGGAAGTCACTGACAATGTATGTGCTGCTGACACACAAACATGGGAGCAAGCTAGATCACTTATGATCTTACAGATCAGCCATAGTGTATCTCCATCAGGCTAAGTGGCAGTGCCAGAACTATAGCCTCCTTAACTGCCTCTACAGGTCCTTCAACATGAGAAGACCATGTGTCATTGCAGATGTATTAGCTGCAACAGGGATATCAATGTGCCAGAGTTCGCATTGAGATGGCAGAATTGGCGACTCCAAGGAAGTTGTCTTTAGTGACCTGACCATCTGTCTCTTCCGTACCACTGATGATAGATATGTAAAGGGAGCCACACATACACAGCACAGTGTAAGCTTCATATGAAGTGGTTTCCTATATACTGGCAAGGAATACTTGTTTTCATATACGTAAACACATATCTCTCACTAGTGCCAGATGCTGCTTATGTTGATGATGTATCTGGACATTCAGCTGTCTCTCTCAGTAGCTGAAAGTAGACAAGGAAATCATTGTATATATTCCCATGCCCTGGAACTTGTTTAAGACAGTTAGAGTACTAACTACTCTTGTTGGAATGTAAACAGATGGTGTGAAGGCACACAGTACAGGATCACATGTGCAAAATTTCACACTCTGACTTTCTTACCTACAAGTGCTTAAGTCTAAAACAGAAGTACTGAGGAACGCATATCTATGAAGGCATAACATTCTAACCATAAATTAAATGGCAGTTCACACAACTTTGAGGGACTCTTCTGTCCCCTCTTAATTATTTTCATCATATATGGTGGTTATAAGCTTGAGTTTGTTGATAAGGTGCATAATCTTGTTGTTATTTTAGATTCCAGGCTAACATTTCATTGTCAGGTGTTGGTCATTATAAAATCTTCATGCCTCAGTCTGGGAAACATTTCAAGGATTAAATAACTCTTATCTCAGGCTGACCTCTTGATCATTGTTCATGCATTGGTCTCTTCAAAGTCAGATTATTGCAATGCCTTGTACAATGGACATCATAACACTGAACTAAATTACAGGTGGTGCAGAAGTCTGCAGCAAGGCTACTAACATTACCAGCACATTACACCTGCACTGTGCTGCCTGCATTTTCTTTCTGGTCATTACAGATTCATGTACAAGATCTTAAAGGTTAGCTTAATTGTCCACTCATAAATTAAGTCTCTGTTACCTGAAGGAGCTGGTGGTGCCAACTTCTTTGACCAGGTTTTGTGCTTAGCATCCCACAGGCATCTTAAAATGTAATGATTCTGTCTAATTTCCTACAGATTCCCCACCAGTGGAACTTGTTACCTTAGTGGTTTCGGGTAGGCACATCTCTGAACTGCTTCCAGAGGGCATGATAGACCTAACTTTTACAAATGATTTTTGACAGGGTGAGATGAGTACATTTGCTTTGTTCACTGTTACTAATACTTTTTTAACAAATTCAGCTTGTTTGTGATTATTTCTTAATATATTTATAATGATTTTTAGTTTGGTTTGACGTTAATTTTGTTTTAGGATGAAAGTAAAATAAAAACAGACCACACTAGTGGAATAGAACAGCACACTTTAATGAGCACCAGAAAAACACCAACGACTAAGCGCTTTCACCCACTTTCTGTTTGGGCTTCTTCAGAGACTCTGAAGAAGCCCAAACAGAAAGTGGGTGAAAGCGCTTAGTTGTTGGTGTTTTTTTTGTGCTCAATAAAGTACTACGTTCTATGCCACTAGTGTGGTCTGTTTTTTATTTTCATTTATTTTTAGTTAGTTTGACAGCGGTTTTACCTTGAGCTGGTGTTTATCAGTTTGTTTTAGGATGAAACACCTAAGTAAAATTGAAATAAGCGGTATTTCTAGTACATATAGCTCACTGCTGGCATAAGATGTGTCATGACTCTTTAAACATTGGTGACCAGCTTTACATATTTTAGTGCACAAGTAGTTGACAAATGTACTCTTGCCTAAGAAAATTACAAGCATTAATCTAATGTGTATCTTGCTGTAAACATATATGTACACACACACACACACACACACACACACACACACACACACACACACACACACACACACTACTGTTATTTATTCATTTACTGACATTTGTTTACTAGGAAAGTCCAACTAGACAATATCCCATTTTCAGTTAAGGCCCAGGGATAAAAACTCCTGACATATTACATGAAAGCAAAACAGTAGAATACAGCAAATATAAACATTTAATATGGGTTGTCATTTTTACAAGTGCAATATAATATAAGAAACTCGTAAAGGATGTCATTTTTACAAGTATGATACAATACAATATAATACAGAGTAGACAAAGAAATAGTTTTGTGAGAGAACTAAGCTTAATTTGTTTAAATTAGACGTGGGGAGAGAGAGAGAGACGGAAACAAAAGTGAGATAAGTAGGGGAAAATAACATGAATTCAAAAGAGATAAAGAGACAGTGGTTAGTTGACCAAAGTATTATTGATAAGTTGACAAAGAGTATCATAGATGAGAGGGAGTAAATATCAGTTAGCAAAAAAAGGAATAAGCATATACATGAGAATAGGACGTCTGTATATAAAGTTAATAGAGAAAGATATTTACAAATTACAAATGAATATTTGAAGGATATGTACTTTGATACCATAGCAAGTGAGTAAGAGGGATAGCAGGTCAAAAGAATGAAAATGATTAATGCTGAAGGAAGTGAAAGTGTGCTGAGAGAGAGAAAAATGTTAGAAGATGGAGTTGGAGTGAAAAAGAAATCTTGAGTATAGGATGGGACTAGTCTGGTGTGGAGCATGAGCAGAGTCAGAAGCTAGGAATATTTTTAAAGTTGTTTTGAACATGTGGAGGTTGTGTGATAACCTGATTGTTACAGGGAGTGAGTTCCAGGTTTTGCTACTTCGTTAGAGTACATGTAGTGTCCTGCAGATTTCTTTGTTTATAGTAAAAAGTTCTTTCCTATTTGATCTTAAGGGACAGTGTATGTTGTAATTTTGGAGTATTGTAATACGAGCTGGGCAGGCTAATGGATTGTTTATGCTTTTTTTGTGCTGTGATTAATTGGGTATACATAAGATGGTGAAGTAGTTCTAACCAATTTAGTTTTTGTACTATGGTACAGTGGCGGCTTTGATTAGGTTTGTATGCAGCAAAGCAAGCAATCTTGTTATATTTCTCCAGTTTAGTTTTTAAAGAAGTTTGAAGGTTTTTAAGGATTGGTGCTCGCTCCATATAGACATGATGGTAGTAGGTAAGTCTTAGCTGTGTTTTCTTTAGTATCAACTGTAAGAAAGTGTTTTTTTCTGTAAAGCATTCCTATCTTTTGGTGTTTTTTTTTTTTTTGGATTTAGAATATATAGGTTGAATTTTAGGCTGTCATTGATGGTAATACAGAGCAATTTAGTATGAGATACTACTTCAATATTACTGTTGGTTAGGGAGACTATTTTGAAGTTACTTTACTCAGTGAGTTGGGAAAAAAAGAGTAGTTTAGTTTTTTGTAGGGTTGTAGTAATTGAGCATGTTTGAGCCAGCTTTCAGTGGGGTCAAAGGCTTCTTGTGCTATTTGTTGAAGATGAGTTGGGCTAGTAAAGGAGCCAATGAGATTAGAGTAATCTGCCTAGTGTATGAGAGAGGCTTGTTGGGAAGAAGTATAGAGATCATTGGTGAATATATTAAACAACAGAGGACCAGAAATAGAGCTTTGTGGTATACTTGTGGTAACTGGTAGGAAAGGGGAGATGTGCTAAGTCATTTAGCAGACTGTTGTCTACCATTTAGCAGACTGTTGTCTATCAGGCAAGTAGCTTCAGAACTGGGTGGGAGTAGAGTGTGAGAGGCCAAAGAAAGACATTTTATGTATGAGTTTGCTGTGTGATAGTGTCAAAGGCCTTAGATAGTTCTATGAATAAAGTGGGTACCAATTTACAATTGTCCCTACCTTTGATGATGGTATCTAGTAAAGAGATGAAGTCAGTGCTATTACTATGTGCTGGAGAGAAGCCATGTTGTGTAGATGTCAAGAGTTGTTGGAGGTATTGAAGAAGTTACCTGTGGATTCTTTTTTCCAGTATTTTTTTGGGGGGAGTGGGTGGCAATGGGTCTAAAGTTGAATATTTCTGTTGAGATCCCCCTTTATGTAGTGGTGTTATATGTGTCTTCTTCCAGAAGGAAGGAAGGAGCACATGATATGTGTATTGACCTGTTTACAAGGACTGATACTCAGTATGCTATAGCACTGGCTGCTATCTTGAGAAATTCAGATAGGAGGTTATCAGTGGATGGTGAGTATGGTTTTATGAATTGTGACAGTTTTTAAGCTGAAAGGTGGTGTAGTTGTGAACTGAGTTTGTGGTGGTGTAGGGGTGTTATGGATGTTAGGGCTGTTTTTGGTAAGGGCAAGCTATGCTGTCTATGAAGCTGTTATTAACCTGGAGAGCAATTTCATATGGAGAGAGGTTAGGTGAAGGCCTAGATGCTACAACTAAAAAGGTCTGTAGAGAGTGTCCCACTGTAGGGGAGGATCAGAGATTTACTCCTGCCTTTTCATGGTCCCAAAATGGAGTGCAAGAGTTCTACCCCATGTAGCATCTTAGCAGCTTCTTCCGTAAACATCACATCCAGTACTTCTGGATCCATGCAGTTATCCTGCATGGAAACCTACCTTTGCTTTTGTAGGGGTCTGGAAGGTGTCACTAAACATGATGGATGCATTTTGGCACTGCACATCATCATCTGGTAAATAGAAAGGACACTTCTGTTTTTGTGCATATGCATCACTTGCTGCTAATTTGGCTTTCCTCATTGCCCATGGGAAGGTCATGTTGGCTGAAGCTTTTCAGGAGAAGAGTCTTCTTGCGTTCCTGTATGCTGTGTGTGACAGCATTTCAATATTTATGTGAACCAAAATGGTGAGAAGGATTTTTGTAACCGGAGAAACACCACCACAAAGAAGGAACTTGTTTATTAACTAAGGTATTACTCTATAACCTTCTATTTACACTTTGTGGCTTTTAGGTACATTTACATTGTATTAATGTATTTTACAACTGTGTAATAAATGACACTATGTTATGGAGGAAGGTCCAACACAGCATTATTTTAACTACCAGCACCCTCACAACAGGTAGACAATTTGAGTTATAAGTAGTGAAAAATTCTTGGGTTTTGCATTCAGTTCAGTTAAATTCTGTTTGTAGTCATTGGTGCCTGGTTCTGGATAGGATTATTCCCATTCAGAGTACTCTGTACTAGTATAAGGGCTTCGGCTGCCCAATGATTATTGAAATAACAAGAAAGAGTGTTTCTTTTAAGTCACTTTTACAATGAATGTGATCCAGAGCTGATAGGAATGTCTACGTTTTTGTTTCACAGACCAGCAGTGTGACTGTTCTTTTTCTGGGGAAGTGTATTTCAAAGAAGTGCTTCAGCCAACTCAGTTCTCCTGTTAGGTTGTCTTTCATAATCTGAAATGCATTTCTGACCATAAAATAAAAACAGTTCATCAAAAAATGTTATGCTTGGTTCACTACATTTTGAGTATTCCCTATGTGTTGGCACTTTGTGGATTCCCTAGAGAAGATGACAAACTTCAGGAGGTCTTGAAATTGTTCACTGATAATTTTTACTAGGTCCAGAAATTTGTCTTTTTCAAATAGGCTAGTAATTCTCAAATTGGATCACCTTGGATGATTTTCAAGGTCATGTGTTTTATCTTGCATTATCTAGTAATATTTCTGTATGAAAACCATAGTACCATGTAGAGCTCACTGGAAACCTCTTTGCTTGTCGACTTGATGTTCAGCCCTTTCCAGTGTTAATATTTCTCTATGAAACCCACAGCTTGATCATACCACTCAACTGTCCAGATGTTCACAGAATGTCCAGATTTTTTCCTCATATTTTTCGGTCTGTTCCTCATAAAATTTGTGCTTTTCTAGCAAATCATGGGGATGATTGAAGTCAATAAATATGACACGCATTTGAGTTTCAGACTTCAAATCCTCCAGAAAATGCATGTTAACACAAAACCTGTTAATCTCGCAATGTTTTAAGTTTAGAAGAACACTATTTAAAATCTGTCCCTATTTTTGGGATTTTGTCCCACCATTATATCAGGCTTTGTCCAGATGTTTTGCACTAAGAGGTTGAGAGGTATGAGCCTGATAAAGAGCTCGCTGGGTATCTTTTTGCTTGCCTCGTTGATTTTCAACCCTTTCCAGACTTATAAAGGTTTCCAGAGAATATTTTACTTTTCTCAAGTCTTACTCAGATACCACTGTAGCAGTCATGGATTTCTGATGTAGGGTGCTTATATTGTTCAGGGTATTCTTAATTTTTAGCTCATGCAATCTGATCATTCATCAGGTGTATGGGTGGGTGGTCACCCCACAGTCCCTTATACTTTGTTTTTTCTGAGGCTGGTCTTAGTGTTATTTCAAAGATTCATGGTTGATTCTCAAATGCATTGATTATGGCTTTCCTCTCTGTGAATCAGATCTACTTGGTTATATTTTAGACATTTCCTGCCCTGGAGCTCTTGGATACTAAGGGTCATTCTCCCAGACTTCTTGAATTATGCAACCACCTTTATTTAGAGGTCGCCCCCACACCTGTTGTGATATCCTTCACTACTTTCCACCTCAGATGACTACCATTGTCATAACTACTTTCTGTTTCCGACCAGATATCCAGTTCCTTGAGAGATCTTCAGTATTTTTGCAGAAACCAGAAGAAACACATAAACTTGGACTCCAAGGCTGTTTGCTTATGAAGACTCGCTGCTAAATATTCAGAGAAAATCAAATCAAGTTATGTCCTCAAAAGTAACTTGATTAGACAACTGGACATGTCAAGAAAATACGAGGCTACATGGAGGGCTTGCAAAATTGAGCAGACTTAAATTTCTTCTCTGAAAACATTTTAAAAGATGTCCTGTAATGTCCCAGAACTGAAACTTTATGATACAAACCATATTCTTAAAGTACTAGACAAAGTATCTCAGAAACAACATAGTGGATTATAGAAATGTGCTTTGCCAAATATGTGGTCATAGTAAAGATTCTGAGGAAACCATGGCTGAAGAAGCACTGTTAAATAGCACCGCGTACATTATTCTGTGAGTCAGATAGTTTGCCCACAAATAATTTATCCTAATTAAAATGGCTATAAATTAAAGTTCATACTAATGCATCCCCCCACCTCAATGTGACTCACATAGCTACTAGAACAGTATTTTATTTCACTTAACCCAGAATAAGTATTACTGAAACTGTGAATATGGGGGTGTTATTACTGATGCAGGTATAGATGAAGTAAGTATAACAGAAGAAATATAACTTCTGTCTGACTTGTGGAAGAAGTCATCACTCTCAAAAGATGTGCCAAGATGAGGTGACTGAAGAAGCAAGGGTCTTGTTGCCATCATTTAGTTGCATGGTGGACACAGAGGGTCTGATCAGTGCTAGCTTAATCTCTTATCCTGTCAGTTTGAAGCTTGAATTATTTCTCCAGTTTTGATAACCTCTTCTTTGACCATGTAATTATTTTTACACCACCTTTTTCTCGTGTTAAATTTCCAGAATGTATGGAAATGTGTGTATGTGGCCACCTTTCATCACAATGCCTAGGGATATTTTATGGCATAAAGTAGAATTCTTAGCCATGCATGTAAGATACTTCAACCCCAGAAAATAAAAAAACATTTCACCTGCATTACTCTGAGTCATCCAACACAGATTTTCTGTAGCACACTGATTCTCATAGAGGGGGAACTCCCCTCACATAGTGGAATGTTAGTGGCATATGGCCGGCAAGAATGAAAAAATGAATGGATGAGTGTGGAAGGTAAAGAAGTTGGAAAAGTTAGAGCAAGCAAGGAGTTACTGAGGCAAAAAAAAAGACAGACAAAAATAAATCTCCAAAGTATAAGAAGTCTATTCTGTTTTATTTTTCTTGTTTTTAATTTCCATGAATAATTGGTCAGCATCATAAGTGCAACCTGCGAGCTTGTTACAGCTGATCATGGGTTTTACTTATGTACAAATTGTTTTCCTGGGCAATGAAGTAGGTGTCACATCCCTACCTTTTTAGCTTTAATTAGCCATAGGTGCTAAAGACTTGTATGGCTAACTTCACTTAATACTTGTTTTATGATACTCTACTGAAGTTTTGTGTACATGCACAAAAGTGTTTTTTTTTATACTTCAGCTACAGATGCTAATTAGTCCATAAATTACCTGGAGGACTGGACAGTAGATAGCCTGAAAGGGTTAACTTAATGTTATTTTGCCTGACTTCACTAAGGAAATGACACCACAAAAAATGAAGATTGGGATTTCTAGTTCAAGTAGTCAGTTTCATCTACTTCTCCGATGTTATCTGAACTCTCCACCGGTCTTAATTTTTCGTAACATAAGTGTATAATATAATGAAAAACTCATTTATAAGCTTACCAGAGCCAACCAGTCATAAAATGTCTAAAATGAATAAGATCTGAATACATTGTCTGGGTCAGTGGCTGAGTTTCATCTCTGAAATTTCAGAATGGCCTATTTACTAGGTACACCCACTTAGTCATGTAGAGGGTTCCATGTTCTGAAGGAAAAATGATCAGCTTTCAGAATGAATTGCACTAAGATAGATAAAAAGTTGGGAAACAAACCACCTAAAAGGCTTCACAAGCAGCCAGATGACCTGGTATCATAGAAACGGATTGCAGAAAACTTAGAAGCTTCTATTTTATTAACTGTTTTTTAGTCTTAGCCAAGTTGGCCTGATAAATTGAAAAGGGAATGGTGGCTGATCCAAAAACAGTTATGTGCAATGGGTGTAGATGGCATAATTAATTATAATTGTAATTATAATTTACTTTTATAAATTTAATATTATACCCTTATAAGGATACTTCATAAAGGAATAATTGTAAATTATAATTTTTTACTGTTATTTTGTGAAATGAATCAGGGATTGAGTGCATATAGACATCTTTAAAGACATTTAGTCAAGATGTAATCTGACTCGTACATTGTGAACTAAAGTAGGATTACAGAGCATGCAAATTGTTACAGGCAGCTGTGTCATCAGGGTATCCCATAAAGTATTTTTCTCCTACAGGGAGGTGAACAGCAGATTAAACAACTTGTTCTCATTTCCTTGTTATATCTTTTTTTTTTTTTTTGACACCACTTTATTTATCATTGTAACTACCAATTGCCTATATTTTAGCCAAGAATAATGTTCCCAAGTTTTCACCTCACCCTCCTTGTATCTCCAACAACATGCTGAGATTTGGGGAACACTTTACTAATTCTGTATGGTGTATAAGGGTATCCATAAAGACACTTCCATGCAAAAAGTTTGAACATCCTGGACTTTTTTTGCATATTTAGGAGGTAACAATATGTACTTCCATTACTTAGTATGTCCCAAGAAAGTTTCCTTTTCCAATACAACTTAACTTCTATATCAGCTTGGTTCAGAGCCTCCTGCAGAGCCTTATATGCCCTACCAATAAGTCTCTTCTGCTGGCATAGAGGTAACCTAGCTTCTACTAGGAGGTCAACCAGAGGAGGCGTTGCTTTACAATTCTGAATATTCCTCTCAAATTCTTTAAACTTTGTCTTTAAACATAAGTAGTATAAATAATGCCTCTCACTCAAATTAAAGTATTCTTTAAGTTATGAGCCAGTCCTTCAGTTGTTCTACATAAATAAGCTGCTTCCAATACTTGGGTTCATTATTTATCCTTATCTAGTTGTATGATGATCCATTACTGGTCTGTTCCTATTTCATTCATATCCTGTCAATAATATTCATTCTTGCCAGGGTTTAATATGTCTTGACAAAATCTGTTTTCTAAACTATGTATATATATATATATATATATATATATATATATAGGTATATATATATATATATATATATATATATATATATATATATATATATATATATATATATATATATATATATATATATATATATATATATATATATATATATATATATATATATATATATATATATATTCTTCTAAAATTGCATATTTAAATTACTCTGCTCCATACAATGCCATAAGCCCATAGTCTGCTGTTCATCTCTTTTGTTCTAAGCTTTCAAAACTAACCTTTTCCACTTATTCTCCCATCAGCAGTAACATTACTGATCGAATTGGTGCTGCCATAAAGTATGTTTCTAAATCTGGCATTCCCAGGCCTTCTCTTTTGGATGGCAGAATTAACTTTTCTAACTTCACTGTTTGGGGCTTACCATCCCAATAGTAATCTTTCAAAGTTTTTAGCACTTTTTTCTATATAGTCTGCCCTCTGGTTGATAAAAGTATGATTGCCCCACGTACAAAAGTAATGGTACTATAAACATTTTAATTGACTGTACTTTTTGATCTGCATCCACATGAATCATTTTACATTTTCATAAGTTGAGAAAAATTTTATTAAACACAGTGGCCCACATTTCTTTAGCCACCTGGTTCATACCCTGTTTAATCCAGATTCCCAGATATTTCAACTTCTGGTGACCCCAGAGAAATGGATATATCTAGCCCATATCATACATAAGTACAATATGGGTTACTATTGTTCTTGATCTGGCTTAATTTACTCTATAACCTGATAATTTTCCGCATTCACTCAGCAATTGAAATATGCATGTTAAGTCCCTCTCCGGGTTTGTGACACACAGAATCTCATCATCAGCCAATAGTGCTATTTTTTTCCTATTCCCCCCTCCACAAGTTATAGCCTTCTACAGATGACTGCCTAAATTTATCAGCCTGGGGTTAAAAATAAAAGGTAAACAATAATGGTAAAAGCAAGCAACCTTGATGCATTCCTGTTGACAAATTAAACCTGGACAATACACTACCACTCGTCTTAATATCTACACTTGAGCCCTTGTATATATTAAAGATGATGTCAGTCCACTCATTTGGAAAACCCAAAATCCTCAAAGTCCCTCTCAAGAAACTCCAGTTGACCCTAGCAAATTCTTTTTCAGTGTCTAAACTTACCAGCATCAGGGAGTTTCCCCTCTTTACTGCATCTTGTTGTATTAATAGCATCCTGTTTATATTAAAAATTTTGTCTACCCTCTATGAAGCCACACTGATTCAAATTTACACAGACACACACACACACACAAAATGAAACTATATTACACACTGAAAAACCCGCACAGAGACAGGACAGAAACCAAAGATCTGCACTGAACCCTAGATCTTAGAGGGACATATCTCAACAGTAAACCATTCAGTTACTACCATCAATGCATCCTATTTTACATTTGGTGAAATCAGATCAGTATGCCTAAAGATTTGTAATATATACACAAAATGTGTTATGATAGTCAGTGTTACACCATTGTGGCCTGAATGTGATTTATATTAGTTTTCACCAGTAGACTATGACTTTTGTGCAGAAAATTGCTAAAATAACTTAGTTAACCACAAAGTACAGTTGAACAAGCTTTTAGCAAAACATATTACCATTACTAGAATTTTTTAGCTGCAATTTGAAAACTGGCATAAGATTGCTCTAGAATACTGTGAATCAGTTTATACTTCGGACTTATAATGTTGGATGGGATGTTCAATTCAGTGATTAGCCCTACAAAAGCAGGCATTAGCATGAATTGGAAAGTAGACTATTTCTAATTTCAAATAATGACACTGTTACAGGGTGTGATATTGCAGCTTGAAGCGCAGAAAACACACAGCTGACATAAATATTAACCTTATTCTGTTCATTAGCTGTAAAGTTTGCATTTACCTAAATATGTTTAATATGTAGCATTTTACATTACTGCCTCTCAACTTTTACTTCTCCAGTTAGTTTCAACTTTTACTTCTCCAGTTAGTTCTCAGCTGAGGTGTCTTCTCTGAGGAATCTGCATATTCTCCCTATGTCTATGTGTTTTTCCCCTGAGTTCTCCATTCTTCTGATACATTCCAAAGATATGCCACATGCGACCTGGCAGTCATCCAAATTGTGTATATATGAGTGTGTGTGTATATGTGTTTGGATAAGTGTGTATGTCTCTTGTGATGGGTTGATAATCTCTTCATGATTAGTTTCTGCACCTTACACCCACTGAATGTTGGGGCAAGCTGTGGCACCACTGTGATCTGAACTGGATTATGTAGATAATTGGAAATGAATGAACAAAGGAATTAATACTCCAGAAAATGTGTTTGCTAGTGCACTTTGAATAGTGCCCACTCCAACCAAGACATCATTTCTGCATGCCAAATGGTTTGACTTCATTTGCTGACCTTGCACCTGTTGTTTAAAATTCAGATGCAGACATTTATTTTCTCATAGTGGCACTGTGCATGCCTTGCTGGGTATACCTTTGGTTTGCTAAACAAGTAGAGCAGCATTTTCCTTTCACTCTGGCTGCTTGCATTTTTTTTACATTAATCTAGCATGTAACACATTTTAGCTTAGACGTAACATAGTGATAAGCTCAGCCATTTCTATAGCATTTTCTCAAGATTCCAATTTGGAATTTTAGTGAGTGGAAGTATAAAAAAAGTGGAAGAAACCTAAAGTGACACAGCAGATAAGTTGAAAACCTTATGCTGGCAAGACTCAAATGCAAAAAGGCAGACATTGTGACCTAGCAACTCCAAAAACATCTTACCGATTGGTGGTTTTATTGTACATAAAAGAGACATATACCTCACAGACCTGGTAGGGTATGCCCTTCTTGCCTGAGGTCAAAACTAGTGCCATTTCATTTAGGTTAAAAAGATTAAAGTTAAGTATGACACAAATATTGAAAATTCTAAAGGTCATTCCTCTTGGATATTCAACAGGATATGGATGGATTATCAAAATCCTAGCAAATGAAGGGGGTGAAGATTTTATCTGCTTGGTGGAATCATTACATTTCCTTGTATGGTACCTAAATGTCATGAAAACATTTTGGCATTCTGTCAGTGGCTAAGGAGATGGTGTCATAGAAGGGGGATTCTCTCCTTAATGGTCTGGAGTGAGATTTGTAAAGAGAGTGCTTTGCTCATTATGGGTTTTATCTCTCTCCTCGGGGGGGGGGGTGTAATTATTGACTGAGAAATGTTCCATCTCTAATATGTCTTTTTAGACCTCTTCAAATTTCAAAACAAAGAATTACAGGTAGCATAATACAAAACGACAGATGTTTAGGTGACTTTGCTAAATGCCAGAAGTCTCAACAATAAAATAGGTAATTTAGACGCTTTTCTTTCCTAGGGGTATATTGACATCGGTTTACTATCAAAAGGGCAATTGGACTTTGTTCGATTTACATTAGTCCGAATGCCCAATTTGATAGTATTGAAAGAACGAAAAACAATGTTGAAATGCACAACAGCAAATGCACTACAGCATTCGTTGTTGTGCATTTCAACATTTTAATGCAGATCGTACTATAGTGGGAATTGGGAAAAGTACCCTTTCCCTCACTGTAGTTTGATCTCAGAGTTTGTATATATATATATATGTAGCAGGGGGTTACTGTGTTTTGCAGGACACTGCACCTTGCGGAAGTGTGGAGAATGTTCGAAAAAAAGTCAAATTCAACATTTTCAACTTCCGCGTTCAACATGTTTTGCAGTCGTTCTGTTTTTCGCTTCTTTAGTTCAGGAATATGATAACTCGCACAAGGTGCGATCTCACAACTGATAGTGAACCACTGACATGTGTCCCCTTAATGAAACTTTTTTTAAAGATCCAAAAACACGTATCACAAATTGCAGAGAGTAATCCTTCTTTCACTGTTGCAGGTCTGATGGGATAATTATAAAAGATGACTTAGAAGCCCACAGCCAACACCTCAGAATCAGAAATTGCTCAAACAGTGATTAATATCAGTGGTATTGAATGTAGTATTACAGAAATCTACTGTAGACCATCTGCTCCCCTTCTGAGCATGATCATTTCCTGACTAAATATAGAATGTAAACATCAAAGAAATATAATCCTTTTGGAGGATTTTGTATCCAGGCACTGATTGGACAAACTACTCAGCATCAGATAAGTATGGCTAAATATTAAGTGACTATGTGAATCAAAAGATTTTAGTACAAATAATGTGAAATACATCAAGAGATGGAAATGTCTTACATATCATGCTGATAAACTTAGGATCTTACTGCTCCCCATCAGTGGTTATTTCCTTAGTAACTTGCACAGATCATAATACCATCATCTCTAACCTAAGAGTTATAAACTTAGTCATAAATAAGCCATCCTTCCTAGACTTCACCAGTACAAACAATGATGCAGTTAATAGGATACTTAATGAAAACACACTTTAATTTAATTTCCAGTGATTCAACTAGGAAACATAAGCCAGAGAGCTGGAAACACGAGACATATCCACTATGTATTATTGTAGATATGGCTTCTGTCATGAGTAAATTAAAAAGTCAAGTTTCATTAAACCAGAAAATATATCTGATGGTTTCCTGCATAGAATTAAGATAAACCTAACTAAAATCATAAAAATCAGGGACATAAATGTTAGTCAAAGGATTATGCTTCAATGGAAGGCAGCGTGAAGACTTAATCATTGAAGGCCACTTTCAGAGAATAGGAGGTGTTGCACTTTAACCACTCTTGTGTGACCGTACAGTTTGTATATATAGCAGTTAGGAGGGTTTGGGGGTCTCCCCCCACATGAGGGATGCAGAGGACTTGCCCCCTCTGCAAAAAAGCTTTAAGCTGTATTAACTGAAAGTGTTTTTCAGCAAGACATGTTCATGCAATTGTCTGTCGAAGAATAATATGACAGATAATCATGAAACCCAAAAATCATGTTCAACATAATGCTGTCATGTAGCATGTTGCGTACATTCCTGAGCTATTGTGACAGGCCGATACCAGTTTATAAAGGGGGGGGGGTCAAGCAGACGCAAGCAATTTTAGACCCATCAGCCTGATCAGTATTCTAAGTTAAATCATATGGAACTTATCCCAAATGATGCAGGACACCTATTTCTGTTATATATAGGTTAGTATGCATTTGTAAGCAGACATTTTGCTTTCTGAATGCTTTGGCATTCTTTAAAGAGACAGTGCATACTGCATATTCTGATCTTGTTCAGACTTTCAACACTATTTCATGTAAGAAAATAACTGACAAATTAAAGAATTAAATGTCAATTCATTTTTAATTTGGCGCACACAACTTTGGTTAAAAAGGCACAAGTGAAGGTAGAAGTTTGCATGTTTCCCAACAGTAATTATCAATGATATCAAATAGGACACTGTACAGTTGTCAGTTCTTTTTGGGTTATTCCTGTAAGGTGCAGCAACCAAATAATGGCTATAGATAACCAGATATGCTGCCTCTGTACTGGAAGGTGAGGGCACACAAATGTGAGTCCTAACACTTTAAAAATTAGCATGATTTTCTCTGGGAACAAGGAATTTCAAAGTAGTGGTTACACATTTTAACCATTAAGTGTCCCATCATCCACCTAGCATATATGATTCACTCAGTCCTGCTGCTCATTCATAATAACTTTGAGATCACTGCACCTCTGAGTTTGGGTAATATTCTCAAATATAGCAGTCTCGCAATTAGTATATGCTCCCTGTTCTCTTAAAATGTCCATTCATCTGAAGATCACAGTTATAATCCCTGAACTTTCTACACACTTTAAAATCCAGTGATTCCTATTACTGTTTGTAAACCTGAAATTCATCAAATATTTACAACCCCCATATGGTCCCTATTGTGCCTATTATTCAGTTCATTAATTTATTCACTGATGCTAATTTCAGTTGAAGAAACTCTTGAGTTACAGTATTGAATGATATAGTGGACAATGGGCAATATATGTAGAGAATAAGCTTAAATCACATGTGACTTTATTTTATGTTAAAGTTTCATATTTCTTTTCTAAATTAAAATACAAGCTTATATGGATGAGGAAGACATAAATTGCTAGCACTTAGCACTGAATCTTTGTATACTGTGATAACACATAACTTAAGTATTGATTCCAATCGATGGTTGCATAGTAGAGGTTTTGACAATTCAGGCCTAAAATTAATAATATTTCTTTATTAATAGATGATATTTTCAACACTTGTTTTGTTTTTCATAAACAGGTATAATATCATGTTCAAGGTTCTGAAATGGGAATAGCTGTGTTCCAGCTGTGTTCGTTCATATTAAGGCTAATGAGAGATTGAATGAATTTTATCTTTAGTATATTGGTCTAAAGTTTTAATACATTTACATTTAATCTATGATATTTTTATTTTATTGAAGAGTAGCAGACATTACTAGATACATTTTTTTGTGTTTTTCCCTTGTATTTGCTGACCATCAAACCATCCCCCTGTTTGGAGACACCCCTTAATTCTCTTACCTGAGAATTTCACACTGGATTAGGGAAACAGCTATCTAAAGTGCTGTCATTCAGATAGTCATGAAGATTCATTATGCTCTTGCTGGAGTCCTGATAACGAGGCCATTTGTGATGGCCTAGCAATGCCCCTTGGCAGGAGGATGTTCAATGTACGCCATCTCTGAGGCCTACCGTGCTTTCCTCTGTGTACTTTTCTAACATATTACATCTTTGAGGTCTTATTTAAAATGTTGGTTTACTGCTAATGAGAAATGAATTAAATTTATTGACATAATTATATATAAAGAAGAGTATATGCATAAAAAACTTTTGAATGAAAAGTTTATTTTCATTTGTACACTATGCATAATAAATTCATGAAAAGAAATGTTATTCAACCCCATTAATAAAAGTGTCAGGATTAACTGCTGATCAGCAGATGTTTCAATATGAAGTATATTATTCATAAAACATCATTTATGGCTTGCGACTGAGCCATTTCTACGGGTGAAAAAGTTCTACAGGAGGTTGAAGCTAAGAGGGTCTCAAATTATGCTCTGTATTTCACAACGAATGGTAACACTGTGAGTTAAGTAAATTTCAAGGTTACTAATACAATTGCTTTCAGGTTAATACTTTCAAGATTAATGTATTCAGTCAAAATATTTATGTTAATAATTGGCATATGTTGTTGGGTTCTGAAAAGATAATAGTACTAATAGGTAGTAGCCATAAATTTATTTTTTAAGAAAATAGTACTTTATATATCCTAATTAGAAAAGGTACATTAATTTGTGGAAATTGTACTTCTTATAAATGTAATATCTAACTTCTGTACATTTCAGAATCCTGTTGCTGAAAACAGTTACACAATTAATCACTATGCTGATTGCAGTACATCCATAATTGCATGTATGACACGTTGTCAGCTCTGTAAAGCTTGTTATGTTTCATAGTGAAGGAGGTGGCAGGTTATGAATTTCTCCCTGAACCAGGACTTGTACATATTTTGGCATAAATGATTTTTGGAATGGGTATTTTGTCTTGGATTACACCACTGCCACCAGCTTGTCATGGGATGGGCTGGTACTGCTACCAATATGTGATGGTTGCCTGGCACTGATGGAGAGTTAAATACTGCCACTGCCACTCTTTGTATCACTTGGGCATCTGAGGGGCAAGGCCCTGGTCTGGAGAGCCACTTGACTGTTCCACATATGTCTGAAGGCTACTACAGCAACGGTCTTTCAAATCAAACCACTGGTATCTAACTGGTTAATAAAAAAGAAAAGTTTGTACATGTGTATTTCATAACTGACTCAAATGCAACCAGGTCCCAAAAGCATAAAGCAAATATGCACTGCTGTCCTGGTATGAGCTTCCTAAAGCAAATATGCAGTGTTGTCCTGGGATGAGCTTCCAACAACCACATCCAGTCTAGGACTGTACCCTAATCATTTGCAGAACAGAGTCTTTGGCCTAGCATGTTAGGGTTCTTTCGCAGCACTCTAAAAATAAAAACTTTGTTTTCTACTGCCTCACGCACACACACACACACACACACACACACACACACACACACACACACACACACACACACACACACACACACACACACACACACACACACACACACACACACACACACACACTCTCTCAGGGAAGTCTGACAGAATTATCCAATTCCTCTATAGCTTTCTTCCTGGTTTGATAGTATACCAACATTCTACTTATGGCCAAAGATCATGCACACCAGTTACCTTACACTTACTTGACATAGCCAAAAATAAATGATAAAAAATGTCATTTGACTGGAAGTTCATAGGTTCATAGGTAGGTACTAGGCTATCGGCCCTAGGGCCTATACAAGCCTAGCCAAAAAATGTAACCTAGCTTATGCCACCCAAGAAAATTATTTTCCTGTGCCCCTGTCGAGCAGAGCCACAGAAGTGATCCCCAGGGTGAATTTCCCATTTCCCATCCAATCATCAAGATTTTTCTTGAAGAGTGCTAATGAGGAGCTCTGTTTGACATAGATAGGTAGTCTGTTCCAGAGTATGGGAAGTCTCTGGGACAGGAATCTATCCCTCCAGCATGTTCTGTTTATTGTGGTGACAAGGTTAAGGTCCCTAGAGCGTGTAGCTCGGAGGGATTGGGATTTCTTTAAGTGGAGCATGTCTAACAGCTCTGGGTTTGACATAGCTTTGTATGTTAGGCAGAGATCGCCCCTGAGTAGGCAATATGCGATGGAGTAAAGCTGTAGTTTTTTGAGACGGTCTGCATAGGGCATCTGTTTGAGGACAGTAATCCTCTTTGTGAGGTATTTCTGTGGTCTTTCTAGTTGTTGTAGATGTCTTGTGAGGTACATACCAAAAGGGGCGTTGTACTCTATAATGGGTCTAATGAGTGATGAGTAGAGGGGAACAATTACTTCTTTTTTTCTGGATGAGAATCCTTTTGTGATGAGATGAGCCACATAGAAGGATTTTCTGACCACTGTGGCGATGTGATTATCAAAGGAGAGACTACTGTCCACCTGTGTCCCAAGGTCTCATCACATTTTCGGCATTAAGTAGAGGATACCTTGAGGAAGGTATCATCGTCTGAGATGATCCTGGAGAGGTGGATGTACTGCCCTTTGAGCACATTCTTCTTCATAAAGAAGGGGTGCTGACTTTTGAAATCGAGGAAGTTGTTCCTGTAAGTGTTCTTCCGGTACACATTGGAGGTAAGGCTGCCAGTGCTGGGGTCAATGGTTAACTGAGTATCAAGGAAGGAGATGAGGGTCCCTCATCCTGAGACTACAAAGTCTAGGTATGGGATGCTGTTTGTGAGTGCCGTAAGGAAGGTGTCCAGCTCGGTGTTGTCACCCTCCTCTCCAGGATCATCTCAGACGATGATACCTTCCTCAAGGAAAGCCAATTCCTTTCAAAAATGTTCATCCGCTGACATTACCCCAAACAGCTAGTGGAGGATGTCTTTCAAGAAGTGGTCTCCCATGGATCAGACAGACACCCACCCATCCTTACTCAAGGCTTCACCCCCAGGGTGACCACCAGAACTACTGCACCCAAGAACAGAAACTGTAGTTTCCCCATCCCCATCAGCCGAGATATGCAACCCATTAGGGATATCATTGGCAGAAACTGGAACATAATAAGAGCGGACCACAACACCCACCAGATAGTGGGTAATGAGCCTGTCTTCTCATACAAGAAGACCAGAATGCTCAAACAAACCTTTGAAAGGAAAGAGACCCCCATACTCAAGAATGGTGCAGACCCCCATGAGCCTGCTAACCCACAAAACCCCAAAGGTATGGGCCCTTGCAAACATTGTGTAGTCTGCCCTTTTATACACTCAGGCACATCCTACACTTTTCAACACTGCAACATCACGGTGCAGTTCAAAGCCCAGCATGACTGCCACTCAACCTTTCTAATCTACGCAGCCTACTGCGACCAATGTTTTTCCTTCTACATTGGAAAAACAATTAGAAAGCTCTCAGACAGGGTGAAGGAACACCTTGCAGCCATCAAGCATAATGACAGCTACAATGCATTAAGCAGACATGCCAAGAGCTGCAACGGCTTTGCCCATTTTAAATTTCTAGTGTTAGAACAGGTCCAGCAGTTTTTTGGAGATTGCAACACACTACTGGAGCTGAAGGAATTAAGATGGCAACTCCTCCTTGAAGCAGATACCTCACCAGGGCTCAATGAGAATCTCAACATTAAATGTGCATTAAAGTGGAACAACTAAAAAGTCACAGCACACCCTCTAGTCACAGGATGTTAGCAGATTAAACCTTTTGTTTTATAGCAGTGTCTCTCATTAGTCCAAATACTACTGCATTGGCGTAGTCTATCTACCAATCACAGTGAAGTATTTTTTATACCAGTTAGACTATTTAAAGCTCGCACAGTACTGCAAATGCATTACATTTCGCTCTGATGAAGTTCGATTGTTATCAATAAAGTGAACGGAAGCGCTCAGCAAATAACAGTTCTGGCTCAGCGTCTATTCATTGGATTTCTGTTTTTGTTTTTAACAGTTCGGAAGTTTTCAGTAGTATAAGTTTATTTCTTCCTATATATATATATATATATATATATATATATATATATATATATATATATATATGTGTGTGTGTGTGTGTGTGTAAAAAAAAAAATATATATATATATATATATATATATATATATTTTTTTTTTTTTTTTTTTTTTATAAAATGCTGGAGTCTTTCTGGTTGCTAGAGTTGCTTTCATCTATACATGCCAATAGAAACATTGTATTCTACGATGGGAAGAATGAAAGCATAAAGATGAATGGTTTGGGCTCTGGACAAAAATCTACAAGAGATGAAATGAGAGCAGTAGAAAGATTTTATGGCAATATTGGTGATATGCTGATTTAAGGACAGCATGTTTTGCATGTTATTTCCTGACTTCCAGACCATCGTGTCAGTCTTAAAGTAAGTTCTATTTCTGTGACACTGTGCTGAAGTCACAGAAGGTGACTACATTTCTTTGCTTTTAGGCCAAGACCATGATTATTGCACCACCATTATAGCATCTGTTTCACTTAAATTTCTGTCCCTCAGTCTGTGTTGTATATACACACCTCATCAGTGTGGCATTAAAATACCCCTTCAAATCTGGTAGTCTGAATCCCCCTTTCTCTATAGGCAGAATCATATTATTCCATTTAACTCTTGCCCTTTTCCCTTCCCAAATACATTCTTTCAGTTCCTTATGAATTGTCATCCACAACTTCTTATCTTACTAATAAAAATATACCTGTTCTTCCCATGTAACCAAAGGAACTATAAACCTTTTCACTGCTGGCATCCTAATATCAAAATCCATGATTATAACCTTCCAGCCTCATAATTTTCTAATTATCCTCTGCTTAGGCTCCTGTGTTTTTATGTGACCTAACTTGCAGGTATTTCATGTTGTCATATCCCCATTACTATGGATACTTTTTACTACTTATACGTAAGGACAATTACCACCATTGCCTTTGTATTACCTTCATTTATTTTGTCTCCTGAAAATGTGTCATACTGTTTCAAAATATTCCACAGCTCCAGGATAGCCTCTTCTTGGTCTGACAAATACAATATAATACCAACTGTTAGTAAAGCTATTTTATCCTGACTACCATAGCATTGCCTCCCTGTATTTGTCCAGCTCTTGTTTTTTTCTTTCCAAAGACTTCAAATGTAAGGCAAATAAAACAGGGGAAAGAGAATATCCCTGCCTGGTTTCCCTGCTCAAATTGCCTGTTAGTACCTTCCCATCTTTATTCTTACTTCTGATTCTTCATATATTCTCTTTATTAACTATATATTTTTCATGGGAAATACAAATGCCACCATTGATGTACACACAAAATCACAGTGAACCATGTAAATGCTTGCTGTGTATACAAGCTCTTCAACAATATGGCTGTTTATATTCTTATTCCCTATGGGTCATCATTGATCTGTTAGTATTGTCAAATTTCTGTCTCCTTTCCACAAAACTACATACTATTTGTTTATTTTGTTTGTAATTTGTTAACAAGGAAAAATACATAAGATACAAAGTGTCTAATTTAAAAGTAAAACCTCATATCATGTGATTAGTTAAACCAATCATGTCATAGACCAGGTATCCATTGATATTAGGGTTGGACCATTGCCTCTACAATTAGAGGAATTAGAATTGTTTTGGCAAATCAATTTAAATGCTTACAATTTCCCAGGCATAAATGAGACCTGCTCTATAAGCTGTATTTTGAAATTAAAGAGCTTACAAAGATGAGAGGCTTTATTAATTTGTATTTCCTTTCATCGTTGTTCCATCAGATGGTACTTATTCTTGAGCTTTGCATGTGTTATATAGAGGTTATATAATGCCAGGTTTATTTGGCAATAGTGTTTTGAGGGCTGTAGAAATTTATTATCATTTATTATTGCCTACTGTCCCCTTAACACTTATCAAGTGGAATTTCTTGTATCAGGTTTTAGTAGCATCAGTTTTTTAAGAGAAAGAGTTTCTCTTTTAAATAGTAGTTTATGATTGGTTTAACTAATCACATGATATGAGGTTTTACTTTTAAATTAGACACTTTGTATCTTATGTATTTTTATCTGAAGAAGTTTGCTTAGCATAGCAGACAAAAAGCACTTAATAAATCTTCTAATTTCTACTCAGCTCTGCCATTCCTGTTTGTTGTTTTTATCAGTTGTTTGTGTGGCCGTTAGTGTTCTCAACAGTTTTATATGGTGTCTGGAACGGCTAGCAGTCCGAGTATGTTCTCACAAAGTCAGAATTCAACTGTTATACGAGCGGACAATAATGCTGCCAACAGTGATATGAACTGTATTTTAGATAAGATTTCTTCCAAGATCCAGTCTATCTTTGCACGTTTGGATCAACTGGACCAGACTCAATGTGAATTCCATTAGTCTTTTATATTTCCAGTCCTCTTTGTGTCTGGTAATAGTGTGGGCAATTGCCAGATGGACAACCAACGGCTTCCTGGGTCTCTGGTTAGCCGTGGTAACCAGAAGAATTCAACAGCAGTTAAGGGAAAGTTGGACATGCCTAATACATTTGCAGCTGTTATGGGTAGCACTTTTAGCGTGGACCCAATGCCGAATGATAATTTCCAAGGGTCAAGTAACCCAACGGCTTCAATTATTGATCAAAACCAGCTACAACCACGGCCTGATACTTCATTACAGAATGGGTCTGGAGTTACCTCGGGGCTTATTGGCTTACCTTCACTGACTACTTGGCTTGCAGGTGGTTTCACTTTTTCTGGTGATGTACATGTGGACGTTGAAGGTGCACTGGCTGGAGGTAATGCATCACCACTAAATTTGGTTACTAAACTTAAGTCTTTAGACACTAAACTTATTAAATTAAAGAAACTGCAGTTAGAAATGTCATATTTTCTGGAATGCCTTGTACAGAAGGTGGTTCCAAAAGGTTTACGCCATCATCAGTACCCTACGGGTCGGGTTGCGGATTCTCCTTTTCATAAAGATTTGTTGTTTTCTTCGATAGACAAGGATTCGAACTCTAGGAACTCATGGTTAAACACTACAGTACTTGGGTTGAGAATTTATCTAAAGAGGTCATGGATTTAGATGTTAACATCAAAGCTGACATGGAGTTTATGTGCTATAAATTCGAGTATAGTCGGATTTCTTCAAGCATAGACCAATATATGCTCAAACTTAAAGCCAATAATTTTAAAAAACTCCAGCATGACCGTACTGCATATGATCAAGGTACAGCTTATCATGTACCTTCACCAGTTCAAGTCTGGCAACAATCTAGCCATGAAGTTAGACAACCACCTGAGGGAGCTATACTTAACCCTATTAATAATAATAACTTTAGTAATAACAAGAACCATGAGGAGGCATTCCACAATAATGCCCATAATGAACATGATGGAACTTTGGTCACTAGTACTGCCCCGGTGGAGGTTCGTAGGAGTGAAAGATTGCAAAACACCTCTCGGGAGAGCAATAACACCTCCTACGATAATCAAACTTTTCGGCAGGCCTATCCATCAGGGGCCAAACCGAAACAGAGGAATGTGTTCCAGAATACCAACAAGAACAACCGCAAATTCAACAAACGGAAGAGATAACAGGTGTTAATTCCAGCAATTCAGGCCCAGAGGTCATTATAAACAAAACTGGTGACTTTAAAGTGTATAATTATTCCACAGTCAAGATTGGTCATGAAATAGTGGACTTTCTTGCTAAAGGTCACACTTTTGTCCCTACCCATCACTTGAACTTAGTCTGTATATAGTGACCCATATATGGGTCACTATCATAAGATCGAAGTTTCAAAACTTCGAATCATTAAAGATCGAACGTTAATGATCGAAGTCTTGGAACTTCAAAAATAAAATTTAAAAAAGTTATATACACACACACACACACACACACACACACATATATATAGAGAGAGAGATACACACACACACACACACACACACACACACACACACACACACATATATATATATAAATATTTCTGTATGCTTGTCTATGAATAATATGTATATATATATATATATATATATATATATATATATATTTATATATATATATATATATATATATATATATATATATATATACATACATATATATATATATATATATATATATAGATATATATATATATATATAGATTCATAGGTTCATATTCATACTAGGCTATCTGCCGAGGGCATTTACAAATAGCCCATCGCTTAGAGTTATGCCACCCCTTTAGTATGGGGAACTATACTAAAGGGGTGGCGTAAGCCACAAAACGATGGGCTAGGCTTGTAAATGCCCTCGGGCAGATAGCCTAGTATGAACCTATGAACCTATTTGACTGTATTTGTAGCAAATTCTTCTGTGTAAGCTGTAGTAGCTGATTCATAGCATTTATAAGTGTTTGCTGTACCTGTTTCTGCCTGTTTTGTGAAAAAAAAAAGAAAAAAAAGAAAAAATATCTCTTGTTTTTCCTGCTTTACTAGTTTAGTCCAGTTTCAGAGTTGCTGATTCCTGGGCTTTGGTTGTAGTTCCTGTGTACTGTTTCCTTGCCTTATTTGGGGGAGAGGAAGTTACCTTGCTTACCAGTGGGAGTGGGAAGCACTGAGCTGCCTTTTGTCCAGTTTTGTGAGGTTTCAGCCAGTAACTAGTAGTTTATTGGTCGTTTTGGGCCAGTTTCTAGCTTTTTCCAGCCCCCGGTATAAAACGCGGTAAACGCGCATTTTTCAGCTTGTACCTACTCAGCACAGACTCCACGTGGGCCAGCAGAGTAATCCAGGCTGCAGAGAGCTGAATAAGCGACTTTTCTTGATACTAAGTATATTTTTGTTGCTTTCCACATCTGAATACCTAGCGACTGTATTTCGCCTGCCTTTCTGTTACATTGAAGCTGTTTTACTGCATTTAACTTAATATTGCACTTGGAATCCTTGTTTGTTACTATTTGACTGTATTTGTAGCAAATTCTTCTGTGTAAGCTGTAGTAGCTGATACATAGCATTTATAAGTGTTTGCTGTACCTGTTTCTGCCTGTTTTGTGAAAAAAAAAAAAAAAAAGAAAAAATATCTCTTGTTTTTCCTGCTTTACTAGTTTAGTCCAGTTTCAGAGTTGCTGATTCCTGGGCCTTGGTTGTAGTTCCTGTGTACTGTTTCCTTGCCTTATTTGGGGAGAGGAAGTTACCTTGCTTACCAGTGGGAGTGGGAAGCATTGAGCTGCCTTTTGTCCAGTTTTGTGAGGTTTCAGCCAGTAACTAGTAGTTTATTGGTCGTTTTGGGCCAGTTTCTAGCTTTTCCAGCCCCTGGTATAAAACGGTAAACGCTGCGTTTTCAGCTTGTACCTACTCAGCACAGACTCCACGTGGGCCAGCAGAGTAATCCAGGCTGCAGAGAGCTGAATAAGCGACTTTTCTTGATACTAAGTATATTTTTGTTGCTTTCCACATCTGAATACCTAGCGACTGTATTTCGCCTGCCTTTCTGTTACATTGAAGCTGTTATAACTGGATTTAACTTAATATTGCACTTGGAATCCTTGTTTGTTACTATTTGACTGTATTTGTAGCAAATTCTTCTGTGTAAGCTGTAGTAGCTGATACATAGCATTTATAAGTGTTTGCTGTACCTGTTTCTGCCTGTTTTGTGAAAAAAAAAAAAAAAGAAAAAATATCTCTTGTTTTTCCTGCTTTACTAGTTTAGTCCAGTTTCAGAGTTGCTGATTCCTGGGCCTTGGTTGTAGTTCCTGTGTACTGTTTCCTTGCCTTATTTGGGGGAGAGGAAGTTACCTTGCTTACCAGTGGGAGTGGGAAGCATTGAGCTGCCTTCTGTCCAGTTTTGTGAGGTTTCAGCCAGTAACTAGTAGTTTATTGGTCGTTTTGGGCCAGTTTCTAGCTTTTTCCAGCCCCCTGGTATAAAACGCGGTAAACGCTAGCACGATTTAGCTGAGCTGCCACTGTTGCACGCTAGGGCAGCGTTAAGCAGGTTTAAACTATTCGGCTACCTAAAGTCCACTCTTCAAATTTTCCTTAAAACTACCTTCCTCGAACTATACTACTGATCAAATCAGCGTATCCTATAACTAAAAGATCATCTCTACTTGACTCCAAGTAGACTATTCTCTATCTGTTAAACCTAGCACTTGCTCCTACAGTACTTATTACCTTGATTCGGCACTCTTGTCATAGATAGTACCCCAAAAAGGTAACCCCCATTTCTCGGTCACCCACGTCCCCTGAATCTTTTTTAAAGTTTTTTGTCTATCCTTCTAGCATGTCGATGGATCAGTTGCTAGTGTCCTCTCCTGCTCAGCTGGTGAACCTGGGAATATTGAGGCAATGTTACAATTGCCTCATGTACACAGACAACCCTCTCCTCCTCCCACAAAACACAAATACATGCGAGAGATGCAACTATACGGCCAAACTGGAGGCTGAGCTCTCTCAACATAGGACTGGCAAGACCAGTCAGGAGGAGAAGGTTACCACACACACTATAGACCCAGTCTCACATAGTACCATTACAACCTCAAATCATACACATAAACACACAAAGACATACTCGGAGGCTCTGATCAAAAATCTACCAAAACAGCAGAGGCCACCAAAGCAGACACCCAAACAACCACCACCTCAGAACACAACACCTGCAACACATAGACCTCACAGTCAGAGTGTCAAACAGTCACAGCCCTTAAGGCCAAACACAATGCCAGACACACTAGTCATTGGTGACTCCATAGTCAGACACACTGACGTCCGCTCACCAGACTGAGTAAGGAGAAGGTCACAGTAAGCTGCCTGTCGGGCGCTAGAATCCACCACATAACGCAAGCACTCAGGTCTCTCAACAGCAGGTACAAATATGATTCAGTCATTGTCCACGCTGGTGTAAACGACCTGAGACGTACCTCCTTGGACTACATGAAAAGAGACATTGAGGAGCTCTCTGATTATGTAGCCCAGGCAGGTATGACCCTGACCTTGAGCAGTATCCTACCTTCACCAAGAATGATGCCACAATACAGAGATAAGATGATCAGCTTTAACAATTGGCTTAAACACTGGTGTCATTCAAAGGGGATCCAGTATCTGTCTGCCTGGGATGACATGCTGGACAAGCCACGCTGCTTCACAAGGGACGGCTTGCACCTGTCACCCCTGGGATTCCGGATATTGGCAAAGGCTCTTGCCACCCCCATAGTGCCTTTTTTAGGCAAGGCTCAAATTCTAAACCTACCACCCTAGAACACAAAAAGGAAAAAAACTAAGGGTAATGCTGCTCAATGCCAGAAGTCTAAATCTCAAAATGCACGCACTCGAGGCCCTTCTCAGTATGGAGAACATCGATGTCTGTGCTGTGACAGAAACCTGGTTCAAGGCTCCTGAGAGCACTCCAGCGCTATCAGGTTTTACCTCATATCATGCGTTCCGCCCCAAAATCCGGACAATACCAAGAAAGGAGGGGGGGTATCCATATTCATCAAGGACACCCACACCTCAAGACTGGTGGCAACGCACGATGCATCGGAGACCATCCAGGTGCAATTAACCATAGGCAAGACTGCTCTGCAAATTGTAGCATGTTACAGGCCACCCTCACAAACTCAGGAACCTCACATGGCCTTCCTGAAAACACTAGAGGGATAAATGTATCACCAAACACCATCATACTAGGTGACTTCAATTACCCTAATATAGACTGGGAACACTACTCAAGCCCAAACACCCTAGCCCAAAAGTTCCTGGAATTCATAAACTCAAATGCCATGGAACAACTAGTCACCATCCCCACAAGAGGAGAAAACATACTTGATCTCATCATCACGAACATGGGAGCACAATGTTCAACACCGAAGTATACCCTCACTGGTGAGATCAGATCACAAACTAATCTCGCTGGAGGTCCTCATCCCACCCCACCTGAAATAAAAAAGACCACAGTAAAGAACTTCTCAAAAGCCGACTTCACACTTCTAAAGACTGGTGTGGTCTCCTTTAAGGCCCCCGAGCCGGCGGAAAACAGTACTCAAGCCGCTGAATCACTTACAAATGCCTTCTACCAGCACCTGCAGGACTGCATGGATAAGGCAATCCCAAGCAAAACAAAGACTCTTTGTACCAAAGGCAAGCGTCCAGTCTGGTGGACCCCAGCCATAAACAAACTCTACAACAAAAGGAGGAAGCTACTACAAGATAGAGCAAAATCCTTAAAAGGTAAGACACCCTTGATCACTATAAGTAAAAACTAAGAGCTCTCATAAAATCATCCAAAGCAAATTTCGAGAGAAAAATAGCTAAAGACTCAAAAGACAATCATAAGGCCTTCTTTAGCTATGTTAGAAACCTAGGAGGAAACTCCCAGATATGCTCAGAACTAGTTCAAAATGATGTGAAGATTACTGATCCTACAGACATTGCCAACATACTGGCTGACAGGTTCAGTGCAAACTTCTCCCCCCCCCCAAAAGGAGAGATATCTATACCAAACGATTGCAGCCCCCCAAACATCTCCAGCGCCCAAGTGAGAACTGCTCTCTCCAAAGCAAAAAACACAGCATCCATGGGACCTGATGGTATCCCCGGCTGTGTGCTCCACAAACTCAATGAGGAATTAAACCCACAGCTAGGACAGCTGTTTAATCAAAGTCTTACCTCTGGATACGTACCCAGGGAGTGGCGCACTGCAACTGTGGTCCCACTTCACAAAGGCGGTGCCTCCACCGACCCTGGAAATTACCGGCCCATTAGCTTGACAAGCCTTATCTGCAAAGCCATGGAGAGGATCATAATGGACCTCATAAATAAAGACATAGGGAATTTGCAGACTTTGGATCCAACCCAGTTTGGCTTTGTCAAAGGCAGATCATGCCTTTTAAACTTGGTTGACTTTTTCAGAACAGTCACCAAAGCCATTGATGAGGGAAAGGCAGTCCATACAGCCTACCTCGATCTGGCTAAGGCCTTCGATACAATACCCCACTCGGGTATCATTGAAAAACTCATCAGCTTAAATGTTAACCCATACATCACAAGATGGGTTGCAAACTGGCTGAGTGACAGAACCCACAGGGTCAGAGTTGCTGGCGCCATGTCAGACTCAAAGCCTGTCACAAGTGGTGTCCCACAGGGCTCAGTCCTGGGCCCACTCTTGTTTGGCATCTACTTTTCCAAGTACAAGCAAACACAGGAGGGTTATGGCTGACAAAGTTTGCAGATGACTGCAAACTGGGCCATAGTAGAAAACACATCTGACACAGATATCCTTCAGAAGGGTCTCACAGAAACAGATAACTGGTGCCAGAGCCACGGCCTAAAGTTAAATGCCAAAAATGCATAGTCATACCCTTCGGGAAAAACAAGGTTACCCCTAGCTACCAAATAGGTGGCAATCCACTGAGCACAGAAGAAGTTATCAGGGACCTGGGGACCCAGGTTGATAGTAGTCTGTCATTCGACACCCATGTAGCTAAAGTAGTTAGGAAGACCTTCTACATTGCCCACCTTATCATGAAGGGATTCTCATCTAGATCAAGGGAGGTCATAGTCTCCCTTTACTCATCACTCATCAGACCAATGATTGAGTACAATGCCCCATTCGGAATGTATCTGACCCGACACTTGCAGCAGCTGGAGAGGCCACAAAAGTTCCTCACCAAAAGGATAAAGGGTCTCAAAAATCTGTCCTATGCTGCCCGACTGAAAGAACTCCATCTCTATTCAGTCGCCACCGCTTGCTCAGAGGTGACCTTTGCCTAACATACAAGGCCATGTCAAACCCAGATTTGATGAATATGCTTCACCTCAAAAATCTAGATCCATCAGAGCCACAAGGGCGGGAGACTTAAACCTCGACATGGCTATTAATAGGACGTGCTGGAGGGATAGATTCATCACCCAAAGACTCCCTATGCTGTGGAACAAAATCCCGGTACATGTGAGGCAGAGCACCTCGCTGGCCTTGTTCAAGAGAAATCTTGACCAATGGATGGGAGATCGCAGATATACCCCAGGGATTACCTCAGTGTCACTGCTCGACAGAGGCACAGCAAAATAATGGGTATAGTTCCCCATACTAAAGGGGTGGCGTAAGCCACAAAACGATGGGCTAGGCTTGTAAATGCCCTCGGGCAGATAGCCTAGTATGAACCTATGAACCTATGAACCTATATACATATATATATATATATATATATATATATATATATATATATATATATATATATATATACATATATATATATGGGTCACCTTCAGATGCCCGAAATCGCATTTCACCGACACGGAATCCGACGGGTCGAAAACACCGACAACGCAGATGACCGACAAGGTGAGAACCCGACGGACTCGGTAAGTTTGCGATAGAGTGAGGGATTTAGTGTTAGGGAGCGGACAGGTAAATGTGCGATAGTGAGGGACTGTGGGTTTAGGGGTGGGTTAAGTGAGTTAGGGTTAGGGTGCAGGTAGGTGAGTGCGTAGTGTCGGATCTTGGGGTTAGGGGTGGGTAAGTGAGCTAGGGTTAGGGTGCAGGTAGGGTGAGTGTGCGGTAGTGTCGGACCTTGGGGTTAGGGGTGGGTAAGTGAGTTAGGGTTAGGGTGCAGGTAGGGTAAGTGTGCGGTAGTGTCGGACCTTAGGGTTAGGGTTTGGGTTAGGGATAGTGGATATGTTATGTAGTGTACTGTGTTGTTTACGTGTAGTGTGTTGGTGTAATGGTATTAGGTGTTTTGCGTTGTCGGTATTTTTTGTTGTCGGTCTTTTGGTGTCGGTGATTTGTGTGTCGGCGGTTTGGCGTTTCGGGCATCTGAAGGTGATCCATATATATATATATAGAGAGAGAGAGAGCGAGAGAGAGAAGTATATATTTTCATGTAGGCATATCTATGAATAATATGTGCATACATTTATATATATATATATATATATATATATATATATATATATATATATATATATATATATATATATATATACACACACACACACACACACACACACACACACACACACACACACACACACACATATATATATATATATGTTCATAGATGTGTACTAGGCTAATGGCCCTGGGTCCTTTACAAGCCTAGCCATAGGATTACCCTGTTATAGTGCCACCCGACCTTAGTTCCAGTTCCTCTGTCGAGTAGAGCCACTGGTATTATCCCCAGGGTGAATTTTCTATTTCCCATCCACTCATCAAGATTTCTCTTGAAGAGAGTCAGCTAGGTGCTCTGCTTGACATGTATGGGAAGTCTGTTTCATAGCATGGGAAGTCTCTGGATTATGAACCTGTCCCTCCAGCATGTTCTGTTAATTGTGGTAATGAGGTTAAGGTCTCTGGAGCGTGTGGTGCAGAGGGATTAGGATTTCTTTAGATGTAGCATTTCTAACAGAGCTGGGTCAGACTAAGTCAAGCAGAGATTGCCTCTAAGTAGGCGATATGAGACAGAGAATAGTTGGGAGTTTTTTGAGTCTGCCCATATAGGACAAGTGTTTAAGGCCTAGGATCCTCTTTGTGAGGTACTTTTGAAGCCTCTCCAGTTGTTGCAGGTGACTAGTGAGGTACATGCCAAATGGGGCATTGTACTCAATGACTGGCCTAATGTGGGAAGAGTAGAGGGAAAAAATGACCTCCTTCTTCCTGGATGCAAAACCCTTAGTAATGGGATGTGCCACACAGAAGGACTTTCTGACCACAGTGGCAATGTGGTGATCAAAAGAGAGGTTGCTGTCAGTCTGTGTTTCCACATCTCTTATAACATCTTCTGTGTTCAGTGGACTACCATCATCATCATCATCATCTTATTTTGGCTGTTCCCATTAGGGGGTTGCCACAGTAGATCACCTGTTTCCATTTCTTCCTGTCCTCTGCATCTTGCTCTGTCACACCAACCACCTGTATATCCTCTCTCACCACATCCATAAACCTTATCTTAGGCCTTCCTCTTTTCCTGTTACCTGGTAGCTTCATCCTTAGCATCTTTTTCCCAATATACTCAGCATCCCTCCTCAGCACATGTCCAAACCAACGTAATCGTGCCTCTCTGGCTTTGTCTCCAAACCTTCCAACCTGGGCTGACCCTCTAATATACTTATTCCTAATCCTGTCCACCCTCGTCACACCCAGTGCAAATCTTAACTACAATCAATGTGGTAATTCATGGGAACCGGGTTTTTCCCTAAGGGGATGACAACACATTTTTTGGCATTGAGCTTAAGGCCATGGTTACCAACAATATAGAGCTGAATCCAGAAATATAAAACCAATAACTCACAAATGCTGGATTGTAGAGAATCTCCACGCAGGACAACAGTAAAGTTGTAAAAAGCAGCTTTATTAAACGTATTTAATGCCAAATGTATACAAAGCATTTTCGTCCGAGTATCCCCCAGACTTTATCAGAATCAACACATAGAAATCACATTGTCCTAATTTACACTAATCCCTTAATCGATGAATTGACTGATTAAAAAGTTTTTTTTTAATTTTAAAGATATATTGTTCATAAAGTACATGTCTGTAAAGTGGAATACATTATTTACCTAAGCAGAATAAGGCTTAAGGCCATGGTTCTGACACCAGTCGTTGGTCACAGTGAGGCCATTCTGTAGGATGTCAACATCACTTGGGGAGTTAATAATAGCTCCCAACTTGCAATCATCTGCGAACTTTGTCAGCCAGAGTCTCTCCGTGTTGGTCTTGACTTTAGAGAAGTAGATACCAAAGAGGAGAGGACCCAGGACCGAACCCTGTGGGAGTCCACTTGTGACTAATCGGCAGTCTGAGTTGGAGTCAGCTACTTTCACACTGTAGGTTCTATCTGTGAGCCAGTTTGCAACTCACCTAATGATACAGGGGTTGATGCCAAGCTTAGTGAGTTTTTATATGATTCCTGAGTGGGCAATGGTATCAAAAGCCTTGGCCAGATCAAGGTAGGGTGTATGAACCACCTTGCCTTCAAGTGACTGACTCAAAGAAGTCGAACAAGTTGAGCAGTCAGCAGTCATAATCTACCCTTCACAAAACCAAACTGTGTGGGATCCAGAGTTTGGAGATTCCCTATATCTTTGTTTATTAGGTCCATGATGATGCGTTCCATAGCTTTGCATATCAGACTTGTCAGACTAATGGGGCAGTAGTTCCCAGGGTCTGTAGTCGCTCCTCCTTTGTGGAAAGGGATAACTGTAGCAGTGCGCCATTTGACAGGGACAAAGCCTGAGGTAAGGCTGTGACTGAAAAGAGCACACAGGTGAAGTGCTAGTTCACTCTGTAGTTCATGTAGAACACAACCAGGGATATTGTCAGGCCCCATAGAAGCTGTATTCTTGGCCTTGGACAGTGCTGTTTTAACCTGTGAAGCAGTAATACTGGGTGCCTGGCAATCTGCTGGTATTATGATTGGTCCTTTGGGGGGGGGGGTAAAGTTGGCACTGAATCTGTCGGCCAGTATACTAGCAATTTCTTTTGGCTCAGTATAGGAGGTGCCATTGTGCAGTAGCGCAGAGAAAATCTGGGTATTGCTGTGGAGATTCTTTACATAACTATAGAAGCCCTTGTGGTTGTCTTTACTATCTGCTGCAATCCTGTTTTCATACCTAGCTTTAGAGGATTTGTTGAGGGATGTTATGTACATATACATGTGTGTGTGTAAATATATATATATATATATATATATATATATATATATATATATATATGTTGTTGTTTGTCTTTTCGGCTTTTTCCAGGTAAGGGGTCGCCACAGTGGAACTCCGGTCCGCTAATGATTGGCAGTAGATTTTTTTTTACAAAACGCCGAGGTGCCAGCTCGACGTCCAACCTTCAACGAAGACACGCCCATTTATGCACGCATGTCTTTCGAACGCTACCCAACCGCGGGGAGGACATGCAGACTCCACACAGAAGGCACTCCCAAGCCAAGCCGAGAATCGAACGGGAGAACCTCTTGCTGTGAGGTAACAACGCCACCGCTGTACCACCGCAGAATGCCAAATATATATATATATATATGACGTGTGTGTGTGTGTGTGTGTGTGTGTATACTTTAATTTGTATATATCCATGGGAAAACTTGCACCCTCTATAAAGACACCTTAGTAGGTTGAAGAAAAAGTTACATAGAATTATACGTGAAATACAAAAATTCAGAATGGGAGTTTTATGTAACGACCAGAACAAGGCTGGCTACTGTAAAGCCTAAGGTTACTGCCATCAGATTTCTCAATCATTCTTTCCTGCTGCATGTTTGTTGATAAATGAAGCTCCTATAGTGGGGCCACACCTTTTATACTGTTTTTCTGCCTCCAAAGAGATTGTAGGCAGCGGTGGCGCAGCGGTTAGTGTTGTCGCCTCACAACCAGAGGCTCTCCAGTTTGATTCTCGGCTGGAGCGCCTTCTGTGGGGAGTCTGCATGTCCTCCCCATGGTCGAGTGAATTTAAAGACATGCAGGTAGGTGGGTGTGCCTTTTTTGAAGGTTGGGCGCCGGGCTGGCAACTTGACACCGTAAGAAATTCACTGCCACTTATTAGCGGACCGGAGTTCCGCTGTGGTGACCCCTAACTGGGAAAAGCCGAAAGACAGTTTAGTTACTGCCTTCAAAAAGACCATATTTTTAATAAAGTTACTGAACTCTCCATCCATCCATCCATCCTCAACCTCTTTTTCCCATTTTTGCACATGGGGTCAGGGTGTCACTTCAACAATGACAATCATCTAGAGTCAGGGTTCACTAATTAGTTCACAGTATTAAGAAATGAACTAGCACAGTACAATATTTAGGTCACAAACCTTTACCCTCATTGATCTGTAGTGTTATACAACACTTCTGGCTCCCGAGAGCAAACACTGGCACCCATTTCATTGACAATGCCAGATGAAGAATTGTGTTTCTGATGGAACAGCTACTTCTCCAGAAGACATGTAGCAGCATGAATGCCAAATTGGGAAGTAGACCATAATGCATAGGAGCTGTGATGCAGTGTGAAACACTAGTTTTCTTTTTAGTTTTCAAAGCTAGCTTAGTTTGGAGGCAACAAACTCTCATGTCACGTACAGGTGTTGAGTAGTGCATTATAAACTGCATCATTCACTGTAAAAGTCTGGAAATTTTGCTGAGTGAAGCTTGCTTAGAAATAAAAAAACTTCTTTTGAAGTGAGCTGGTGAGGTCATATTTGACTTGCTGCCAGCTGGCAATCCATTGCTTGCATAGTATTGAGGCTCACAGAAGCACTGTATGTCTAAATTGTAACCTGACTCCACAGATACCTTTTAATACATTGCATGAATTTCAGGGAAACAGCAGTCACAAACATTTGGAGAAATTAAAAAAGTGAGAGAAGCTATAAAAAGTCGATTATTGGTGGAGTGGGATAGAAAGTTAAGTAAGACCTTAAAATCCTCCTTTACCTTTTACTGAAATCATAACTAATCACAAAAAGCCGTTATTTGCTTGTGTAGCAACTAAAAGCGAGTTTTGGCCATTATGTGCAACAGTCCAGAAATACACAAAACGTAACATTCTACCTACGTAACAATGGTGCTTGCCCAAAAGGGGAGGGTTGAGGAAGCTAAAACTTAGACAAGCCAGCTGCCTACTCAAGTAGAAACTGATAGAAAAGGAGGCCTCTCTTCAATGATATAGCTGCATGTAGTGCAATGCTACTTTTTATTTGCACACTACAAAAGCAAAGTAACAAACTGTCGTTAAAGATCTGCCTTAATAAATACCGTACAATACACCTGAATGCATTCCACTGTATTGGGGAAAGAGAGTCAAACTTTTAATTAAGGTGAATCTTGTTTTCATAAAAACCTATTCCACTGATTTTAAATTGTATGGTAGCCTTTATTTTGTTGCTCATGGTCTCTTATGTGGCATGTGAGTCTTTCTTCCACACTGCCCATGTATTTCACATACTAATCACAAAGTGTTCCTTCTGTAATCACAGTCTGTGTAACTGATGCTTAATAACAGCTTGGAAAAGTATGCATACATTAGTTCATTATTTCTGTCCTTGTTACATATGAATATACAAATATGTTGACAGAAGTAAATCAAGGGCTTGTTAGCGTCACCCTGTTTTGCAGCTACCATCAGCTCATCTTTCTTTCTTATTTTTCCTGTTAAACTGGAAATAAAATGGAGTGTTCCAATGTTAAAGTGTGGAAGGAAAGACAAAATAATAGAAATAATAGACTGAGAAGGGTTTATAGAGCATTAAGTGACCAAAAGAAGAATTGAAAGATGCTAAGACAGCATCCACCAGAATTGTCACCAGAGTTTGTGTCATCAAATGCTAACAGTCTAAGTTTATCTTCAGCTGCAAGTACCACTGATGTGACTGTGTCCCCATCCTTAAATATTCAGCATATGGAAGACCGTTAAGTAACAGTTCATCAACTAATGATGTAATTAAATGTTTACTGCTCCTAACTTGTTAAATGTGCTGATGGTATTACAACAAAAAAAGTATGACAATTATGTTCACATAAATGGTTATGATTTCATGTATAAAAATGAAAATGAGAAATGAAACAGTATCAATGCTTGAAATATTTTATATTTATTATACACACACACACACACACACACACACACACACACACACACACACACACATACATACAATGCAATTTTTTAACAAAACTGGTATTATGTCTAAATGTTAGTGTTTGTTAACTTGGGGAGAATATAGCAGGTACAGGAAAAATAAGGACAGGGTTAGTGGGCCAAAATAGAAACAGGTCAGGAAATTCTCTACACCGCAACACAGACAGTGCAATTCAAGGATTGCTGAAAAAAATTAAAGTTATTTTTTTTTTTATAAGTTGTGCAGGAGGTGCTACCACAAATACGTATTAAAAAGAGGTTTCATGTGCAAGGAATCTCTGACCTAAAAAGTACTGCCCCATGGCACCAGAAAATTATAGGTACTAGCAGCTTAAACTGGTATTGATACTTTACCATTCTGATTGGCAGATGTCAGTGAAAAAGTCTTCCAGTTGGTTATGTAGACCCTGCACTTTACAGAATGAAAGGCATTCCCTGTGTAGGTAATTTTGTTAGAAAAAAAATAATCTCCAATGATATAATGTTAAGTAGTGATGAGACATTGGGTGCATCCATTGCAAATATCTCAGTACTAGTAACAGGTCTAAATAGATACTCCCCAGGATTCATGAAGCTTGGCGCAAGGCCGGCGTTAGGCTTGCGCCAACCGTGCGGCGTGAAGATGGCACAGTAGCGCCAAATGCATAGTAATGAAGGTGCGCTGCCGACACAGCCACGTGCACAGGAAAGGAGCGCGAGTGCATAGGGCATGTCGAAGTGCCGCACGGAGGTGTGGAAATGGCAGCTGTCGATGTGCAACCTAAAATGCTTGCATGTAACAAGTTGCAAGATAGTAACCACGTCAGTGTCCCTGGATACTGAAACGTATGCAAAGCATGCAAGAAAGTACCTGTGAACACAAAGTGACGAAGCAAACACAAATGCACGGTAGGGAATAACGGGTCCCTATCCTGCGAACAAATGACATGGAAGACTGTGTGGCCGTAGTCCAACGCAGTATAGATAACCATACCAAGTGGAAGTGAAACGCATCATATGTTAGCGATCCGCCAGTAGGTATGTCCAGCCCAATGGTTAGGGTCACCAGCTGACCCATAATGTGAGGGAGGGTACATAGCTGGGCAGATGTGTCCATAACAAAATACACAAGAAATGTAGATATCTAGCAACCGTATGTCCGAATTATATCCCACAAGGCATGTAATAGTCACATACAAAAGGTATGTCCGTATTTCACATACCAAATGTGATAGGAAATAGAATAAGCATGTAAACGAAACAGAAGGAGCATACAAACAGCCACAACAATAAGGACACATGTAGGCTGAAAGGAACAGTATTATCCGTACCATCGACTAGGATTACCACCTGTCCCACTTTGCAAGCGACAGTCCCTCTTTGGGCAGTTGTGGCCTGACAAAAACCCGTAACAATGGCAAATGTCCTGAGATTATAGGACAAAATTATCCCCTATATGTTATGTAATAGTTGCATTAAACAGGTTTTCTGTATCTAAATTACATAAATGTTATAAGAAACAGAATAAGCAACAGAACTGCTACAAGAATAAGCTTTTATAAAGGCAAGAAGTCTAAGTTCTATCCTGTGTACTGACCGTGGGTATGTGTCGGCCTGTAAAATGTGATATGTGTACCAAAAATGTCCCACTTTGGCCAATTGAAAAGGTGGCAACCCTACCATCGACTGTGGGAAGGCGTTGACCACTACAGTCAGATATGTGTATGGAATATATCCCATCCTGGACATAGGAAAAGGTGGCATCCTACCAATGAGTACAACAGGCCGCCAAAATCCAGAAGCCAGCGGTACAAGCCGAACTTGTCAGGATGTGTCACAGTTGAACGGGTAGTACCCGGGTATACCAAACATATAATGAAAGTGAAGTATGGGCGTGTACCTATGTGCGTGAGGTATAGCATGTGGAAAGCAAATATGGCAGGGTAGTCCACACAACCATACAGGTACCAGATGCATGTAGGGTATTCAATGTGTTACTCTGGCCATGTCATGGGCCAACAACAAAGCAGTGATGTATGGGGTGTGAGGAATTTGTGTGTGTGGGGTGGATGGGTAATGGTACAATCCTCCAAGGTGATACTGTGTCATATGCAGAATAGGTGAACCGGAGGTGTATGAGGGAGCAGCGGGTGAAGCTGAAAGAAACACAAACACATGTACAAATAGCTGAAATACAAGCAGACAGGCCATACTGTAGAACACAATCCCACAAACAGATGAATATTGAAATGTGCGATACAAATGTATAGATATGTCACTGGCACATACTCACAGATTGGTCCTGATAGAACTGGACATAACAAATGCAACACACCTGGATGGAACTGGCCATAACAAATGCAACACACCTGGATGCATAATGGACTACCCAACATCCCCTCCACATCACACAACCCGCTCCCGTACCTGAACGTCCACCAAATCCAGCCGTACGTGGTCTACTGGTTTGGTGCAGCCACAGCTACATATAGTGACCACTACGCATATGTAGTAGGTAGTGTCACCTTAGGCGGTTGCAGGATTGCACATGACCTCAGCACATTGTCGTAACTCCAAAACGATGTTTGGTATTCCTCTTGTTGTGGATCGGTACAATTTTTGGATATCCCTCATGGGATACGTAACCTGTGTAAACATTAGAATGGAAGACACGAAGTCCAGTCCTGTAGATATCTGGACAGAAGTTGGAATGTGCATTAGAGGTGCATGACACTGTCCAGCCCTAAGTGGTCATGCATAACCTACTACCCAGGATCAAACACTTGCCCGTGATGCACGTGTCCCGATACGAATAAGCGGAAATATATTGCACACATTCGCATAGTGGCAAATGGTATAAGGGTGATGAAGGCAGTGACGTAAACAGGATAACCCTGATCTACTGTGTGAGGGACACTTAATGTGTGTGTAGGTGTGACCGACCATACCTGTCAACCTCTGAGAGCAAGATATCTGGACAAAGCCGTGAATAAAAGTATACCTGTCAACCTCTGAGAGCAAGATAGCTGGACAAAGCCGTGAATAAAAGTGGGACAAAGGCCCAAAAGTATGGACAGTTTGTAAAGCTTGCTCTTAGAAACTTAGAAAGTTGATAGAATAACAGTTTGTACACTGGCATTAATTTCCTGAAGAGTATGAAGTCTGAAACTCAACTGTCTGACATTACGTTCTGACTTCAGTCTTTAATTACTAGCTACTGATTTGCCAGAAAACAACAGTGTATTACAGAGGTCCGTACATATTTACAGTAACAAACCTTCACATTTGTTTACTGTACTACTGCATACCTGTAGTTAATTCATGTCCAAAATAATAATCCTCGTATGAATGCATACAGGAAATAGTCAAATGTGAATGGGAACACCCCTCACCATGGATTATGTATTGTAACCACCCCCACCCATATTATGTATTGCCAACATAAAAAGCTGCTGACAGGTGCTGAAAGACCTGTGTTTGTAAACACAGGTAAACCTCTATAAAATGGACAAATTCTGTCCATGTGCTTCGACTGACATTTGAACTCGGTCAGGGCAGTTCCGTTCACCAGGCGGACAAGCCTAAACCCAGATCACCACATGAACACCCTGACAATCAAAGACTTGTATGTGCCAGGACTATAAGCCTTGGAGTTCTGCATATCCTTGGAGTGATTAAATATGCAGCTTGGGTCCAGAGCAGTAGGGAATAGGGAATGTGTAATATGTAGTACCGCATTTTTCCCAGCAGGAGAATGGATGCCTGTGTTGTAAGTGAAGCGGTGAGGCATATGTTAATGTAGCTATGTACTATGGGTATGCATATAAATGAGTCAGAACACCAATAGTATAGTGGTTACAGCATCCAGCCAACGTGAATGCAGTCCCGAGTCAACTACGACTACAGCACATATGAGTTAATGAATGCGTGTGTGCTGTAAAGACATTTAAATATGTAAAGGTGAACGTGTGTTTCGCATATGTCCATTAACCGGATTACAGATATTGTACTGGTACCGTCACAATTAAGAAAGCCCACGTAAGCACAAAGACTTAGTAAACATATGTAACCAACAATAAGGATATGCAAGTGCGCCTGCGCGTGTGTAATCCGCTCACAGCATAGCAAATTAATGCTGTTTTCTACACTTTTTTTATATATCTATATATGGATATATATATTTGTGTATAGATATATTTCCACAGACTTACACTAAATAAATATATGAAATAAAGAATGTACAGACATATATATATATATATATATATATATATATATATATATATACATACATATACACACAATTACATTAATCGATATATACATAACAAACATATAAACATTTGTCCTTGTAGATATAACACATGTACATAAATAGGTTACATCATAGCTATTATGGATAGACATACAGACATGCAAGAAAGGTAAATACACTGCTGCTTTCCAAACCATTGCCCAGAAAGTACCAGTGTGCCAAATCTGCAAGTTCTACTCTTTAAACATGGATATAGGTGTCCTTTGCAGGACTCCAAAAATTGGCCCACTACAGGCACCATCCTATAATGATTGAAGCAAAGGAAATCACATCTGCAGCTACAATATAGCTGTACATGCAACAGTAGCTTGTGCAAGGGTAATAACACATGGGTTGACAGAATGTATGACATATGTCCCGATCTGTGAGGAGAGTGGATAGTGCTTAGAAGTGTCTTCATACTTTATTATCGCTCACATTAAATATGTCTTATGACTACTGTGGAGGGGTGTCAGGTATGGGAATCATGGGTATGCAATAATGGGCCTAGGTTCACAGGTGTTGGTTGGCACAGATTTATTAGGTCCACCCCATGGGAGTGATTAATATTCCTATGTGGGTATAGCACACGCCTATACCTTCCAAAAATGAAGAACCCATCTACTGGATATTGTGTAAACCATTGGGGGAGACGTAGGGACTTATATTAGTGTCATGTAAGCGATTATCATGGACGTACATGCGTACGAATAAGATGGTAACCATACCTCTCACCCTTTCAGAATAAGACATCTGGACAAAGGCATATTTAAATAAGTACAAATAGGGACTATTTTAAATATTCCTCTGACAAAGTTAGAACGTTGATAGAATAATGGATAATTCATTAGTATGAATGTTTTGAGGGTTATTAGTTATAAACTACTAATGTCTGTCATTATTATCTAACCTCACAGTCCTTAATGACCTGCCACTAATTTACCAGAAAGGCACAATATTATACAAAAAAGAAACAACATTATAAGTCTAGGTTCGGGACATTTACCCAAAATGTGTACAGTGGAGAGGTATGAAGGTAACCCTGTCCTAAATAAATGTACAGAACTAGTGATATCAGGTGGACAGGTGTGAAGAAAGATGTGATGACAAATGACAAAACATGTATAAGTCAAAAGCATGTACCTCGATAAATGTGAATGAATACTTATGCCCTGTGATAGTCAATGTGGAAGGTTAATAGAAACAAAATAAATGTGTCCCTCAGGGTGTTATGCAGTGTCCCCGATACAGTGTTCAGTCTCTCACACTCGCATGTGAGTTCTGCCACTGATGGAAAGCGCAAATACCGGTGAACACATAAGGTAGATGATAGCATAATATGTTTTGATTAGCACCTGTTGGCTTTTGTGAGGAACACAACACTCTTGGCGGGTGTGTCCTGCAAAAGGAATGTAATGGCATCTGGCCTGTGATTTCTTCTTGTGTGTAGTGGTGAAATAAAATTATATATCTTGTATCAGAAACAGATACATGTTATAGGAAACAGTATTATCGACTATACTACTACAAGAAAAATCTGAAGGTATGAAAAGCGCTGAAGTAGTCAGTTTAGTATTGACCGCAGGTATGTGTTGACATGTCAAATGTCACAGCTGTATATATAGTACCTATAGGGCTGTCACCATTACAAATGATGAAAGTGGGAGCTGCTTTGTAGAAATGTCAGACGTAGCAGGTCAAAACCTACATACAGCCATGCATACTCCACAAATAGACATATTAGCATACAGCAAAGCTTAGGCCAGGAGTCATGGAATCTTGGCTGGCATGTACGAGTAGAGGAAGAGTAGAGCAAGGCAAGATGTCTGCTGAGCTATTCAGCAATATCCTGTAGGGCCGTGTAAGACAGACCCTAAAACGAACGTTGCACGGACAATGTTAGGATATGCAAATTACCCCATTTGTAGGTGAAAGCTATGCAAATGATGTAAATCTGCGATACATGAAACAGTAAGCTGTCCATGCAAAAGTAGAGTTATGTGCAGAAATGTACTCGGATGTTAACTGAGTTACGTTCTGCATGTAGCTAAATGGAGCAATGTCAGCTGCAAATAAAGGATGAATTCAGTTGAAGAAGCATGCCAATGGCCAAATATAGGGCCAGTGGCATATTTTCCATTGGAAATGAATAAAACTCTATTTGTCCTCCCCCGATCTCCGGTGTGTAAGCGTAGCGCAGCAGCGCGAAAACGCGCTGTGCTTTTAAAACAAGAAAAATATTTACAATACACATAGAAAATGTAATTTTACTTAACAGTTAGTTCACCATGCAGGTGAATGGCAAGCTGACGACAAGATGGCTACTGAGTACTGGTTGCTATGCGTGGAAGCACTCTGAATGAGATGTAACAAAGCATTAGTAGGCAATCCAATGCAATTGAGGCTGAGGATAGTGAATCGCAATTTGTCATGCCATATGGGCCAAGCCACTACAGTGGAAGAGTAGGTTAAGGGGACTATCAGAGTAGAAGATAGGTGACATCATGAGTGTGTATGTATAAAACACTGTAATCCTATCGGAGCAATGTGTCACGTTTGCTGTCAGTTACTCATCAGTGGAAGAGGAGTGTTATGATTTATCCTAGGTACAGTCGGGAAACTGATGGTGTATGCCATGGATATCACTGAAGTTTCTTGCAAACCTGCTGACAGTGTGTTCACGCCCATGCACGCCTGTAAGCCCGAGTAAGCATATGTGCATGTGTGTCAGCCCGTGTGCGTGCGTTGAAGAACAAGTAAGCAAGTGTAAGAATGTTGAAGCCCGTGTAATGTCTTGTATGCCAGTGTACGCGTTTGTAAGCATGTATAAATCTGTACTACACACATCACACACATACTGCACACTCTGAAACACATGCTGCCAATACTACACACGTCAGCCAAATGGCACATGGATGGATAATAAATCTTCAGAATCAACAGTGCTGTAAACTATACTACATTGATGGTCATAGCTGCAATTCATCATGCCTGCTTACATACACCTAGAAGGATATCACACTTTGTGTTAACATTTTAACATTAATACAGTGCTATAAAGCACCCTGTGCATCAGCACCATGTTAGTCTGTTCCTGCATCAACGTTACACATTACAGGTGGTGGCACAGGTGTCATCATATGCACAGGGTATGGTGTTTCTTTTCCAGAGCCTGTCATTGAGCCATCCAATCAACATGTAAATATGTGTGTATGTGAGGGACAACAGTGTTTGCATGGCCCAATGTTGATGCAATGTGTGTGTGTGTATGTGTTAGCCCTAGCTGTTTATTTCATGTGTGTGTGTCTGCATGTACACAGTTTCAGCATGTGTCAGCCATATACAGGAAGTTGTGGGACAGTCACAGACCGTACCTGCCAGGCTGTACAGATCACCATTACTGGCCATGGACACCCCTCCATGCATTCAACAATATTCCAGTCCTGCACCTGTCAATGTATACACATACATTCTTGGGATCTGTATCACAACCTGTGGATAAACGGAAGTCAGTAATGTTAACCTGATTTGCATAGTAGTGTCAGTTAATACATAGTTATATGAGCCATACTCATCCTCCAAAGTAATAACCACTGCTGACCATTGCTGAGATGTGCACACAACCGTTTAAAGGTGCTGTACTATCATTGTTGTCAATGTCCCTTGTAATACCCAGCAACAAAATAACTGGTCACTACACAACTATAACCCAGGATCACTACAGCACACAGTATGTGCACTATCACAGAGCCATAGCAGATTTACATACATCAAAGGTGTTCACGTACAGATAATACAGCATATTCAATAGTGCTAATATCCACATACATATCAATATCTATCTACATTACATATATATAAATAGATATACACACACACACACACACACGCACAGCAGGGTTGGGATCAGAACACAGACCTAACTACCTTATCACACTACAGCATTACGCATGTACAGAATGCGCTACCGTGATTACTAGATCACAGCATTCACACAGGCATATGTCTAGCTTGCTGGCATCAGCATCAAAGGCAAAGACGCCGTACGGATGCTACGGAGAGTGAATAGTGTAAAAGCAACGTACTGTTGTCATGTGGCAGGAAACTCTCACACACACATACACGTGGCAGGTTTGGGATTAGAACACAGACCTAACTACCTTATCACACTACAGCAGTACGCATTTACAGAACGCGCTACCGAGATTACTGAACACAGCATTCCCAGAGGCATATTTCTAGGTGGGTGACATCATCCGCAAAGGCAAAGAAGCCGATAGGGAATGTATGTGGTGTGAGGTGTCTAAAAGCATTACTGTGTCCCCAGCCAGCTGGAAACACACACACGCACACTTGGAAGGGCTGGGAGTCGAACATACACCTAACTACTTTATCACACTACAGCATTACACTTTTACAGAACACGCTACTGAGATTCCTGAACACAGCACTCCCAGAGGCATACTTCTAGGTGGGTGACATCATCCGCAAAGGCAAAGACGCCGATAGGGAATGTATGTGGTGTGAGGCGTCTAAAAGCATTACCGTGTCCCCAGGCAGCTGGAAACACACACACGCAGGCACACACTCGGCAAGGCTGGGAGTCGAACATACACCTAACTACCTTATCACACTACAGCAATACGCATTTACAGAATGCACTACCAAGATTACTGAACATAGCACTCCCAGAGGCATACTTCTAGGAGGGTGACATCATCCGCAAAGGCAAAGATGCCGATAGGGAATGTATGTGGTGTGAGGCATCTAAAAGCATTACCGTGTCCCCAGGTAGCTGGAAACACACACACACACAGGCACACACTTGGCAGGGTTGGGAGTCGAACATACACCTAATTACCTTATTACACTACAGCAATACTCATTTACAGAATGCGCTACCAAGATTACTGAACACAGCACTCCCAGAGGCATACTTCTAGGTGGGTGACATCATCCGCAAAGGCAAAGACGCCAATAGAGAATGTATGTGGTGTGAGGCGTCTAAAAGCATTACTGTGTCCCCAGGCAGCTGGAAACACACACATACACACACACACACACACACACACACACACACACACACACACACACAGGCACACACTTGGCAGGGCTGGGAGTCGTACATACACCTAACTCCCTTATCACACTACAGCATTACGCATTTACAGAACGCACTACCGAGATTACTGAACACAGCATTCCCAGAGGCATACTTCTAGGTGGGTAACATCATCCGTAAAGGCAAAGACACCGATAGGGAATGTATGTGGTGTGAGGCGTCTAAAAGCATTACTGTGTCCCCAGCCAGCTGGAAACACACACACACAGGCACACACTTGGCAGGGCTGGGAGTCGAACATACACCTAACTACATTATCACACTACAGCATTACGCATTTACAGAACGTGCTACCGAGATTACTGAACACAGCACTCCCAGAGGCATACTTCTAGGTGGGTGACATCATCCGCAAAGGCAAAGACGCCGATAGGGAATGTATGTGATATGAGGCATCTAAAAGCATTACTGTGTCCCCAGGCAGCTGGAAACACACACACACGCACGGCTGGGAATCGAACATACACCTAACTACCTTATCACACTACAGCAATACGCATTTACAGAACACGCTACCAGGATTACTGAACACAGCACTCCCAGTGGCATACTTCTAGGTGGGTGACATCATCCGCAAAGGCAAAGACGCCGATAGGGAATGTATGTGGTGTGAGACGTCTAAAAGCATTACTGTAACCCCAGGTAGCTGGAAACACACACACACACACACACACACACACACACACACACACACACACACACACACACACACACACACACACTTGGCAGGGCTGGGAGTCGAACATACACCTAACTACCTTATCACACTACAGCATTACACATTTACAGAACGTGCTACCGAGATTACTGAACACATCACTCCCTGAGGCATACTTCTAGGTGGGTGACATCATCCGCCAAGGCAAAGATGCCGATAGGGAATGTATGTGGTGTGAGGCATCTAAAAGCATTACTGTGTCCCCAGGCAGCTGGAAACACACACACACACACACACACACACACACACACACACACACACACACACACACACACACACGGCTGGGAGTCGAACATACACCTAACTACCTTATCACACTACAGCAATACGCATTTACAGAACACGCTACCAGGATTACTGAATACAGCACTCCCAGGGGCATACTTCTAGGTGGGTGACATCATCCGCAAAGGCAAAGACGCCGATAGGGAATGTATGTGGTGTGAGACGTCTAAAAGCATTACTGTAACCCCAGGTAGCTGGAAATACACACACACACACACACACACACACACACACACACACACACACACTTGGCAGGGCTGGGAGTCGAACATACACCTAACTACCTTATCACACTACAGCATTACGCATTTACAGAACGTGCTACCGAGATTACTGAACACAGCACTCCCTGAGGCATACTTCTAGGTGGGTGACATCATCCGCCAAGGCAAAGACGCTGATAGTGAATGTATGTAGTGTGAGGCATCTAAAAGCATTACTGTGTCCCCAGGCAGCTGGAAACACACACACACACACACACACACACACACACACTTGGCAGGGTTGGGAGTCGAACATACACCTAACTACCTTATCACACTACAGCATTATGCATTTACAGAATGCGCTACCAAGATTACTGAACACAGCATTCCCAGAGGCATACTTCTAGGTGGGTGACATCTTCCGCAAAGGCAAGGACGCCGATAGGGAATGTATAGAGAGTGAGCAGTCTGAAAGCATATTACTGTCCCAAGGTAGACATAGACAAACACACGGCAGTGGTGTGATTGGGGCAACTAAATATCTATGGAGCACTACAACAACACTACATAGATACGGGACACGCCACAGACAGTATACCCTGCAAGACAGTCAGCCAGTGTGTTCCATGTAGGCATCCATCGTGACGTTGAAAATGGACATCTGTTGCCTGGATGTCCACCATCGCTATACAGGATGTCAATGGCCATGCCCATACACAGAGGCACATCACCAACACAAGGTGTCACTGGCCATGCCCACACACTTAGTATCACACGTCCGTTTGGAATGTACTGTGTGTCCAACTACACAATGGCATACTGGGCATGCTCACACACTTAGCAGTTGCAAAGGGCCGTCTTGCATGCACATGGATTCAAAACATGTAAGGGCGCAGTTTGGAATGTACTGTGTGTCCATCTACACAATGGCGTACTGGGCATGCTCACACACTTAGCAGTTGCAAAGGGCCATCTTGCATGCACATGGATACTAAACACGGAAGGGCACAGTATGGTATTACTGTCCCCACGTACATGAAGGCCACTCACATGTATTGAACAGTACACACTCAGGAGCCATCACAGATGTCTCAGGTGCAGGATCACAGAGGTACACACTGCAGTCTACAATGTAGCCCTCAGACATCACCATGTCATTGGACCAGCAATATATCAACACAACACCGTGTGACTCATGACCACTGGACTGTACATAGGTGTACAGCAACTGTGCAGACTACACATGTACTGACAGGGTTCCATCATGTGTTATGCATTGCAATGATACCACTGTACATAACCATGTTGGCTCTACACATAACAGGAGCCCTGGGTCTTACACAGCTGTGACAGATGATTGTCGCTGTACACCAACGAACACACATGTTTGGATATGTCATACATGTAATTGCAGTGGATATGTGCATGGACCACACACACAACACATATGTACATAGCGTAGCTTTTGCTGTCCTCCGTGCAGACAAGTGGCTACAGCAATCATATGCACACAAATGAAAGGTGGGTCCATGGCTGTTGAATGCCAACAGTACATGAGGTAGCAATGTTGACTGAGGATACATTCCCTCTGTACTAGTTACCCATGACACCCATCATATCATACAACAGTCCATGTGTTATGTATGTCAACAAACATGTCCACCGATTGCAATGCATACAAACATGGCTACATGACAGGCATGTAGGACCAACACACATGCACAAACTGTAGTGTGCATGCACCTGCCATGCATGTGCAGTAGCTGTTGTAAGTAACTCATCTGTGCCTAACTACAACATGCAGTTGCAATGCAGCCCCATCATTGACACCTGTATATGGTGACATACTGACAGTACGGTAGGATATACGTCAGGTATGGATGGATGTGTGTACGTAAAGTGGTGATCCACCTGTGTAGATGGATGTTCACTGGGTATGGCTCACAGGTGTGTCACACGCCATCATACCATTACATGTGCAAACAGTACGCTATGTTACTGTTACCTGATGGTGAAGACATAAAACCTACACAGCAGTCAGGTGTTACCGACTGTACATCACTCGACACCTGTAACACTTACATCCTCCTGTGTGCATATAGCAGCACAATTGCCGGACATAGCGTTGGTACACATAATGCGGCCAATACTGCTGCATGTCTGTCAGACGTATCATCATATAGCAGGTGTATCATTCATTGTACTGCCATGTGTGTTTGCATGTGTGACCATATATGCCACATATGGCGGGGAATACATCCCAATTGTGACACACCCCTGTACACTGTTGTAGACATCTGTACATACTGCAGTGTGGAAAGCATGATGTAGGCAGGTGTGGTGTGTGTATATCACACACATCAGCTATCCATATGTGTATGACAGTTGTGGTCTCCACAGTGTGTGTGTGTGTGTGTGTGTGTGTGTGTGTGTGTGTGTGTGTGTGTGTGTGTGTATATGTATGTATGTATGGCTGTCTGGTGCATGAAGTGAGGGTGTATGCTACCATACAGAACACACAGGATCCCAACCCATCATGGTGATGCAGTCTACTACCCTGTTGATGCCATCGGTCTCAGCCGTACTGGCTACCTGTACATGTCCCTTCTCTGTGTCGCGTCGTGTGGGTACACAGTACTGTGAGGGTGATGACCACATAGGCAAGTGTCCTCCCCTCAACACTATGGGGTGTGCGTTATAGTGTTGTCGACCCCGTGAGTGTGGGCATGTTCCTGTACTGTGACAGGGTATTACTGCTACACAGTGAGGCCTCATGCTATCAAGTGGCCTCTAATGTTATCATTGTCCAAACCGCTGTGTACAACCCCTGCACCATGTCAACATACCTGTGATGTGACCTGGTATGGATGTCACGTCTCTAGCCACTGTAGCCTATTAAACTGCACACAGGCTGCTGGATCAGTATATGTGTGAACATCTGTGGTATGTTAGACTTTCCAGCTGTCCAGTTGAGGCTACGTATAGCATGCTGAGATTGCCATATGTGCCTGTGAGTACTCCACAGTTACACATGGGAGACTACAAACACTGCTACCTGTAGGCACATGCAAGTAGACCTTAAGGAGGGAACCAGGGCATCATTACCAGCATGCTGTTATTGTTGTTACCGAGACACATACTGTGAACATATAACAATGCATGCTACACCTTTACTACATGTTTGTGCACATATAACAATGCATGTTACACCTGTACTACATGGTATGTCTGGTGAGTGTCAACAGTACACAACTAATGTAATATACACATCTCTCACCATTCTTACACAACTAATGTAATATACACTTCCCTCACTAGTCATACACACCTAATGTAATATACACATCTCACTATTCTGTTCACCCAGTGCATCAGACCATTTGAGCATGTCCCTGCACCGATGGTGTGGATGACAGGGATGCAGCACAGGCTTCATCATATGCACAGGGTGATAATGTGTGCCAGGGGCATAGGCTGCACCAATGGGTGACATCATGTGTGCAGATAAGGGCCGGTGATATGATTGGACATGTCTGTTCAGTATGCATGTGGGTGTTGTGGTGCCCTACAGATGTGTTTGCTGTGTGCGTGTATGTGTGCACACAGTTCTGCCTTTTGTGAGGCCTACACAGGGGTATTATTGACATCTCCAGATTGTACAGATCAGGTTGTACAGCTCACTGTGTCTGGCCACGGCCACGTGACCTGTGCCTGCCAGGGGTTGCACGGGCACTACCAGGCAGAGGTACAGATTGGCTACTGTCCGATGACACATGTCCACTGGAACCGTGTCCCCACTGGGAATGTCCAGGGCCACATCCACATGGCTGCTGTGTCCTGGTGTGGACAGCGCAGCACCAGCTGCACTGCTACTGCTACCAGCACTATGGGAGTGGGCATGTGAGGTGGCATGCTCATGTCGACCTACACTAGGTGGTGTAGCTGGCCTATGTCCAAGTGGCCTATGCCTTACTCCTACCAGATGTTCCAGCACAGACAGCTCATACTCACGGATTGCCATGCCACGGTCAAGGATTCCGACCATGTCACCCAATCGCCTGTCCAAAACATCAGCAATCTGCTGTTGAGCATTTGCCAATGCCTGGATGTTGTCCTTTAGGGTACGGATAGCAGCCCTCTGCAGCCTCTACCCTTCTCTGTTCTGCCATTCAGTACGTGCCTGTGCCACCATTACAGTCTGGAACATGCGTCTGGTGATACCAGCTGCTGCGCTCTGTCCTGCAGGTGCATGTCTGCCAGAGGTCCTCCTATGAGCAGCACCAGCCACATGCCTGTGTGGCACATCTGCAGACATTACACTGACACCATGGTGCGGAGACACACCTTCTGTAACCACCACACGTTCCTGTTCCATGCTAACAGACGCTGACTGTCCTTCCTCTATGGCCACTGGTGATGCGGTATGTGTTGGCAGCAGAACTGTGTGCAGGGAAGAGGGGGGGACATAGCTGGGATGGAAACCATTGGCACAGATTCAGCCCCTGACAACCCTGCCTGTACCTCATGCATATGTTCATCACTGCTAGTATCTGTGGGGACACTAACATCAGATGGACCGCAGGAGGGTAACGCACCTACATCACCTGTGAATGCAAAGAAAGACTCTAACTTACAATAGACAGACACAGACACACACACACACAGACACACACACACACACACACACACACACACACACACACACACACACACACACACACACACACACACACACACACACACACACACACAGACACACCAACACAGACACACAGGAACAGACACACACAGACACACACACACACACACACACAGACACACACACACACACACACACACACACACACACACACACACACACACACACAGACACACACACACACACACACACACACACACACACACACACACAGACACACACCAACACAGACACACACCAACACAGACACACAGGAACAGACACACACACACACACACACACACACACACACACACACACACACACACACACACACACAGACACACACACACCATGCATGTGATTTGACAGACGGCATGCAGCATGCCTGTGATACAGCAGACGGCATGCAGCTCAGATATTAATAGTGTTAGCAAGCATACCCCCTGGGGTGCACAATACAGCAAGCAGGTGTCATATCAGTAGCCATGCAGTTCACACAAGCATGGTAGTATGCATGCATCCCCATGATACACCATGTGGACCAGAACAGGATAAAAGTACACATGGCTGACGTGACCTTGACATGTAATCTGCTGATGTGTGCATTAACATGCATACATGTCTGACACAATGGTGTCCTGACAGGTACAGTGTCGTAATGGCCATCACACTGTGGAGTTGTCTGTATGCCCTACAGATAGAATGCATGTTTAGCAAATGTGCATGTGCATGGAAGGGTAGTGTGAGCCGTCTACATTGCTCTACAGTGTGAAGTACAGACACTGTGCCATTGCATGGCATCAAGAGGCATCTATATTGCTATACAGTGCATAATATGTACACATTGCATAGCCATAACTGCACGCATACCCATGACATAACTGTGGATTGTGACCCACGATGCTGAGGTGTATACGCACCAAACCATGCTGTGTCATGTGACAGGTCACTGGAGGACCTACAGATGACACCCCTGCACAACAACTACAGAGTCTTAGCTGCCTGGCAACCATGTGCACACATAGCGGACTTGTCAATTCACCATGTCCAACATGACATTGCTGTACCACACACATGAGGTGCACAGCTAACGGTGATGTCCTACAACAGCAAGGGAAATGTACAGTATCTGTGGCCTGATGTGGTGTCAATGTCTGTGGAAGCTGTAGAGGTGACTACTGTCATGCTATGACACAGGCGTGATGTTCAACACATCTTATATGGTAGATGTCAGTGACACCTCCACTGGCTGTGCACAGGCTTTTAGGATGTCCAGTGTACCACATCAACTGTATAATCGGTCAACTAAGGCTATAATTGGACCATGTGTGGACAATGTGAAACAGGGTGTATACACATCACATCTACTGTGTGACTACATATCTCTGGCCATCCCGCATGGCCATGTGTGCACATGTGTTGGACAAATGTGTGTGATGGCCATCTATCACACATGTCTGTGTTGTCCCATATGACATACACCCATAGATGTCAGATATGTCACTATCCACAGGGCTATGCAGACAACAGGTTGTATGTGGGGTATGGGTTATGGGATAGTGTGACATTATTGCAGCCAATACACTACGTGTCTGGGACATGTCAGATGGCACATCTCAATGTGTGCACCCATTGCAGGGGCATATAACACAATGGTGACTCCTGTGGGCTGCCCATATCACAGCTCACTGTGTGGTACTGTTTGAGTACCACACGTGTTATTCCAATGTATAGTACATATGTCTCCATTGTAGAACACCTCCACCGTTGTATGCACAGCTGACCACACATGTAGCAATGACAAATACTCTGGTTTCATGTCGGTGTATCATTTCATTTGTATATATTGCACATGGGTGGCCTGTATGAATGATGGGTGACGTGACCTGTATATCGTGAATGGAACGAACATCAAGTGTACAAGTGTTAACTGGCCACATGGCGAATAGAGCTATGCTTTTACATGCCTGATACTGATGACAGTCTCACCTGCAACGGACTCATGTCTGTGCAGCACGCCAGAGGTATCTGTATAGGGGTGACACAGCAGTATGAACATTATCCATGACTGTATGACAGCCACAGGGTGCACCTTCTGTAACCACCACACGTTCCTGTTCCATGCTAACAGACGCTGACTGTCCTTCCTCTATGGCCACTGGTGATGCAGTATGTGTTGGCAGCAGAACTGTGTGCAGGGAAGAGGGGGACATAGCTGGGATGGAAACCATTGGCACAGATTCAGCCCCTGACAACCCTGCCTGTACCTCATGCATATGTTCATCACTGCTAGTATCTGTGGGGACACTAACATCAGATGGACCGCAGGAGGGTAACGCACCTACATCACCTGTGAATGCAAAGAAAGACTCTAACTTACAATAGACAGACACAGACACACACACACACACACACACACACACACACACACACACACACACACACACACACAGACACACACACACACACACACACACACACACACACACACACACACACACACACACACACACACACACACCAACACAGGCACACACCAACACAGACACACAGGAACAGACACACACACACACACACACACACACACACACACACACACACACACACACACACACACACACACACACACACACACACACACACACACACGCACACACACGCACACACACACACACACACACACACAGACACACACACACAGACACACACACACCATGCATGTGATTTGACAGACGGCATGCAGCATGCCTGTGATACAGCAGACGGCATGCAGCTCAGACATTAATAGTGTTAGCAAGCATACCCCCTGGGGTGCACAATACAGCAAGCAGGTGTCATATCAGTAGCCATGCAGTTCACACAAGCATGGTAGTATGCATGCATCCCCATGATACACCATGTGGACCAGAACAAGATAATAGTACACATGGCTGACGTGACCTTGACATGTAATCTGCTGATGTGTGCATTAACATGCATACATGTCTGACACAATGGTGTCCCGACAGGTACAGCGTCGTAATGGCCATCACATTGTGGAGTTGTCTGTATGCCCTACAGCTAGAATGCATGTTTAGCAAATGTGCATGTGTATGGAAGGGTAGTGTGAGCCATCTACATTGCTCTACAGTGTGAAGTACAGACACTGTGCCATTGCATGGCATCAAGAGGCATCTATATTGCTATACAGTGCATAATATGTACACATTGCATAGCCATAACTGCATGCATACCCATGACATAACTGTGGATTGTGACCCACGATGCTGAGGTGTATACACACCAAACCATGCTGTGTCATGTGACAGGTCACTGGAGGACCTACAGATGACACCCCTGCACAACAACTACAGAGTCTTAGCTGCCTGGCAACCATGTCCACACATAGCGGACTTGTCAATTCACCATGTCCAACACGACATTGCTGTACCACACACACGAGGTGCACAGCTAACGGTGATGTCCTACAGCAGCAAGGGAAATGTACAGTATCTGTGGCCTGATGTGGTGTCAATGTCTGTGGAAGCTGTAGAGGTGACTACTGTCATGCTATGACACAGGCGTGATTTTCAACACATCTTATATGGTAGATGTCAGTGACACCTCCACTGGCTGTGCACAGGCTTTTAGGATGTCCAGTGTACCACATCAACTGTATAATCGGTCAACTAAGGCTATAATTGGACCATGTGTGGACAATGTGAAACAGGGTGTATACACATCACATCTACTGTGTGGCTACATATCTCTGGCCATCCCGCATGGCCATGTGTGCACATGTGTTGGACAAATGTGTGTGATGGCCATCTATCACACATGTCTGTGTTGTCCCATATGACATACACCCATAGATGTCAGATATGTCACTATCCACAGGGCTATGCAGACAACAGGTTGTATGTGGGGTATGGGTTATGGGATAGTGTGACATTATTGCAGCCAATACACTACGTGTCTGGGACATGTCAGATGGCACATCTCAATGTGTGCACCCATTGCAGGGGCATATAACATAATGGTGACTCCTGTGGGCTGCCCATATCACAGCTCACTGTTTGGTACTGTTTGAGTACCACACGTGTTATTCCAATGTATAGTACATATGTCTCCATTGTAGAACACCTCCACCGTTGTATGCACAGCTGACCACACATGTAGCAATGACAAATACTCTGGTTTCATGTCAATGTATCATTTCATTTGTATATATTGCGCATGGGTGGCCTGTATGAATGATGGGTGATGTGACCTGTATATCGTGAATGGAACGAACATCAAGTGTACAAGTGTTAACTGGCCACATGGTGAATAGATCTATGCTTTTACATGCCTGATACTGATGACAGTCTCACCTGCAATGGACTCATGTCTGTGCGGCATGCCAGAGGTATCTGTATAGGGGTGACACAGCAGTATGAACATTATCCATGACTGTATGACAGCCACAGGGTGCACTGTGCATGTTAACACATTCGCCTGTACAATAGCATATAGTATGCACATGTGTGCATACACAGGGTAGCATACTGTAGTATGCAGCATGTGTGTCCACATACCATGCATATGTTGTTACATTACATAATGTACAGTGACACATGCACGTAAATGGGATATAGTAGCCATATGTGCAGTACTGACTTACCAGGAAACTCCAGGATCATTGGTTGGGAGACACCCACCTCCACGATGGCAGCTAGTGTTTGTGGATGCTGTTCTGAGGGTGTCCCCAGACTGGCCAGTAACTCCTCAGTGTGTGTGAGTGGGGGCTGGTTTGGTGGCCCACCACCTGTTCCACCTTGTTCCCTGGCGATTGCAGTGGCACACTGTTTTGCATGTCGTATCAGCTCCGTGCAGTGTCTGCGCACCTGCTGGTAGGTGTGGTTATGGCCACCCACATCGTTCACCCTCCTGCGAAGACCCTGCCACAGGTCGTCCTGCTGCTGGGCATGCTGTGGCACATGGCTGAACAACACCTCATAGTTCTCATGGAGGTACAGGATGAGAACATCATCCTCCTGGCGGCTGTATGCTGGAAGGCGTGTACGAGGCATTATCTGTAAGACATAATGATGGTGACAGGTCACAATTTCAGAGATGTACAGAGATACTGCTGCACATACATTTCTATGACATCTAGTACATCTGCACAGTTATCTTTGCAAATCATCATGACACTGACACAACTGACATGTTTGTGTCACACACATGTAAAACCCGTTATGCATTGGATATCATCACCATATATGTGTGTCACCTCATTACAGTGCTCATACTCCATGTGAATGATGTCTTGATGTGGGCATGTCTGTTTGCCTGCACTGGTGTTCTTACCTATCTGCACATGCCTGGATGTGTCCACAGTAATGCTGTTGACCTTGATGCTGTGTATATGTCACATATCAACACAGACACAGCCTCAATGGACTTGAGCAGTGGCAATGCACACATACGCATGGAAACCTGTACATGCATGTGTTTTGCCATATACATCTACACAGCACTGTACAGCTGTTCCACATCCTGCCATGGATCACCTGTGTTGCACATGTGAGAGACATGGGACAATGGCTAGTCGGACGTCATTCGCAGGGATGGTTATCAACCATAGCATATATGGGCAAGGTTTCCTAGCTGTAACCGACAGCCATTATGCCACCGCGAGGTGCATCAGTGCCACATTACTGATCCAGACAGTTGATACTACATCTACCATGCAGCCATCACACCATGTATGACTGGGATGACATGTGCAGCTTTGATGGGCAGGGTTGTATGGTATGGCGGGAGTATGTCACATGTATGGCACAGGGATCTGTCCAGCATGTGGCAATCCTAGTATTAGGACGGTGGCTGTCCATGACGTATGTCTTTCAGATCAGGATATGGACATGTAGCATGTCCATCATCATAGTGTAGCAAATGTCTTTATGCAAGATAGACAGCATGCTGCATAGTGGAGGTGAGGATTGTGAAGGCTGGTATTGCCCATCCACGCATGGCCATTACCCCTTAAAGGTGATATGTGATCCAATATTGGTCACCCCAGTGCTGTGTATGCCTGTCCAATGATCTCAGTGCTCATGGATGGCACCCTGTCATGACATGGGTACCTCGTATGACTACCTAAGGGGCCTGGAGATGTCACCAAGTCAGGGAGGTGTACTGCATAGCACCATCCCTTACACAGTGTCCATAATGTTGACCACAGCCTAGGTGGTAGTTAATGGGTACAGGGATGTTCACCTAGCAGGGACAATGCTGATATCATCCATCAGAATGCACACATATGTCACAAACCTCACCCACACAGCCCATTCTGTATGTTGTTCACAACACTGACACAGCTATTGCTCACAGGTCATGGCCATTCACATCCTTACCTACACAGATGCCTAACATTTGTCTGTGTGGTATGGGCTACAATGAGGGTGGAGTACAACACATTAACCCTGTTTTACTGTAGCTGGCACTGGTGTGATATGCACATGTCACTGTGGCACCTTTTGTAGTTGTGAGTCTGTTAACCGGTCACTGGTAGAACACTCCTGTAACATACAAAGGTATTTGTAATCAAACATCCGTACTGTCTTGTACATCTGTACTGCTAACATCTACATTGATAATGGTTCATGGACATGCAGACCATACTCAGCAGGGTTATAGTGCGGTGCCACCCATTATGACTGTCATCACCACTTGTGGGTTGATATTATCCAACACCCTATCTGTATTGTATGTTCATGCTAAGCACTTGTTCAGAACTTGTGAGCATGTCATGAGCTACTGATTAATATAGCACCCATTCCACACCATTTCCCACAGGTACACTGGTTGTCCTCAAATTTCCAGCTTGCTTACGGTACAACAGCTGTTGTACACACGTAACTCACATATCCTGTGAGACATGGTTGTATATGCAGGCATGTCCAACTGTCACGTACCAGTGCTATTGCCTGTCTATATGATGGATATGTCGTACATGTGGCAATGGAGCAATTGTCTCATGTACACATTCAATGCTCACCTCCCAACATACGACACTACAGCCTGTGGGGGATGCACTTATTAAGCCCTGCTAGGGGTAATGCTGTCACCAACCCTGACTGCACCTGACAGTCATGTGGGGATGTGTAACATTCACAACACACCCCACTCATCACATATTCTCACATGATCTCCACCACAGGCCACACATACAAGGAAAGCTTGTGCAGTACCTCTCCATACTCTGTGTAGGCACCAGAGGCAGCCCCCATCATGGAACACAACATCACCAACTTATAGCCCACAGACTCATGTGTGCCCATCACATACAGCCAATAGGGTGTTATAACATACACAACACACCAGTCATAGGTGACTCTGTAGGCGGTCACACTGCAGTTCCACACAGCAGGCTACACAAGGTGATAGTCGCTTACACCTTGCTGTCGGGTAACTGGTTCTGCAACATAACCTATGCACCCATGCCACACCTCACCAGGTACGATGTGACTGTCATTCTCCATGTTAGTGTGACTGCCCTGAGATGCCACTTCACAGACTACGTGTGCAGAGACATGCAATAGCTCACCAGTCTTGTAGCCCTGAAGGTATGGGCCAAGCTCTGGGGAGCATTATGCATTCATCCGGACCCCATACCACTGTACAATGACTGACTGTGTCACTTCAACAGTTGCCTATGCTTCTGCTGTCATTCCACAGGCATCTGGTATCTGTCCGCTTTGAGTGACCTGGTCAAACACAATAGTTTGGCACAGATGACCTGCACCTGTCAGCCCTGGGAGTACAGATCACATGTAAGGCTCTTGCTGCTTCTATACTGCCTGTCTTTCACAGTTTCCAATAACAGTCACCGGCAGAACGGGAACTGGCAAGCAAGACATGGGGTCATGTGACACAATGCTTGCATCTTCCTCTGTGACGCACACAGGACAGGCACACCTTATAATGCACCACTTCAATATCTCTGCAGTGACTGGGACCTGCCTCTAGGTTCTGCAGAGCATACCTGCAATGACAGGTTATAGACAGACCATACCTTTCAGGCACATACCTGGACCGGCACCCCCACGGCTGAGGTGTTCCCATATCCCACTATGTTGTACACACATCCTGGCTAGTTACTTAGCACAATGCATCAGAGGTGCTCCATGTGCAACTAACCATGTCTGGAACTGCTATACACATTGTAACAAGCTACAGATTCAACAACATACCCCACGGTTACCGGACCTCATTTGTTGGTGTACTAGACAGTAGGGCTCAGACAGCTACTACTGATGTGTGACTGACACTACCCCACACTTAACTGGGATAGCCACTCATGTACCGACACATCCATGAGTCATAACCTCCACTCAGCTGGATCAACCCATACACACCACCTCCAAGACCAACATTATCCTTGACATGAACACTACCACCATGTGACTGGTGTTCCACACCTGGGGTTATCTCCTCATTGGTGGATTGCAAACATATGCTAATCACCCTTGTTAGCCACATCCCAGTAACACACCCTTCATGGCATACACAGTACAGTACTACAACACCTACTACAGATGTCTTATGACAGCGGTAGTTAATGTCATGACACCCGTGCAGATGGACAATGCACATACAAATGCTGAAACATACCCCAGTGCACTTCATTAGCATGTACACGACTGCATGGATCATGCTATTCCACACGGAGCCATGATGGTACACACCAGATAACAGACGCCACTCTGGTGGTCAAGTTCCATGGACATACTTTACAACAACAGGTGGAGGCTGTTGCACAGTGGTGTACAATCCCATGGGTTGGGTAGCTCACTGGTCAGCCTCAGTAGGGCCACGGGATCCCTCATCACATACTCCGACTAGCTATGTAAACATTACTGTGACACATTCCGGGGTGTACCACAAGGCATTATGGTGGTATGTCAGTAGTCAATGGCAATACCCACATCTGCTCTCACATACAATAGTCACTCAGGAACATTACAGAACCAGGTGATGTTGGCTACATGCTGGCGGATGAATTCAGTGCTAACATTACACCCTCTCACTCACTACAGGGGCACAATCCATGCAGGAACATTGCGGTGTTCCTGCGGTCACACCTACACAGTACTAACCGGCACTCTATATGTCCTGGGACACTGGCCCCATGTCACCTTCCAAAGTCCCAGGCTGTGATGTCCACAAACCTCTGAACGACATGTCTCCCCACTAGGCCACCATATTCAGTAATAGCCTTGTATCAGACATTGTGGCCCCTGAATGGCACACAGCAACAGTTATCACACTCCACACAGGTGGCGCCACAATGCACGAGTGGGACTATAGTCCTACACACCTGACTGGACTGTTCTGCATGGCTATGGGGCACATCATCATGGAAGTAATTCACAGAGACATTGTTGGGCTCCAGTCCTTTGATGCCACCCAGGTTGGACTTGTTAGGGCCAGAGCATGGCCCCTACACCTGGTGGACTCCTTTCATACAGTTACCAGGGTAGTTGATGACGGTATGGGGGTCCACACATCCTACATTGTCCTCTCATTGCCTTTCAGCACCGTTCTCCATTCTGGTATTGACAACATACACATCCACCTGCACATCGTACCCTATGTCTCAGGATGTTATGCAACGTGGCTCATGGACAGGACACACACAATGAGGGTAGCATACCATAGTACCTACTGCATTTCAGTTACACTTGGCATACCACAGTCCTCAGTCATAGGGCCCCTCATGTTCAGTATATGCTACCCTGAGGTACAGGCTAGCACAGAGGAACTTACCCTTCCTAGATTTACAAACCCCTGCATACAAAGTGCCATGATTGATCCACCAGCTGATACTGACTCCATCCATATGGGTGTCACTGTGACAGATACCTGATATGAATATCATGGCCTCAAGCTGCATGACACAAGATGCATGAACATCACCTTAGCATTACACCATTCACCCACTGACTATCACATAGGTGGTAGTCCCCTACATACATGTCACATTGTACGTGTTCGTAGTACAAACGTATGTCGCACCCACTCCTGTGGTTACCATATTGCCACTGTGGCGTGGATATCCTTCTACGTGGCCACACTTATCTGTACTGGGTGTGTAGCTGGTACATAGGCACCCATTGTACCTCTTAACTCCAGACTTCTATATACATTCAAGGGTACACCACCCCGTTTATGGTGTACCTTACACAACAGCTACAGCTTTACATACCGCAGCATTAACACGCCATGACATTTATTGAGCTCTGACACTTAAAGTATGCGGCTGAACTACGGACACCATGTCTGTACACATTTGCATACTACATACTCAGGGGTGACCTCTGCTGAACAGACAGGGCCCATGTCCACAACAATATTAATGGATATACTCCACATACGCGACATAAGCAAAAGCCACTGTGAGCAACATGCTCATGGATATGTGCACACACGCAATGATGAGTGGGATGTGCTTGAGGGTTACATTCCCAAACTGGACACTCATCATGCTTTGGAACATGAGTCCTATGTACATCACGCAGGGACACTCAGTAGCACTGTTTATGTGATACCTCACTTGGTGGTTGGGAGACACATGTACGCCAGGGATCACTGCAGTGGCTGTACTGTGCAGAGGTGCAGGTAACACATGGCTCTGCTGTTCACAGGACACTACCCTAGAGAGGTGCCACTGGTGTGAACACTGTAGTTGTGCTTACACATAGACTTGCCAGACTGCATAGTACCCCACTATGCACCTGTGAAGCTATTACATGTCCTTTGTGCATGGTTACTTGGTAGCCCTTCCATTTAGATTAGCTATCATGCTATTACAATGTCCTGTGCCTACAAGCCATATGTATCCTGTTATTGTACATGCCAATAGACAATACCTTTGGTATGCATGATATGCCTGTTATGCTGTGTAGAATATCTGACATATCTACCTACAATACTATACATTACACATATTTTACATAGTATCCCATAATGCAAAGCACACTTGCACAGCGGGACCACCTTGGACATGTCATTGTCATTATATGCCCATACACATGCCTACTTTGACAGTATATCAACATATACTATCCCCTGCTATGGCACGTACTTGTTGGACATACCCTACCACTGATGGTGGGTTGTATGGAATTGTTCTGTTTAAAGCCCTCATGCAGTATCCCTTGTGGTGTCTGTGATGTGTACCTTGTGGCCCACTGCTGGACGCACACTTTCTACAAGCGTTAGTATGCTCAGCAAGATATCACTACATAAATACCTTTTCCCACTTTATGCATTGCGGACACTTTTAATTAATGCAAACCAGGCTATACATACACTAAATAATTAATACAAAACATGCTATACATACACTTACATACCGAGTGTTCTACATACCTTGTTATTGTTCCGGACTTTTGTCTCTATCTCTCTTACACTGTTTAAACAGGTATATAGTATGAGCATATGGTTTGAATGTCTGGCAAGTCGTCCTTATATACGTCGATACCTGTAACATGTGGTTTCCTGCCACCAATTGGTGTTCCTGAGTGACTAATTACTTGCACATCAGCTGTGCAGCTACTCAATTCGCCAATTACGCGGCAACAGTGGGATATAATTGAATTCTCCACTTTGGCGTTGCCAATTTGCCCTACCTTCGGGGAGACGGCCTGTATTGTGTTTTGTTGTGTGTAATTGCAACTGCTATGTGTAGAGACAAGTATACTTTGGATTCATGTCCCCCATGGATTGTGTGTGACAGCTAGAGTATGTGGTTCAACATGTGGGTGTATTTGTCATCCCAACCGTCTGATAACGGACTATTGCAAACAAAACCTGTAACATCGCCATTTGTTCCATTATACAATGGCTACAATTTTGCATGGCACCTTTAATTGTGTCTCTCACAAGGTATGTTGACGGTTCTGCAGATGTAATTGACTGACTGGATGTTTGTGCTGTAATTACAGTCTGTATTGCTATATTTCTAGTGTGGGGGATGTCGGTGGGTGTACGTAGCATATACAGGTTTGAGGGGCTTGCATTTCTACATATTCCATGTATATGTGTGTGGGCTCCATCCCTAATTAAAGAGCTATCAGTTAGTAGACTTATGTTATGAGATTTTACATTGGGCCGTTGTTAATTGGTTTCTATATAGTATGCAGGTGAGGTTGATACTTCCATATCTCCGGAATTGCAGCGATATGTAAAGGGATATGTCTAAATGACAGCTATCCCGTGTATTTCTGTGTCAAGATATTTGCAGTCATTGCAGTTGTGTTGGTAACAGAACCTCTTTGCCATGGGTTGCCATCTTTTCATATGGCCATTGTTGGAGACTTGCGGGACACACAGCGGTGTTTACAGGCCGACACATAGCCACAGTCAGTACACAATATAGCACATACTTTTATCCTCAATACATACCTATTGTTGTGGGACATTGGCTACTTATCATATTGCATGTAACATTTACATTTCTTACATACAGGCATAACTATTAAATGCAACTATTACATAATATATGTGACATAATAATGTCCTACAATCTCGTTCATTTGCCCTTTGTAATGTTTTATGTCAGGACACACCTGCCCAGGGAGGGGCTGTCCCTCCTAATGTGGGACAGGTGGTAACTGTATGCCTACGGCTAGCTATACCCACACCTACCATAATGATCTACCTCCAAGTTGGCACTAACAGACACACGATGCGGACACACACACACACACATTACAGTCACACGGAGACTCAAACGGCACCCTCAACACACACATACACAGACTACGGCACTCATAAACACAGTTGAACACAGTACCTATGTGGACTGTGACACCGGCAGCGGTAACTAAATGTCCCTTCATATCGTCATACTATTACTCGCAGTTGTACTTTTCCGGTACTGTGTTCTTTCGGTCTTTCAGCCTCGTGGTTACGCGTGTCGGTATGTTACACATTCCATAGTTGGCGGTATCCTATTTATTTGTACCTCCAAGGTGTTATGAATGTCGTTGACCTATCTATATATATTTGCAGATATCGTTGAATCCGTATATATCAACATATATCACTTCTATCGCCCTTTCTATCTGTATTATATATATGTATATATGTATATATATATATATATATATATATATATATATACATATATATATATATATATATATATATTTATATATCTGAAAGGGAAAGTGACAGGCAAGCTACACCTTTCATTGTGTACTTGTCGGTGTATACTGTTTCCTGGACTCCACACGTTTGTGTCTGTACCTGTCACATTACACACCTGCCATAGGTTAGGGTTACCAGCTGTCCCACTTTGTGAGGGACAGTCCCTCTTTGGGCAGTTGTGTCCTGCAAAATATTGGTAAACATGGCAAATGTCCTGGTATTTTAGGACATATTATTTCCTATAGTTTATGTAATAGTTGCATAAAACAGTTATTCTGTATTTGAACCACCTATATGTTATAGAAACAGAATAAGTAAGCAAACATTACAAGAATAAGCTTTTATCTAGGCAAAACAGTGAAGTTCTGATTTTCGTACTGGCTGGGTGTATGTGTCGGCCTGCAGACATCTGACGTATGTCCCACTTTGGTCATTTGAAGAGGTGGCAACCCTACCATAGGTACATCTTGGCTAGCAATAGTGTTAGGTGATTGTATACATGATTGCGTGTTCTACTCCTGGCAGTGGTCATATTACCCTTCAGAGCAGGCACTATTAGTACAGGGGTGAATAATGCTGGTTTCACCTGTTATGGACATCATTGACCGTGATCTGCATGATATTCGGAGAAGCTTAGCCCTGTTTCGCTTACATCCGTATAGTCATATTTAAACATCGCTTACCAGCAGTGGGCAATGCATATTCCCGCTAATGTGTACTAAACATGATCTGATGACCTGCATCCAACATGCATTACTCGTGACTTCGGGATTACGTTACATCCCTTGCAGGACATGGGAACAGAAACATGCACGACGGTCACTGCATTTAACACTTGGACATCTGGGATTTGTACACGTGTTATGTCGTTTTGTATGTGGAGTATACTATGGCTGTTGCTCCATACTGCACTCACATGGGTAACTCAGTTAGTTTACATATTGATGAGTCCAGTTAATGGTATATCCATGTGATGTTTACTGGATGTGCTCTGGCATTGGGTATATATATCACAGTGAGCCACACACGATACTGTGCTACACCTTCAAAAGACCGTAGGTGGAGCATGCTGGGGTGACGAATACCTGTCATGGGTACACCCCATGCCCTGACACAACATCCATGATTACATTATGTGGAGCCCCTCATTACCGAAGCAGGGACTCCATGCTGAGTGTGTGCAGAACAGTGCTTACACACATGTGCTCCCACGATTGCCTCTGCTCCACTAAGCGACAGTTGGGTAATCGATGTTGTGGCGACAGCGGACACTGTTTGCCCCGTTTGGTGTATGGCCTCTGACAATCGGCCGTGTACCTACTGATGTACCTGGGAACCTATACACACAGCACCAACATATGCTGATAGGCGCATGTACTGTTCAGGTGTTGACATTCCCGTGTTCCAATAGCTGTTGTGTGTACAATGTTTGAGGGCTGCCTATGTAGGATTCACACAGTGGGCCACCTATACATTACAATTCACAGGTGGTCGTGTTTGTGTGCCATCCATTTTACTGTGTGTGCAGGTGGAGAGGTGTGTCAATCCGTAGGGGCCTACACTGTCAGAGTATGTGCTATATGTTCCCTCTTTGCCAAGGCGTAGGCATATTGGGCATGCCTCCGTCTGCCTACTGGGGCTGGCACAGTGTGTTCGTGATCTGAATCCCTCTGTGCCTGTGATGACCTTGGCAATTGTGGTGGGCTATGAGGGCCTTCACCATTTTGTCCCTGCTGCAGCTGTTTCCGCAGGATCATATTATGTAGCATGGCACATACTATGACGATGTGGGCACACATGCCTGGAGAGTACTGCAAGGCTCCACCAGATGTGTCCAAACACCGGAACCATGATTTCAGCATCCCGAACACATGCTCTATGATGATTCTGGTTTGTGCGTGTGCCTCATTATGGCGTTCTTGCATGGGTGTGTGTGCATTTCTGATGGGAGTCATCATCCACGGCACCAGTGCATAGCCAACATCCCCCACAAGGTGGCAATGTGGGATGTTCCCCCTGACAAATACCTGATACAGCTGTGAGGCATGCCAGATATGGGAGTCATGGTAGCTTCCAGGGCTGCCAGCACACACATCCATGATAATGCCCTGGGCATTGCACATGACCTGGCAGTTGATGGAGTGGAATCCCTTGTGGTTTATGTAGCACCTACCATGCTCACCGGGTGGTGACTTGATTTGTATGTGCGTGCAGTCTATCACACCCAGTACCTCTGGGTAGTGTGCCACACGGTGGAAGTGACACATATTGCTGGCCAACTCCTCCTGAGTTCAGGGGAAGTATATATGCTCATTGGCATGTGGTAACATGGCATCCAGGAACTGGTGTAGTACCCTGGATGCTGATGACTGTGAGATCCCCATTATATCTCCAGTTGGCCTTTGAAAGGTACCTGTGGCTAGTATTCGCAAGCTTACATATACCTTCGTGTCCACTGGGATGGGTTCCCCTCTGTTGTTTCTGGTTCTCAAGCGTGGCCGGCACAGCTCCACTATTTGCTGTAAGATGTCCCTGTCCACCCTGTAATGCTCTACTATCTCCAGATCATGTAGCCCCTGGTAGGTTACCCTTGGTCTGAACACTCTTCTCCTCCTCCGGGGCCTGCAGTGGTTGTCGGTATCATCCTCCACAACACCGTCAGTCTCTAACACATGCTGATGAATCACAGCTATGGCAGCTCCCAACATGTACATTTTAAAAGTTCCCCGTGTGTTTACACCTATGGTGCAGTGTTTGGGAATACACAGGTGTGTGTAGGGTGCTTTCACACTTTATACTATTGTGCTGTGAACACCGATGATGTCATAGGGTGTGTATGTACGATCGTAGCTACAGGGTATCTTATGTGTTTTACTACCGGAACTACTATTGTGGTGCCTTTGGTGTTGAATTACACTTGGCTGTCGTGGATTACCTCTTGACCTTCCCTTTACATTTCTGCACGTTCCACCTACCATTTTCTGGCATGCATCCAGCAGCCTGCTTTCATTTGTACTTTCCTAGACCTGGCTTATCTTGCGTAATGTGTGCTGTTGCCGGTCTACTGTCGGTTGGCTTTGCTCTGCTATGACAGATCTCCTATCTTTGCAATCCAATGCCTCCCCTCCTTTCTTTGCAATCCAATGCCTCCCCTATCCTGTTTTGCAGGTTTCTGTGAGCAGACTTGTCAGCTGCCATCGATTGGCCGCCGTGAGTTGATTGGTGTTAATTGCTCAGTAGTACTCCAATTACCCTACTTCGGCATTTCCTTCTTTTCTTCCCCTGACCTTCCTGTTTGTGCTATTGTTCGCGGTGCGTGCATCCGCTTACCAGGTTTCGGGCACGTTTTCATCCCTGTACATATGCGCTTTCGGGCACTATGTGTGCTCTCAGCTAAATGATTCTTAATTTTCCTCCCCACCCCTGTCCTGCAGCTTTGCTTAGCAATGGCCAGGCCAGATTTACATTGCTCCAATGTGCTTACTGCTACAGTGGCACACCCCCCTGCTGATGTCATGTATCTCCTCTGAGCCACTCCTCGGTGTTATAGCGCTGCGCCGTATGGTATATCCTTCATCCAACAGGACATTTGCGATTCAGTATTACCTGCCTCATTTGCATGGCATTGACTACTAATTCATAGTTACCGCGCCGAACACTGTCGCAGGCCCTTAGCAACCCTTGCACCTTAGTTGTGGTGTTCCATGCCTACCATTGCATATTATGGTGAAAACCTGATTTGTATTACATTGCGATTTTATGACATTTTTATATATATATATTCTTTATGTTCCTGTTTGCGCACACATGCCCTGCGGTTGTACTGTGCGTCACTGTGGACATGACATTAAATGTTGTTTTTTAGGTGTTGTAAATCTTTTCTTATGCCATTGGCTGTGTATTTAGCCATTGGCATATGTTAATTTTGTAATACATGAGTCTGGTCTGCTTCCATAGCTCCGATGTTCTGTTTTGGAAAATGTAAACCGTGTTTTTTGGTTTACATTTCCGTGGGCTTACGCTACACCTGCACCACTTCGTGAATCACTATCTGCCTTCATTTGCATGGTGCGACACTGCGCATGGGGTGATTAGCATACCTATGGTGAGGGCTGCACAGTTCTGGCGTATGCCAGTAGTGCACATGGAATTGGATCGTACCTTTGAAAGGTACCTGTGGCTAGTATTCGCAAGCTTACATATACCTTCGTGTCCACTGGGATGGGTTCCCCTCTGTTGTTTCTGGTTCTCAAGCGTGGCCGGCACAGCTCCACTATTTGCTGTAAGATGTCCCTGTCCACCCTGTAATGCTCTACTATCTCCAGATCATGTAGCCCCTGGTAGGTTACCCTTGGTCTGAACACTCTTCTCCTCCTCTGGGGCCTGCAGTGGTTGTCGGTATCATCCTCCACAACACCGTCAGTCTCTAACACATGCTGATGAATCACAGCTATGGCAGCTCCCAACATGTACATTTTAAAAGTTCCCCGTGTGTTTACACCTATGGTGCAGTGTTTGGGAATACACAGGTGTGTGTAGGGTGCTTTCACACTTTATACTATTGTGCTGTGAACACCGATGATGTCATAGGGTGTGTATGTACGATCGTAGCTACAGGGTATCTTATGTGTTTTACTACCGGAACTACTATTGTGGTGCCTTTGATGTTGAATTACACTTGGCTGTCGTGGATTACCTCTTGACCTTCCCTTTACATTTCTGCACGTTCCACCTACCATTTTCTGGCATGCATCCAGCAGCCTGCTTTCATTTGTACTTTCCTAGACCTGGCTTATCTTGCGTAATGTGTGCTGTTGCCGGTCTACTGTCGGTTAGCTTTGCTCTGCTATGACAGATCTCCTATCTTTGCAATCCAATGCCTCCCCTCCTTTCTTTGCAATCCAATGCCTCCCCTATCCTGTTTTGCAGGTTTCTGTGAGCAGACTTGTCAGCTGCCATCGATTGGCCGCCGTGAGTTGATTGGTGTTAATTGCTCAGTAGTACTCCAATTACCCTACTTCGGCATTTCCTTCTTTTCTTCCCCTGACCTTCCTGTTTGTGCTATTGTTCGCGGTGCGTGCATCCGCTTACCGGGTTTCGGGCACGTTTTCATCCCTGTACATATGCGCTTTCAGGCACTATGTGTGCTCTCAGCTAAATGATTCTTAATTTTCCTCCCCACCCCTGTCCTGCAGCTTTGCTTAGCAATGGCCAGGCCAGATTTACATTGCTCCAATGTGCTTACTGCTACAGTGGCACACCCCTCTGCTGATGTCATGTATCTCCACTGAGCCACTCCTCGGTGTTATAGCGCTGCGCCGTATGGTATATCCTTCATCCAACAGGACATTTGCGATTCAGTATTACCTGCCTCATTTGCATGGCATTGACTACTAATTCATAGTTACCGCGCCGAACACTGTCGCAGGCCCTTAGCAACCCTTGCACCTTAGTTGTGGTGTTCCATGCCTACCATTGCATATTATGGTGAAAACCTGATTTGTATTACATTGCGATTTTATGACATTTTTATATATATATATTCTTTATGTTCCTGTTTGCGCACACATGCCCTGCGGTTGTACTGTGCGTCACTGTGGACATGACATTAAATGTTTTTTAGGTGTTGTAAATCTTTTCTTATGCCATTGGCTGTGTATTTAGCCATTGGCATATGTTAATTTTGTAATACATGAGTCTGGTCTGCTTCCATAGCTCCGATGTTCTGTTTTGGAAAATGTAAACCGTGTTTTTTGGTTTACATTTCCGTGGGCTTACGCTACACCTGCACCACTTCGTGAATCACTATCTGCCTTCATTTGCATGGTGCGACACTGCGCATGGGGTGATTAGCATACCTATGGTGAGGGCTGCACAGTTCTGGCGTATGCCAGTAGTGCACGTGGAATTGGATCGTACCTGAATCGCTCAATGGCCATATTTGGCGTTATTCCGCCTACGCTACGCCTGCACCTGGCGCAAGCTTCATGAATCCCGGGGACTGTATTACTTTTAGCCACACTGTTAATTGAAAAACAAAGTAAAAGCACATATTGTGTAATTCTGTGCTTTTCTGGCATGCTAAGGTGTTGTTTTGCCCTATACAGAACACTTTACTCTTAGTGATCTTTCCAGTCAGTAATAGCTGTTTGAACTTTATGAGGTACCTCTTGGTCAGGACTGAGGTAAAGATATTGTCCACAGAAAAAATAGGTACGCCATCCTTGGAGATGAGAGAAAGAGTGAAGACTTATCACTGAGGAAGTATCTAAGACAGAGAAGTTTTGCTTTGGATTTGGAATGATTTAATAACTGCCAAGTGTCAGGTAATCACTTCCATTGAGAATATAGGGTTACATGCAGAACAAGATGAGCAATTTCTGCCCTAGAGGAAATATTTGCCAATACTGAGTTTTAAGCATACTGAAATACTGTGGCTTTACGTCAGGAAAGTCACATCTGATTCATAAATAGTAAAAAAAAGTAATTGTCCAGGACAAATGCCTGAGGAACTTCCTTCTGTAAATGTTATGTTCTTTTGTGGCAGAGTCCCACCTGATAGATTGAGTGTAATTCAACAGGTAGCTCTTAAGCTACATCACACTTCTGGGGTCAACCCCTTCAGAACTCATTCTATCCAACACAAGGCAGTGATCATCAAAAGTCTTTATGAGTTTGACAAATATGGCCCCAGCAAAGTTATCTTGGCCAAGGAAGGTTACAGTATCATTTGTTATTGTAACCAGAGTTTAGTGGTGGCTAAACTCCAATTAGTCCAAAATCCTTTATATTTTGCAGACAGGAGAGAGTACTTGAATAAACAGAAGATGAACTGAAAGGGCACAGCTTTCTCTCTAATACCTTTCACTCTAATCCCATAGCAAAGGTATTAAAGACAGAAAGTTATGCACTTTCTGTTAATCTTCAGTACTTGAACAAACAGAAGATGAATTGAAAGGGCGCAGCTTTTTCTCTAATACCTTTGCTATGGGATTTAGGTGTGCAGTAGGTCTATATAGGGTCATCACCTTGCAGATAGGAACTTTTGCAGACTTCCTTACTTGTGATAACACACAATCCATAATACTTTGCTTAATGAGCCAGGAAATATGTTTTGTAATCTAAAAAGTGATGATGCATACATATTTAGGTGGGGGCCATCCAATGAAGGAGTCTTTTTCTTTTCTCTGGAAAGAAGCTTAAATATCAACTTTATGCTGAAATGCTAGAGAATGAAAGGAGGGTCTGGATGACTACATGTTGAACTTCAGCTCTGAGGGTGATTCTGCTCATACTGAGATGCTAAAAAGAAATGCTAACTGAATTTTTCTGCAGCAGATTAATCTGAATGGCCAGTAGATGATGTCTACATTTTGTTGGCTGGTTGTTCCATTACAGCATTAATGGTGGTCCAAAATGAAATCTGTCAGTTTCTGATTCTTTCCTTCACTCACATACACATATTGGCTTTACAGTAGTGCCTAAAAGTTCTATATGCATTATGAGCAAAGGTTGCAAAGAAGGACCCGCATGTATTGTCCCTCATTCTCACACAGCTCCTAAATTACTTAGTTACCCAGAAGGGTGAAGTATTGTAAAGTATTGTTTTTTTTTTGGATCCCCACCTCAGATAATCATTGAGCTTCTCTTTTAATAACCCTTTTGACCCACTCATTCCTCCACAGGAGTCGAGAACTTCTGCCCATTTGTTCCCCTTTGTCAACAAGAGTCAGGCACTGAGAGAAATTCTGTTATCCATTGTGGGAGCAGGGCTTTTGTATTTATGCACTTATGTCCCTATGCCATGACTCAACTTCCACAGTAGCTTTCTGGTGATAGGAACATGTGGGCTACCACACATGCAGCCTTCAGTTCACCGTGTTATGCATTTCAGGGCAAGTGCAAACATCAGGGTCCTTCCCATGGACCAACCATGATACTGCCTTCTGGTTTGAGCAAATCAGAATTAACCAGTCCATTCCCACCTTCTCTGTACCATCTCCTTTCAGGACCAAGGCAGCAAGTCACATTTGTGTCATCTAGAGCAAAAGTCTGGGATTTATCCTTTTGCCAATGGAGCTGGCAGGGGTGAAGTACGCTTAACTATTCTTTCCCTCAAGGGCGTTGTATTGTTGAGTATAGAAAAGAAGATGAAGATGAGTGTAGTTATTGGTTCAATCTATGATAGGAAGAGAAATCATAGGTGCCCAGTTAGCCTTTTTGCACAACTAATCCAAACTTTAAAGGAAGAAGTTCCTCATATCTCTAGCATGAATAGGAGTCAGACATGATATCATTAGCCAGTAGGCTTTGAGGAAACTTTGTGAGTTTGAGGAAGTAAACAGGAGAAATCTGGTAAATCAGTTCATCATTTCATTACCACTGAAGCAAAATCAGTTGTACTGCTTATGGTGAGCATTTACTCGGGCTAATTACTTGGCTTGGCTAGTAAGCAAACTATATGAAAAGGACTGGAGAAGTTGCATGGTATTCCTAGTGAAACATGAAAGGATAAAATATTTAATTTTACTTTCTTGGAAATACAAAACTAGGAAAAGTAAATGGAGTATGATGGGTGCTGTACATCCTGAAGCTGCAGCCTTAGCTGAACATATGAATGGACTGCTTAAAGATCATGTTTGAAAGAAAAAGGTACAGTGGAACGCTTTACAGGTGATCACAAATGTTTACTCAAGAAGCAGATCAGCTGAACACTAGACCAGAAGTAGACCAGGGAATCACCTCTGTGCCTGCATATAAGCTATATACCGAGTAATAACTGCACTATACAGTCTCAGAGACTGCAACAGATTCTATTTGTCCAAAATTGATGAATACTAAGCAAACGTGCCTATGGCTTTATATAAGGTAAGGGCTATAAGTACCACCACAAGCAAACATTATAATCTTGCTTTGGTGAAAATTTACAGCATCTCCCTCCTGGCAATGGGGACAATCCAGTTTGCTGGGCTGAAAGCGGATTATCAAATTAGACTGGACACAGAAACAGGAAATGATAAAACATAACTTCAGTTTATCCACACAATTGAAACAAAAGACATGCATTAGCGAAAATTTGTCTTCATCAAGATGCACAAATAATGTTGCAGAATTACATTTTTTAATATATAGTTGGTAGCTAAAGTTTAGATTAGAACCTCCATGCAAGTTGATGCCAAGTATGTTGCTATTTCTACAGGACTTAGTAATACAGTTCTGGTTATTAACTGACAGCACTAAACATCCCCTTTAATATCCTCTTCAAATATTGTCATTTGGAACATAGAACTTTCACAGGCTCTCTCAAGACATAATCTTCAAGAACCGTATGGCTTTATCACATCAACATCCATTTAGAATGATGTTTCAAATGACAAAGTCATCCTTGATTGTGATTTTTATTGAAAATCACATCTGCAAGTTTCATTGTTATGAATGACTTCCAAATCTATACAAATAAAGAATAATGTTGACAAGGCCTAGAAATGCAACAGAATTTTTTTAGCGTTACTCAGCAGATTTGTGTTTACATAATTTATGGTAAGAATAACTAACTTTTCTTAGCAAAATGCTATTAAACTATATAAACTTTACTTACCAACCAGCCTGTGATTAACACAAACAATAAATATATAAATATATACATGCCATGGGTTTTGAATGTAAACAGCAGACTAAAGAGTTAGATTGCTCTTTCAACACATGATAATTTTAATTGTTGTTGAGTTAACATCCAGTGCTGGTAGGGATCCTATGAGCAGCCAACACCATCCACAGAGTTTACTAGGCAAGTAAGAGAACAGAAGTAAATTGAAAGGCCTTTTTCCTTATCACAGCACACACACACACACACACACACACACACACACACACACACACACACACACACACACACACCTACTGCATGTCTTTGGGATATGGGAAAAAACTGGATTGCACAGAGAAAACCCATGCAAATACAGAAGGCATACTGGCTGAAATCCAAACCAGTGAATACAGCTAGCTACAACATAGATACATTGTTACTGAACCCATTTTACTAAATATAACATTAAAGGTCACACCTTTCAAGATTATTTACACCACACACTAATGCTAAAATATAACATTTAGTTTGTTTATTACCTGTATTCAGGCCCTTACAGCCCAGTTTTATAACACAGACCAGAGTATTGGTACCAAAGGAATGAGAGACAAACCAGGAATCCACAGCATCTTCAAACATCTTTTCTGCATCAGTGCTTATAATGCAAATTGGAAAGTTATGCGTCTAATGCAGATTGGAAACTTATTCCAGTATCTTGCCAATGTCACTGAGATGAAGTTCTATCTCCTAACAGTGTGAAGCTTTGAGATTGCTTTAGTAATATTTGCGGGTTGTAAGTCTAATATGCTATTGATTTTTTTTCTAGTCCAAGAAACAACCTTAGTTCTTCATTTCTTAGAACTCAATATTCCAAAAGCAACTTCTTGTTATGTATTGATATGTGATGGAAAAAAGGAAATTAATCCTAATATAGCAGGGTAAGACATTCTCTTACATGTTGGGATTCCTTTAATACATTTTCTCTGTGCATTCCAAAAAAGCAAACCCCCTTAAGTGGAATGACAAAAAGTGTTATTGGTTTGATACTGATCTAATATAATAATTGAAAAGGGACACTAAAACTTTAGGTGACCTGGAACTCATGCATTTTTATAAAAGACCTTCTAGCTTCAATGCCCTGGCTCTAGCAGCATCTGTGTTAGTACTAAAACACATGTTGTTTCTTACTAATAATCACATCAAGGTCTTTTATGCAATCAACTACTTTCAGCTGCTGAGTATCCAGAACTGTAGGCCCTGCGATACATGCTGGACTAGAATATATAATCTTACTTTTATCGTTGTTCAGTTTCAGATCCTTATCGCTAAGTCATTGTAAAATGCAAGTTAGTTAATAGTTTAATAATAATTTTTCTGACATCAAAGATTAAACCTACACTAATTTCATGAACTTTAATCATACCTTGACTTCAGAATGAACAATATTACTCTCACAGTATTAGAAACTCATAACATTTACAGAAATTAATAAACAAACAATTGCTCCAGTTTTAATGCTATCGGTGTATTGTAAAGTTAAGTGCTTATGCAAGATTGGAAAAGCAGAAAAAAGCAGTATAAAACAAAACAGGGCTGTCAACAGAAATCATGCTGAGCACCACAGCAATTTGGACTCCACTGGTGATGAACTACAAATGGAGACAGACATGCTGCTTTCTGAAAGAAAGCAATGAGTTGATCAAATTCATCACAAGTGGATTAATGTCATGTTCAGTAAGACTGTTGGTAATGTCTTTGTGTGGTAGACCATCAAAATCCTTGACCAAATTCATCACAAGTGGATTAATGTCATGTTCAGTAAGACTGCTGATAATTTCTTTGTGTGGTAGACCATCTAAATCCTTGTCAAAGTCCAGAAATGCAACATTGACTCTGTACCTCATGTCAGTGTTCATGCTCACAGGTTCATAAATGCAACAGCAACCCTGAGCCCTATCACTATGACCATGCGGATATGGCCATAAATACAGCAGGAACCATGAGTCCTTTGTTCATGGTCATGCTAACAGGCTCATAAATACAACAGCGACCTTGAGTCCCATGTCCATGTACATGTTCATAGGGACATACATACAGCAACATCCATAAGTTCCATATTCATGGCCAGGATCACATGTTCATAAATACAGCAGCAACCCTGAACCCCATGTCCATGCTCATAAGGTCATAAATACAGCAGCAACATTGAGTCCCATGTTCACGGCTGTGCTGATAGGTTGATAAATACAACAGCAATTCTGATCTCCATATCCATGGCCATGCTCACAGGGTTATAAACACAGCAATAACTATGAGTCCCATGTTTGTGGCTATGCTGACAAGTTAATAAATACAACAGTGACTTTAAGTCCCATGTCCATTCCCATGATCATAGGTTCAGAAAATTGAGTCAGGCAAGATAAGGTGGAACACCCTTCCATAAAACCAGGTTAGATTATGTCAGTGTAATTACAATACTGATTATTGACCTCTAACATGGAAAGCAAACACCTCTCAAAGCATTTGGAAAAGTTGATGTAAGTCTGATTGGTCTATAATTCTCATTTGAATCCTTTCAATCACCCTTACTTATGTAGTGGAACCACATTAACCTGCCTCCATGTTGCAAGAACAAAGCAGTCCTGTATTAGGGAGCTAAATGAGATCTCTAGAGGTTAAAACAGATGGGCAAGCATACAATAAATAAATTCACCAGGTACCTTATCAGGCCCCATAGCATATTTAAAATTAATTTTCTTAAGTGAAAATATGATTATGTCACGGGTACTAATTGGAAATTGTAAGACAGTAAATGACTCAGTGCATATCCTTTGTAATAAAATGATTTGGTGTAACTAAGCTGGAAAAGTAGAGGTTGAAGTGACGTACCAGTTTAACTGTATTGCTAACAATCACACTATTTTAAATGATAGGACCAACCTGGACACTAGAGGTCCTCTGACTGCACATATTTAAAAAAACTTCTTCATATAAGGCTTGTCATTAGCTAGGTGTTCCCCATTGCTTCTCTTAATATTGATGATTCCTTGGCATAGCTACTTGGCTACCTTGTGATATTCTGCCTTAGTTACTAACTTTCTAAATGCTTTATAGAGCTTAAATTTACACTTTTTCTTCTTAACCAGCTTATTGAGTTTGGCTTTCCGTATAGAACAAAAGTATTTCCAGGGCTTTGTGGAGCTAATACAACCATCCAAAAGTGTGCTAGAAGCAAATTCAAACCATAATCAGTTCTGTCCTGTCTCTTTGTCACCCCTGCTGACCCAATCATAATTTTCAAAAGTAGATATTGCCATGGCTAAGTCTAAGCTTCTCACACTATAAACAGCAGATAATCTTACTGTATCACATGTATAAAATATGGTAACATCTAAAGCCAGGTGATCAGAACTGCCTAAAAGAGGAAAATGTTGTGGATTAAGGACAGATTAATCAACAGAATAAACAATCAAACTGTGTCTACTTCCATGCTATATACATTATTAAGAATACAGGGTAAAGAATCCATGATGTAAGTGAAAGTTTAAGACAGCTGGGAGAGTTAATAGGAAATATAAATTCAAACCCAGATCAGGGAGCAACTAGGGCAACAAAAATAGAGATAGTACTTTGCAAATTAGGTTAATAACAGGTACCAGAGGAAAAATGTGCTATAGATTAGTGACAACCCTGGTGGAGAGGTAACATTAATAGTAGATAATCACAAACACTATAGAGGGAGATACAAATTAAATTATAAATAGAATTTGGGGATTAGGTCCCTTAAACCAGGCAGGTTCAGATAGTAACAGTTTTAATGCATATTACAGAAATACTTATTTGTTAGGAAATCTTTCTACCCTTTCTGCTGATACAAAGAGTTACAGAGCTTCCTTTACAGCAGACTTTCCAAGATGGTCTCTGAGAAGACCTATTATGTGGATTATCTTTTCTTGCACCAGTCATTCTGAACATTTTATAGAGGAATGAACTTTTATTAGTAACTTAGTAAAACAGAGTAAACAATGATCTGCATTTACTTAAAAAGATAACTAATTGTGTTTCTTTACTTTGCTTTAATTTACATCATGCAAACCAGAATTGACAGGAGATATTCACTGAGCATATGTAAAAGGCAGTGTCTGTAAATCTTGGAATAGACTTGCCTTATTGATGTAGTAATCTTTGAACCAACAATTCTGTAATGCTACAAGAGAAAAAAACACTCATCTGAAAACTATAGTATTTGGCTCATTTTGAAAACTAAATGCATTTCCAGCTTTTATTTGCCAGGTTAGTTCCCTAGTTACATTCCAAACGTATGGTAAAAGTTTAAATATGAGAAACAACTGTAACATATATTTAGTCTGATTGTGCATAGCAGTGAATCAGCAAAGCATAGAAAGAGCAACTGTTTGAATGCTTCAGTGGCATAAAAAAATGTGAGAAATATATGATAGATCTTTGAGGGTAGTAGACAAATAAAATGCAATATGACAATATAAAGAACTGCTTCAGGCATTTTGATAAATTGTTTCAGATATGTTGATACACGTACTACAGGCATCTCTGAAGAGAGCAGGTGCACTAACCAATGTCAAGTATTATTTTTTTAAACAAAAAACATCTTTATTGAATTTTAACTTACAACATAAGCAATCATAAAGGGAGGATGGCCTAATGGTTAAGGTGTTTGCCTTACAAACACAAGGTGCACGGTTTGAGTCTCCCAAGGGATAATTGGCTAGGCTTACAATGGTTCGCAAGGGCAGTTAGCCTAGTACTAATCTATTGAACCATACATTTATATAAATTAAATCAGACCATATGGACATATTCTCAGTTGCAAACATACTTCACATATAATGTCCTATAAAGTCAATGTCAATTGAACATTACAAAGCTCATTCAATTCCTGCCTTCTTTAAACATGGTTCCTCCTCCAAAACATTATTCTGTATATATTGTTCCCACAATTCCCATTTTCTATGTAATTTGCCCCTACCCTTTTCTAAAGATTCACCTTCCAGTTCTTTTATCTCCGTTACTATATTCACTACTTATAATATGATTGGTTTAAATTTCCATTTTCTAGCAATTGCTTTTTTGGCAGCCAGCAGAATTAAACTCAGAAAGGCTTTACTATGTCTAGGCAAATCGGATCCTGTATCACAGCTTAAAAGATCATTTCCGTAGTTACACCAATTTGCTCACCCAGTATTTCTGACAAAGTAGTCTGCAGGGAATTTTTAAAGTCTGCCAACTCATTAGACTAATATATGCTTGTAAAGGAGAAAATTCCAAGCACAAGTGACCAACAAATCCAAAATCAAATCGCCAGGGCAATTCGGAGGGAGAAACCAGGAGCCAGTTGATAATTAAAATCCACCAACAAGTTTATTAAACCGAAATTTACACATAAACGCTTAACTGTAATCACCACATTTTCATCTTTTCGAACAAGACATCATCAGATGCTACAGTAAACCACAGTTACAATCACTTTTATATAGTTAATTAATTCTCTCCACTCTCTAATTATTGCATTCCATCAATTATCATTTCACCCATTCCAAAACTGTCCATTAACATTTTTTTTTTAAATACAAACCCTATATTTAAAAGCTATACAGTAAATGTATTGTTGTACATCATAACATATTTTTCGTGTATTTAATACGTGCCTTAAATAAAACCACCATGTGTAAATAAAAATCATTAATTTGTTTATTTATAACCATTTTAAAATATAAACCCATCCAGACTTTATGTTCATTTAAATACCTTAGCTCCATCTAGTGGTTGAATCCATAGTTGTCATAAAACTCCTTACCACTTTTAACCAATATTAATTATAGGTAATAGGTTCATAGGTAAGTACTAGGCTATCTGTCCAAGGGCATTTATAAGCCTAGCCAGAATGTGTTGGCTTTCACCACCCCCTTAGATTAGTTCCCTGTGCCCCTGTCCAGCAGAGTCATTAGTTCCCTGCGCCACTGCCCAACAGAGCCACTGCAGTGATCCCCGGGGTAAATTTTCTGTTTCCCATCCACCTGTCAAGGTTTCTCTTGAAGAGTGTTAATGAGGGGCTCTGCCTGATATATATTGGAATCCTGTTCCAAAGCATGGGGAATCTCTGGGACAGGAATCTATCCCTCCAGCATGTCCTATTTATCGTTGTGGTGAGGTTTATATCTCTAGAGCATGTGGCTCTCCAGGATTTGTTTTTTTTTAGGTGGAGCATGTCCATCAATTCTGAATTGGACATGGCCTTGTATGTCAGGCAGAGATCACCTCTGAGTAAGCGGTATGCAACCGAGTACAGCTGGAGTTTCTTGAATCGGGCTGCATAGGGCAACTGTTTGAGGCCAGTAATCCTCTTGGTGAGGTACTTTTGTGGTCTTTCCAGCTGTTGCAGGTGTCTTGTAAGGTACATCCCAAATGGGGCATTGTATTCTATGATGGGTCTAATGAGTGATGAGTAGAGAGGCACAATAACCCCTTTTGCTCTAGATGCGAACCTTTTTGTGATTAGGTGGGCCACATAGAAGGATTTTCTAACCACCTTGGCAATATGATTATCAAATGAGAGATTGCTATTTACTTGGGTCCCCAGATCCCTTATTATATTTTCTGTATTTATGGGACTACCACCTATGTGGTAGTTCATGGGTACTTTGTTTTGGTACTTACGTATTATCGCAACCAGATTTTCGCGGTTGCGAATTTAGTCCCATGTCTGAGACAGCAGGTCTATTAAGCTGGAAAAGGGAGTGTAAGTAAGTAAGTGAAATTGTGGCACACATGGTTTTGAGGCAGGGAGAGGACTAACTGCCAAATTTTGGAGTCCTGACTGGCATGTCTCACTTTGCCAGTGAACTACATACTGCTGCATGCAGTGCATGGCAGATCCTGCCTTCCTAATTACAAGCGCGACATAGGCTAAGTTAATCGGGAATATACCATCTTTATGTTTATGGCCAGTACTCAGATTTTATTTTAGTCATCTGAAAGATTTTGACCAGCTATCTCTGTGTTTTTGTTCCCTGTAGCAAATGTGCAGGTTGTAAGGTTTTACTTTTTCTGAAACAGTCTTTCACGTTTCTGCATTTTCACATGAAAATTTCACACCCCCGGAGTGTCATGCTTTCTGTGATGTGTGTGTTTAGTAATAAATGAATCACATCTGTAGGTGTTACATTTCTCCCCCTTTTTGGATGGTGTGTGAACTGTCAGTTGCTTTTTACCCCTTTTGGACTGCTAGTTCTGGGGAAGGGAATATATGCTGCAGACACGGCTCTGCTGTGTTGCGTGCACACATAACAGGACTTGGAAAAGAACTATGACTGACATGATGTCGGGAAATGGCATAGGTTCAAACAAGCAGTCATTTTTCAAGTACTACACTATTCCTACCTCAACAGTGTTTTTTTTTTTTTTTTTTTTACAGTTAACATTCCCTGTGTGATTCTGCATACATTTCTGGTTACATTCACACACTGGGAAGCAAGCCGTATTATTGCAAAAATCTGGTTGTGATAATACGTAAGTACCTTTGTTTTTTCCAAAGGGGATGACTATGCACTTTTTGGCATTTAGTTTGAGGCCATGATTTTGACACCAGGTATCCGTCTCAGTGAGACCCTTCTGGAGGGTCTGTATCAGCCAGGGAATCAATTATGGCCCCTAGTTTGCAGTCGTCTATGAACTTGGTCAGCCATAGTCCTCCTATGCTTGCCTGTACCTCTGAGAAGTATATACCAAACAGGAGGGGTCTTAGGACTGAGCCCTGGGGGACGCCACTTGTAACCAGTTTAGAGTCGGACATAGAGCCTGCAACTCTCACCATGTGGGTTCTATCCATGAGCCAGTTGGCAACCCATCTCGTGACATAGGGGTTTATGTTCAAGCTGGTCAGCTTGTCTATAATACTTGAATGGGGAATGGTGTCGAAAGCATTTGTGAGGTCCAGGTAGGCTGTGTGAACCTACTTTCCCTCGTCTAATGCCTTGGTAACTGTCTCAAAGAAGTCCACCAGGTTTAGGAGGCATGATCTGCCCTTAACAAAGCCAAACTGTGTATGGTCCAAAGTTTGGAGGTTCCCAATGTCTCTGTTAATGAGTTCCATGATGATGTGCTCCATAGCCTTGCAGACCAGGCTAGTCAGGCTTATAGGGCGATAGTTCCTGGGGTCCGTTGTGGCTCCACCTTTGTGGAGCAGGATAACTGTTGCTGTGCGCCATTCTGTGGGTGCGTAGCCTGTAGAGAGGCTGAGTTTGAACAGTGTGTTTAGGTGATGGGTTAGTTCATTTTGGAGCTCTTGTAAGACACAGCCTGGGACACCATCCGGTCCCATTGAAGCTGTGTTTTTGGCTTTGGATAGGGCTGTTTTAACCTGTTTGTCGGTGATTGATGGGGCCCTACATTCTTCTGGTATGGTTATCGGCCCTTTAGGGGGTGAGAGGGGGGTGAAGTTTGCACTAAACCTGTCTGCCAGAATGTTGGCAATATCAGTTGGTTCAGTGTATTTTGTGCCATTCTGCACTAATTCAGAGCAGATCTGAGAGTTTCCACTTAGGTTCTTGACATAGCTAAAGAATGCTTTGTGGTTATCTTTGGAGTCAATGGCAATTTTTCTTTCGAAACTAGCCTTGGATGATTTAATGAGGGATCGTAGTTTCTTGCTGATACTGATCAGGAATGTCTTTCCTTCTTGGGATTTTGCTCTTTTTCTGTACTTGTTTCCTCCTTCTGTTGTATAGCTTGTTTATGGCAGGGGTCCACCAGACTGGTTTCCTTTTCTTGGAGGAGTGATTCTTGGTTTTACTTGGGATAGCATGATCCATGCATTCCTGCAGATGCTCATAGAGTGCCTTTGTAAAGGTTTCAGTAGCTTGGACAGCATTTTCCTTTAGCATGGGGGCTGTGAACCTTTCCACCTTGGTCTTAAGTAACGTGAAGTTTGCTTTTGAAAAGTTTTTCACGGTGGTTTCCTTGATTGGGGGTGGGGCGGAATGTGGATATCCAGAGTGATTAGTCTATGGTCTGATCTAACCAGCGAGGGGTTAACCTCTGGTGTGGAACACCGGTCGCCCATGTTGGTGATGACCAGGTCCAATATGTTGTTCCCTCTGGTGGGGGTGTTGACTAGTTGATCTAGGGCATTCGAGTTTATAAATTCTAGGAAGCGTTGGGCAAGGTAGTTAGTACCTGAGTAGTTCTCCCAGTTTATGTTTGGGTAATTGAAATCACCCAGTATTAAGGTGTTTGGTAGGACCTTCATATTTCCCAGTGTCTCCAGAAATGCGGAATGGGGGGTCCTGGGTCATGGTGGGTGATCTGTAGCAAGCTACAATTTGGATTGCAGTTTTGCCCATTGTTAGTTGCACATGGATGATCTCTGATGCATTGTGCTGTGCCACTAACCTGGAGATGTGGGTATCCTTGATGAATATGGATACACCCCCGCCTTTTGTGTTTCGGTCCTGGTTCTGTGGCCAAAAGGTATGGTATGAGTTATAGCCTAGTAGTGCTGGGGTGCTTTCAGGAGCCTTAAACCAGGTTTCTGTTACTGCACAGATGTCAGTGTTCTCCATACTGAGGAATGTCTCAAGTGCGTGCATTTTGAGGTTTAGACTTCTAGCGTTGAGTAGCATTACCCTCAGTTTTTGGTTACTTGTGCTATTTATGGTGGTGGGTTTGTCTTTTGAGCCTTGCCTAAAAAGGCACTATGGGGGTGGCAAGAGTCTTGGCCAGTATTCGAAAGCCTAAGGGTGACAGGTGCAAGCCATCTCTTGCAAAGCAACGTGGCTTGTCGAGCATGTCATCCCAGGTGGACAGATACTGTATCCCTTTTGAATGACACCAGAAACTTAGCCAATTGTTAAAATTGATCATTTTTTCTTTATACTGTGGCATCATTCTTGGTGAGGGCAGGATGCTACTCACAGTCAGGGTTATACCAGCCTGGGCTACATGATCACAGAGCTCTTCTATGTTTCTTTTCATGTAGTCCAGGGAGGTACATCTCAGGTCATTCACACCAACATGGACAATGACAGAGTCATATTTGTACTTGGTTTGGAGTGACCTGAGTGCTTGTGTTATGTGGTGGATCCTGGCTCCCGACAGGCATCTAACTGTAACCTTCTCCTTGTCCAGCCTACTTAGTAGAACATCAGTGTGCCTGACTATAGAGTTGCCTATTACTAGTGTGTTGGGTATGTTATTTTGCCTTAAGGGCTGTGATTGCGAGGGACACTGATTATGTGAATTATGTGTTTCATGGTTGGTGATGGGGTGTGGAGGTTGCTTGGATGTCTGCTTTGGAGGTCTCTGTTGCTTTTTCAGATTTGTATTTAGAGCCTCTGAGTATGTTTTCATGTATTCCTGTGTGTTATTTGCCAGTGTTGGTTTATTAGGTCTATATGAGACTGGTGGTATGTTGCAAGTATTACCCTTCTCCTCTTGACTGTCAGTTCCAGTCTTTATGTTTTCATGTATTCCTGTGTGTTATTTGCCAGTGTTGGTTTATTAGGTCTATATGAGACTGGTGGTGTGTTGCAAGTATTACCCTTCTCCTCTTGACTGTCAGTTCCAGTCTTGGGTTGAGAGAGCTTTGTCTCCAGTTTGGCTGTATAATTGCATCTCTCACATATATTAGTGTTTGGTGGTAGGAGGAGAGTGTTGTCTGTGTACACGAGGCAGTTGTAACATTGCCTCAAAATGCCCAGATTCACCAGTTGGACTGGAGAGTACACCGGAAACTGCCATTTGAACATGCCTGAATAGATAGAGTAAGCTGTTTTTCTGATTGGCTGGTGGGGACGAATAGAGAGCCTTGTCCTTCTGGACAGTATAGGGGGGTCTAGTGCTAGGGTTAATTAGTGCTTGCTATGAGGTTTAAGCAAGTGCTTGACTGTGAAATTAATGGTTTGAGTGCTAAAGTTGAAGGTTTGTCTAGTTCCAAGGGAAAAATTGACGAGTAGACTTTGTGGCGCCGAGAATACTTTGACTCTAGCTAATTGGCACTGCCCGGTGTGCAAAACTGCACAAATTTGGTTTTTATAGCAGGGCAGTGAAAGAGATAGAAATTAGCCCAAAATGGCCAATAAAGTACTAACTTCTGTGCTGAAACCACTCCTCAAGGGACTGATAGGCTGCTCAAAGCTCCCCTCTCTCACAGGTGAACAGAGAAACTTCCTTCTATCCAAGTAAGGTATGGGCAACACAGAAACTTGTAACACAGCCCTGGATTCAGCAATAACCTGAAAACTGGACTATACTAGTTCAGAAAGGCGGGAAACAATTATTGTTTTTTTTTTGTTTGTTTTTTTAAGAAAATAGAGCAGATACAATCAAAAGTAGCCCAAATGGCCAATAAACTACTAACTTCTGGGCTGAAACCACTCCTTCAGGGACAGATAGGATGCTCAAAGCTCCCCTCTCTCACAGGTGAACAGAGAAACTTCCTTCTATCCAAGTAAGGTATGGGCAACACAGAAACTTGTAACACAGCCCTGAATTCAGCAATAACCTGAAAACTGAACTATACTAGTTCAGAAAGGCAGGAAACAAGTATATAAATATATATATATATATATATATATATATATATATATATATATATATATATATTTTTTTTTTTTTTTTCTCAGAAAATAGAGCAGATACAATCAAAACAACACCTTAAATGCACAGAAAAGGCTATTGCACTTTAGTGTTTAGCCAACAACAGTTAAACAGATTATTTAAACACAAAAATAACTTAATTCAAGTGTAGGCAGCAAATAAGTACAATATGTAGCAATAACAAACTTTTTAAATCACAGAAATGCTAAAGCAACTGGCGTTTTAGGCGGAATTAGTTTAAGACAGCAAGAAAAGCAGAAAAATGATAATCACTCCAACGTCTCTCTTTTGTCTCTTAGCTGCTGTAGACTCTGCAGAGCACCTGAAAAGTACTTGCTGAGTGGAATACAAGCGCAAAAACTATGCAAAATGCAGTTTTTATAGCAGGAAAGTGAAAGAGATAGAAATCAGCCCAAAATGGCCAATAAACTACTAACCTTTGGGCTGAAACCACTCCTCCAGGGACAGATAGGCTGCTCAAAGCTCCACTCTCTCACAGGTGAACAGAGAAACTTCCTTCTATCCAAGTAAGGTATGGGCAACACAGAAACTTGTAACACAGCCCTAGATTCAGCAGTGACCTGAAAACTGGACTATACTAGTTCAGAAAGGTGGGAAACAAGTATATATACATATATATATATTTTATTTCCGAAAATAGAGCAGATACAATCAAAACAACACTTTACCTAGTTAAAAAGCACAAAACTGAGCCCTGTTCCAGCAGTCTTCAATCAGACAAGTTCTAACTGCACACTCCTGCCACTAGGGTACAGAGATCCTGCCACTAGGGTACAGAGAAACCTTCTCCACAAAATATCACATAAATCTACACAACCTAATATAATAAAACACTAAAACGTATTGTATCACATTACCCAATCTTAACCCAAAAGAAGTGACAATTATTAAAAAAAAATGTGTTATAATTTAGCAACTCTCATTTTTAGTAGTGGGGCAAGAGAAGTATTCTCATTTAGTCTTGGGTTTGTGTTGCCATCTAGGGTGATTTGCCATAACAGTTCTTTGTATTCAGTTGTTGCTTCCCAGGACCCTCCCCTTATGTATTTTTTAACTTCTTCTAGTACAAAAAATAAAAATCTTGGCCGTGTTAAATTATAACTATTTTTTTAATAATTGTCACTTCTTTTTGGTTAAGATTGGGTGATGTGACACAATACTTTTTTAATTAAGAGTGTTTTATTATATTAGGTCATGTAGATTTATGTGATATTACCTGTAATTGATATGGTTAAAATTGGTAAGGATTTTTATGACAACTATTGGTTCAACCACTAGATGAAGCTAAGGTATTTAAATGAATATAAGGTCTGGATGGGTTTATATCTTAAAATGGTTAGAAATAAACAAACTCATTAGACTCCCATAACATGTTCTCATTTACCTCTTTCTTTTCCATCTCACCTCCAACATTTGGAGGAAAAAAATCTTTGGAGTCTGCTTGGGGTAGGGAGCTATATATATATATATATATATATATATATATATATATATATATATATATATATAATTCAATTGTTTCGTTGTGAATTTCTTATCCATGCTCTCTTCCCAATCCGTTCTAACCTACTATGATTGATTCCTATAGTTATCATAAATATTTTAGATGTCCTACTAATTATCTTTTTTTAACAACAGCTTATGTTCTAAATTCAACTGAAAGCTGTACCAGTGCTTATTTTTTACTTAGGATCCCCTATTCCTTTATCTTTGCCTATATTTTTATATCAAGTCCTTGATATAGAAAGCAGTCTCTAGCCTGCAGTTGAAATGTATTCTTAGCCTCTTTCCATTCTATCACCTTTCCCTGTCTAATTACTGGCTCACAATGCCTTGGTTCCTTTTCTAGTTTTCTGAAGTAAATTCCAGCCCTCTCTGGCCTATTCTCTGTACCCATAATTGCAGTCATCCCTATTGGTAGAATCTCCTGTCTCCATTCCTGTTTGGGCTTAGCTCTTAGAATATTTTCTGCTACTTTATGAAAATAACATTCTGTATGGTTATTCTCATTAAGGATCTACATCCCAAATCCCAGTATCTCCTTGTTTCTTGAGCTTCCCCCTATTTCATCATCATCCCTTTCCAGTTTGAATTATAGCTTTCTGCTTGTGCTATGTATAGGAGCCCCGACTGTTTAGCTCTGAAATACTCCTTCAACTCAGGTAATCCCAAACCACCTTGCACTATTGGAAGGATCAACTTAATTCCACTTGACTCTTGTTATCTTCCCCTCTCCAATAAAATCATTCAACTCTTTATTAATTGCTATCCACAATTTCTCCTTTGTTTGATAAACATTTGCTTAACCTGTGTATAAAACTAAAGAGATTAAAAACATTTTACTGCTTATATCTTGTTATCAATATCCAGAGAACAGAGCTTCCAGTTTCTCAGTTTTTGTATTATATATTTGTTTAGTCTTTTTACACATATACTTATCTGCTATAACAGAATGTTTTAACCCATACTCCTAAGTACTTCATTTTATCATGTCCCCATAAATATGGTATTGCTTAACCAAGTCATATGTGGATACTTAGTTTACAGCTTTTGCCTTTGTTTTATCTTCATTAATTTTGTACCCTGCAGACATGAAACTGTCTTAGAATGCTCCACAACACTGAAATGTCCTTTTCTGGTTTTATCAGGTACAAAATAATATCATCAGCAAATAAAGCCAACTTTTCTTGATTACCACATGAATTATGTCCATGAAATTACCAACTCCCTTATTTTCCTTGCCATTTGTTCTAAATATAACACAAATAACAAAGGGGAAAGAGGACACTGGATAAGGTCTGCACTAACATCAAAAGTGCATATAAAGCAAAACCTTATGCACATCTAGGGAGTTCTGACCACCTAGCCATCATGCTGGTTCCAGCTTATAAATCCATACTGAAAACCAGTACACCGGCTAGAAAACAAATAAGGATCTGGCCTGAGGGAGCAATCTCATCTCTACAAGACTGCTTCGACTGTACAGGCTGGTCAGTGTTTAGAGAGGCTGCTGTGACAAACAACCATGTTGACTTGGACACATACACTGAGTTGGTCACAGCTTACATTTCTAAGTGTGTGGAGGATGTAACTAACACCAAACTTATCAACATATGGGCAAATCAAAAACCTTGGCTAACTAGTGAGGTGTACGAGCTCTTGAAAGTAAGAAATACAGCTTTCAAATCCCAAGATATGGAAGCTTTAAGTGTGGCTAGAGCCAAACTGAACAAAGGTATCAAAGAGGCGAAAAGATCCCATGGCAGAAAAATCCAAAGTCACTTCGGGACCAGAAGGATACCAGGCAAATATGGAAAGGAATTCAAATCATCACCAGCTATAAGCCTACATCAGCTTCATGTAATGATAGTATTCAGTTTCTGAACCAACTGAACAAATTCTTCAGTAGGTTTGATGCTGACAACAAAACAACATCATGCAGAATCCCTGAAGACAAGGATGAAGTGGTGCTGAGCATCAATACAATGTCACCAAAACCCTAAAACATGTCAACCTGAGGAAAGCAGCTGGGGTCTATATTAGTTCAGCAAAGACTGCATTGAGCAAACACCAGTTGGGCGACACCAACTGAGCAAATATCACAAACATTGCAAGAGTGAACAGAGATCGCTGTAGGGAATTCTTCCCTTTACTTCAATGTAGTGTGATCTCGAAGTTGGTATATTTAAGTAGCGGGGGTGTGGGGGGTGCAGGGGGCCAAGCCCCCTGCATAAAACACTTAATGACAGTTTTCCTGTCTTAGTTATTTTTTTTATCGGATTCAAAATTTTCAAACTTCGACCATATGGTGTCGACCATATGGTATTCAGAGTTTGAAACTTTCATTCTAGTAATATCAACAATAGTGTACAGTGGAACAACAATGAACACACAAAATAGTATCCACCAGTACACTGAAAGACCTCTGTGTCTTGGGAACATCCACACTCCTGCTCAAATCGCAACAGTTGCGCTGACAATGTGAACCGTAAAATACAACATTGAAATAATTCCAAAAAATGTAAAAAAAATCCCAAAGGATGAATAAAAACATTTTATTAAATCCAAAGTAATGTTAAGCCCTTTCACTTGTACTACAACAAGCTTCATCAGAACTAATTCTAGTAATATAGACCTAAGCAGCTGGCCCTGACAACATTGTGGGCATGGTACTAAGAGAATGTGTGACGGAATTGGCTCCCGGACTCACTGACATCTTTAACACCTCACTTCATCTAGCCAGTGTTCCAAAATGCTTCAATGAGATGACTATCGTTCCTCTACCCAAGAAGCCACAACCAACAACTCTGAATGACTACTGACCAGTTGCTTTAACCTTGATGGTAATGAAGTGCCTGGAGAGTTTGGTCAAAGATCATATAGCCTCAATCTTACCTGTGACACTGGACACACTGCAATTTGCATACAGGACAAACCACAGTACAGGGGATGCCATCTCACTAGCTCTCCATGAAACACTGATCCACTTAGAAGACAAAAATTGCTATGCAAGACTGCTGTTCATCGATTTCAGTTCTGCCTTCAACACTGTCATCCCTTAGAAACTAATATCGAAGCTACTTCAACTGGGCATAGACTCCCATTTATGCAACTGGATTCTGAGATTCCTTACTAAAAGGCCTCAAAAGGTTCATGTGGGAGACAACAGCTCTGGAAGTATCATCCTGAACACAGGAGTTCCACAGGGATGTGTCTTAAGCCCTCTACTTTTCAGTCTGCTGACACATGACTGCATGGCCACACATGAGATGAATAGAATCATCAAATTTGTGGATGACACCACTGTTATAAGCCTGGTCAAAGACGGAGTGGAGGAGGCCTACAGGAAAGAGATTGATCAACTACTGGTCTGGTGTGACAACAACAATCTAGCACTGAATGTCAGCAAGACAAAGGAGTTGATTGTTGATTTCAAAAGATATCAAGTACCTCACAAATCTCTAGTGATAAAAGGGATGACAGTGGAAACGGTCAGAATACAAAGTTCTTGGGTTTTCATATCACGGAGAACTTATTCTGGTCAGTCCATGTATCCAGCAAAGTCAAAAAAGCTCAGCAATGCTTGCACTTTCTAAGAAAACTTAGGAAGGGAAAATTGCCAAGCTCCATACTTCAGACCTTTTATAGGGGCACCATTGAAAGTGTCCTGACCAACAGCATTGCAGTCTGGTATGGGAGTTGTAACAATCAAGATCGGAGGGCTCTCAAGAGAGTTGTAAGGTCAGCAGAAAGAATCATTGGCACCTCCCTTACACCTCTGGAGGATCTACACAAATGCTGGTGCATCGACAGGGCCAAAAAGATTTCCAGCGATCCAATACATCCTGCCAATGGTCTGCACATTCACCTGTCCTCAGGCAGGAGCTACAGAAGCCTGCATTGTAAGACCACCAGACTAAAAAACAGTTTCTTTCTGCTCTCCGTTAGACTTTTGAACTCTTAGGAAATATGAACCATGACGTCTGTTACATAACTAGCCTATCAGGGTCTATATCATAACCGCAAATGCCCGTTTCAGCAAATACGTAAATGTCGACACATATTGCGTGAACCACAAATATACTGAATGCCCTAAACCGCAAAATTCAAAATCTCAAACCGGCATAGTTGGCCAACCCCATCACTCACTACATACTACCCACCCAAACAAAATAAATAAACCACATACATACGCTAACTGAAACCCTACTTCTAACCCTTACATACATTACTATCTATGCACTTACCTTAACCCACACCTTAACCCTAAGGTCCGTAACTATCACACATTTACCTTAATGAGCTATACCCAAACAAAATAAATAATGCACACACATACACTAAAACCCTACTTCTAACCCTACACTAAAACTTACGTACATCACTAGTTATGCACTTACCTTAACCCGCACCCTAACCCTAAGGTCCGTAACTATCGCACACTTACCTTACAGAGCTATACCGCAGAAGGGCCAACTATACCGATTCAAGATTTTGAATTTCGCGGTTCCAGGTGTTTGGTGCATTTGCTCAATATGTGTCAGCGTTTACATATTTGCTGAAACGGGCTTACGCGATTATAATATAGACCCGCCTATCAAGGGCTTATTTTATGTATGTGCAATAACTAAGTGCAATACTAAGGTAGCTCATCTACACACTGAAGGACTGTAAAGTCCAATATACAAAATGTCCAATAATTCAGTCTCTTAATAGATATGCTGCTATTGTTTCAATTTTACTTTGACAATATTACCTTCATATTGTTCTTTGTCTTCCTTGTCTCCTGTTCTGGGATGGGTGTGGGTCACTGCTGTCCTACTTTACTTACAAATTGCTACTTATTAAAATTCTATGGTAATATTTTATTAATGTTTATCTGTCTATATGTGCAACTGTTTCCTGCATTGAGAATTAAGCATTGTAATTTCGTTCAGCTACACTGCTGTGTAGTTCCGAATGACAATAAAGTTTTCTTTGACTTGACTTGACTTGAAAATTTTCTTAAGCTCCACTGTAGCAGTTTTAGGTGGAATATAAATACATGCCAGTGTAATCCCGCTCCTTTGCCTGTAGCCTCTTAGTACTACAGATCTGCAATTACTACCTTTTTGCCTTTTCTATCACTATTGGAGCTCCTCTAGCAATTGATACAAGTACTCCCTTTTCCTTTGTCCCAGATATTCTACTGAATAACCATCCTGAAAACCTTTCTTTATCAAATTCACATGCTAATTTCTTTATAAATGTGTCTCCTGTAGCATAGCTATTTGCACTCTTTGCAATTTAGCAACACCTTTGCCATTCTTTTAGCCATTATAGACATAAACACTTTATTATCATGGTTTAGAATTGAAATGGGCCTACATGAGGATGAATTTGATGGGGCTTTAACATCTTATTAAGTATTACACCCACCACTGCTTTCTTCCGGGATGTTGGTGCTTCTCCTCCTTTTAAAATACAGTTAAACAAAACTTTCCAGATCTTTATCACTTTCTTCCCTCCTAGCATCCAAACTTCCAAAGGAATACCATCTATTCCTGGAGACTTTCCCATAGACTGGTAATGCATCACCATTTGTATCTCATCTCCTCCTAACCTGTTAGTAATTGAGCCTCATCTACCTCTAAAATCAGCATATTTAATTATTCCAAAAATATTTCCATTTGTTTTTTTTCTTGATTTCTACATTTCTCTGCTTTATATAGATTTTCATAAAATTTCCAAAACATTTCAAATACCTGTACAGGATCTTGGTTTATTTTCCTTATTATAGACTCCCTAAGCTTAGCAACAGCCCCTTTTAGTTTCTGTTGCCTGAGCCGTTGTGTTAAAGTCTTTTTTGATCTGGAGTTATTATAAAAAAAAAAGTTGTTTTAACAGCAATCTTACTAAACTAATGCATATTATCCAGGTAGTCCCTTGTTTTCTCTTTAGCACTCTGTAGTTGCACAGCTTCTTGTTTTGTGAAATTCTCCCTTATTCCACAATACTTTGTCAGTCCCTCTAAATAATTCTTTACTTCTTAATTATATCTATTTTTCTTTTATTTCTACTCTATTTTTAAACTTCACTTTCCTTTTTATCCCAATCCCTAGCTATATTTTCTGAAGAAATGTCCATCTTCCCTGATAACTCCCAAATAATTTCCACTACCCATTTCATAAATTCCTCTCTGTTTAACATATGAATGGGAAGTACAGGTGTTTCATTTTTATTTCATTACCCTGCATTTTTATTTTAGTTATTATTGGTGCATTTTCTAAAATAGTTATTAGATGCATATCAAAACTTTCAATTAAATGCACATGTTCCAGTGAAATATATTTTCTGTCTAGCCTGGCCCAGTTTTTGTAACTTGGGAAATAATATGCAAATTCTCTCTCTGAGATCCTACTAATGAATTCACATCTTCCAGATCAAATATTTTCTTAAATGTCTTCAAAAATCTACCTTGTTTTGTCACATTTTCCATTCTAGGACCCCCAAATACATCCTTGCTGTTGCAAATCAAATTCCAGACACTACCTAAAAATAACATTCCCTGTTGAAAGCTGATTATTTCTCCCAGAATTTTCTTAAGCTCCATTGAAGCAGTTTTAGGTGGAATATAAATACATGCCAGTGTAATCCTGCTCCCTTGCCTGTAGCCTCTTAGTACTACAGATCTGCAGTTACTACCTTTTTGCCTTTTCTATCACTATTGGAGCTCCTCTAGCAATTGATACAAGTACTCCCTTTTCCTTTGTCCCAGATATTCTACTGAATAACCACCCTGAAAACATTTCTTTAACAAATTCACATGCTCATTTCTTTCCAAATGTGCCTCCACTGGCATAGCTATTTGCACTCTGTATTTCTTATTATAGTTCACTGCTCTTTCTCTTTATTTTTGTATATACCTGTGAGACTATTCACATTCAAAGAAAATATGGAAAGTGTTGCTGTTATGATAAGAATGTATTATTCCACTCATTATGTACAACAGTTTTTTTTAATGTCTACTTTTGGCTTTTGTGTTACATGTATACACTAATGTTTGGCAAGTAGAGCTTTTATACAGGTGTTTCCTGTCATATCTATTTAAACCCATGTCACATCTTGCAAGACTTTTTATTTTCATGAAAACCCTCCAACAAAAAAAACACCCCAGTATACCCCCTAACATATTAACTTAATACAAACAAACAAAACTGTGTACATCTTCAAATAACAAAGTTTACCCCTCCTAATAGAAACAATTGCCACATATTGACAGCTGCACTCACAGGCTTTAACTGACCTATAATTAAAGTTATCCATGCTAAGATGCATGGTATACCCTGCGCTTCTACTTACACTAAGTGCTGTCTGTTTCTGTCTTATTTTTATTCTTCTCTAAGATGTAGAAAATAACTTGAATGCTTTCAGAAAACATTATCATTTAGGCATTGAAAAAATGTTCTGTTCTTATTGCCCTCTTATCAGCTTGTCTCTACAGAAACATGAAATCCAGATACATAGTTGGCTTTCTGCAACAAGCCTCTAATGTTGCACAGTGAACATTTATTTGCTAAAGGAAAAGTTTTCCTTACATTCAATATTCTCTTATTTTACTTGTTTCTACTTAAAACTTGTTAGATTAAGCCAAGGGCCTTAATACAGTCATTCCCCTATGCAAAAGTAAGAAAAAAACATAAATATTATAATTTGTATAGTTTTACAACCTTTCCCTCACCTAAAGAACCCAAGATTACAGCCGTTCTTAAACATGCTTTTGTCCAAGCTTTCTTCTCTTTTTACATTGCAGTGCCTACATTTCTTAAAACTGAACTAGAAGAATGAAAGAAGAAGAAGAGGAAAAGGTACCTATTTACTATAGTTTCCCTATAACACACAAAAATAACTGAAATGCTTTACTATATATCATGCAGTATATGTCATGTTTTATAACAATACTTTTAAGAACAAAAATAGTTTTTCTTAGTTACCTCTTTCCTTCTTCATACCCTCTCCTTAATGTTCTTCCAAACATTAATAACATGAAGTAGGGCATACGCTTTGGAGTCCCCTAGAAGTTTAACAAAGTCAAAAAAGTCCAATAAAGTAAAAAAGTCCAATATTTCCAGTTTTTTTTTTTGCTCGGCCATTTTTCACAAATGTGATTGATGCTTTGTAATCCTACATTTATTCATTATTTTCAAGTTGCTGATTTTCTTCCTGTTGATCTCCATCTCACAACTCCATTCTCTGGTTCATTTCCAACATATTTCTGCTTCTTCCAGTCAACTCCTGTGCTTTTCTTTGTCTCTCAAGTATTTTCCTTTGGAACACAGGAAACGTTTTCACTGGCAAAGTCCCCCTATGATCTTTATTATCACAAGGATAAGAAGCAGAGTCCCCTTCTGTTTGACAGGTCACTTTTTGTTGGACAAACATTTGTATTTCCTTTTTGGCATGTTTCTGCATCAAAAAATGACTTTTATTCTCCAGGAGAAAAATATTCTGAATCTAGCTGGATACAACAGCTTGAGTAGCATACCTGCTTTCCGACATTCCATGATTGCTGGAATAAATTTACTCCTCTCCTGCCTGGTATACAGTGAGTAATCATTTTCCACAAATATTATAATGTCTTCAACATTAGTACATTGTCCTTCCATCAGAATCAACACTTTCTGCTGGTGTGATTGCATCTTTACTATTAGAGATCGTGGCTGCTTTCTCATGGCCAGAGTGCACACACAATGTGCCCTTTCAATTAACAACTCCTGCTGTGCAATACCAATCCAGTTGCTTATTTGCTCTTTCATAAAATTAATACAGTCTAGTCATTTCAGTTTCTCTGGTACAGCAGAAAATCTTAGGGTTTCCCTATTTGCTTCTTCTCTTCTTAAGCAGTCTCATAATCAGCCAGTCTTTTCTTCATTTTGACATCTGATTTTTGCAGTTTTATCAGCCCATATGAATATCTGTTTAAAGCTTCTTCCATTTTTCTCCATCATGTTTTATTTGAGTTGATATACTCCTTCAGTGTTTTGTTTATTTTAATCAGCTCTGAGCATATTTGACTTATTTTTTTCCTCAAGGTTATTGGAAGTCAAACTTCCAAGATGGCTACTGAGTAACAGCTTAATTTCAGTTATTCCAGTGTGTAAACAGAAACTCAGAGGAGACAGCCAGTAAACATGTATTTGTGGGTACATTTCAGTAACTGGCTAGTAAGTGCACTGCCTGGAGGCCAGCAAAAAAGAAATTCAGAGAATCTGAAAGAAAATCAGTCACAAAAGTTGAGGAAAAACACTGACTGGGAAGAATTCCGCAGCTGTTCAGCAAAAAGCAGTGCAAGCTCCAGCTTTGGTGCAAGACATGACTTCCAGTTACATAGAAAAAAAAACAAGTCAAATACACTCAGAGCTGATTAAAATAAATGAAACACTGAAGGATTATCTCAACTCACATAACAAAACACTGTAAAAATGGAAGAAGCTTCAAACAACTATTCAGATGAGGTGATAAAACTGCAAAAATCAGAAAGTAGAAATGAAGAAAAGGCTGCCTGAATACAGGACTGTTCAAGAAGAGATGTTTCAAAAAAAGATTGCTGGAAGTCATATATTGCACCAAAGCTGGGGTTTGAACTACTTTTTGCTGAACAGCTGCAGGATTCATCCCAGCCAGAGTTTTCTCATTGCCTTTTGTGATCGATTTTCTTTCCGTTTCTTTAGATTTCTTCTTTGCTGGCATCCAGGCAGTGCACTTACTAGCCAGTGACTGAAATTTACCCCAAAATACAAATTTACTGGCTCTCATTTCTGAGTTTCTGTTTTCACACTGGGAGAGCAGAAATTAAGCTGTAACTCAATGTGCAGCCATCTTGGAAATCCCATGTCAAGCTTTATGTTATACAAAGACTGATAACAGACTGGGCATGCAAGTCTTTATCCAACTTGTAAGATGCTCTAAATCTTGAAACAAATGAAAAGTAATTTCAGTTGTTTGAATTGTAAAGTGTTTTACTAATACCAACATAACTGCACAAAACTAAACAAACTGTGTCAAAGATAAGTAAAAAAAAAAGATAATTACACAGATATATATATATATATATATATATATATATATATATATATATATATATATACACACATATGTATATGCATACATACATAAATGAAAATGACGACTACAGGAGATCAGATTCATAGTTTCATAGTTTCTTAGAAGGTTACTAGGCTAACGGCCCTAGAGCCCTTACAAGACTAGCCATATTTATCCTGAGTTGCCACAGTTATCGAGGGTTAGGTGAGTGAACTTTGCAGAGATAAGGGTCTATGGTAGTTAATACCAACCTCCTCTGTCCAGGAAGGGGCATGGGCACCACACCAGGAGCAAATTTGCAGTCACCCATCCATTGATCTAGGTTGAGTTTGAAGAGGATCAGGGAAGTGCTCAGTTTCATGTGAATTGGAAGCTTGCTCCAGAGAAGTGGCAGTCTCTGAGAAATGTATCTATCTATCCAGCATGACCTGATCATATCAGAGGCTAGGTTAAGATCCCTGGAGTGAGTGACCTTCATTCAGTTTGATTTACGAATGTGTAGCATTTCCATCAGGGCTGAGTTAGAGACTGCCCTGTAAGCCAGGCACGGATCACCCCTTAGCAACCTGTAGGAGACAGAATATAGTGACACAGCTGTCAGTCTTTCTGCCTAAGACTTGCTCTGTGAACCCTGTAATTTCTTGGTGAGAAACCTCTGTGGTCTCCAGTTGTTGCAGGTGTCTGGTGAGGTACATGCAAAAAGGAGCATTGCATTCAATTATTGGTCTGATGAGGGCTGACTATAACTTCTTTAGATTTAGATGTGATGCTTTTACTTATAAGATGTGATACACAGAAGGATTTCCTTACTACTGTGGATATGTGGTGGTCAAAGTTCAGGTTGTTATCAACCTGAGTATCCAGATCACGTACTACTGGGTCTACATTTAGGGACGTGCTGTCTATAATGCAATTAGCAGGGATTTCATCTTTTCCAAAGGGAATAATAATGCATTTTTTTGCATTTAGCTTTAATCTTTGGCTTTAGCACCAGTCTTTTGTCTGTTTTAAATCCTGCCTACAGTATATTAACATCACTGGGGGACTCAGTGATTGCTCCCAATTTGCAATCATCAGCTAACTTGGTCAGCCACAGGGCATCCAAGTTAGACTGGACTTCTGAGACATAAATTCCAAACTGTAAGGGGCCCAGCGCAGAACCCTGTGATATGCCACTGGTGACTGGTCTTTTGCTAGAGGTGAAGTAACCCACTTTGACAGTATTCATCCTGTCGGTGAGCCAGTTGAGTAAAAGAAAACAGTTGCATGGGGTTCTGTAATGAAAACTGAGCTTGAAGAGGACACTGACATGAAACAAAGTATCTAAAATGTACATCTATTGAATAAGGTAGACTGCAATACAAGGGGAGAAATCACTGGTACTGTTGCTAAGATTTGTAATATAATTAAAATAATATGGCCACTAGTTAATTGTTTTGTTTTTTGACAAGAAATATCGTTATTAAACTATCACTTATGACATAGGCAATCATACATTTATATAAATGAAAACAAACCATATTAACATATCACTTATAATCTATCCAGTCATTGTCAAACATTACATAGCTCATTCAAATCCTGCCTTCTTTTAAACCTTATTCCTCCTCTAAAATGTTATTCTGCATGTATTGTTCCCACACTTCCCATTTTTTCTATGTAGTTTGCTCCTACCCTTTTCTAAAGATTCCATTTCCAGTTGTTTTATCTCTGTTACTATATTCAGTACTTTTAGTACAGTTGGTTTAGACTTTGATTTCCATTTTCAAGTAATTGCTTTTTTGGTAGCCACCATAATTAGACTCAGCATGGCCTTACTATGTCTAGGCAGTTCTAATTCTGTATCAACGCTCAAAAAAGAATCCCCTTAGTTATACCAATTTGCTCACCCAGTATTTCTGATAGAGAAGTCTGCATGAATATTTTAAAGCCTGCCAATTCATTACACTCCCTGAAAATATGTTCCCAATTACCTCTTTCTGCCCCATCACACCTCCAACATTTGCTATCTACTGGACAAAAAAAATCTTTGGAGTATGCTTGAGGTATAAAAATACCTATGTAAACACTTCCAAGCAAAGATCCTAAATCTTCTGGACTTTGTTGCATAGTTGGGAGCCATACGTATACCCCCCTTCGTTTCTTTGTGAACTGCTTTTCCAATCTCTTTTCCCAACCCATTCTAACTTCCTCTGATTAATTATTATAGTTAACATGCAATATTTATATGTTTTACTAATTATCCTCTTTTTAACAGCAGCCTCTATTCTAGATTCTGCTAACAATTCTACCAATGCAAGTCTTTCATGTAGGATCCCCCTATTTCTTTCTCTTTGCCTATACTCTGATATCAATCCTTGATAGGGAAGGCAATCTCTAGCATGCAGTCCAAATAAATTATTGGCTTTTTCTTATTCTATTACCTTTCACCTTTTCCCTCTCTAATGAATTGCTCCAAATACCTTGGTTCCTTTGCCAGCTTTCTCCAGTAAATTCCAGCCCCCTCTTGCATATTGTCTGTATCCCTAATTGCAGTCATCCCTATTGGCAGAATCTCCTTTTTCCATTCCTGGTTTGGCTTAGTTCTTAGAATACTTTCTGCTACTTTAGGAATATAATTTTCTGCATACTTATTGTTATTTTCCTTAAGGATCTGCATCCAAAATCCCAGTCTTTCCTTGTTTCTTGAGCTTCTCCCCTGTTTCATCATCATCCCTTTTTACTTTGAATCATAGCTTTCTGATTGTGCTGTGTACAGGAGCCTTAATTGTGTAGCTCTGAAGTACCCCTTCAAATCAGATACTCCCGATCCACCTTGTTCTGTTGGAAGAATCAGCTTATCCCACTTGTCTCTTGTTATCTTCCCCTCTCAGATAAAATCCTTCAGCTCCTTATTAATTGTTGCCCACAACTTCTCCTTTGGCTGATAAAAATATGCATGACCGGTGTATAAAACTAAAGAGACTAAAAGCATTCGAATTGCTTGTATCTTGCTATCCATATCCATAAAACAGAGCTTCCAGTTTCTCAGTTTTTGTATTATCTTTTGTTTAGTCTCTTCCTAAATATCCTTAGGTGCCACAAAAGAATCGTTTTTAATCCATACTCCTAAGTACTTCATTTTATCATGTCCCCATAAATATGGATATTTATTCATTTATTTTACATTTGTTGACTGGAATAGTTCAACTGGATATTTGTCCATTTTCAGCGGAGGCCCGGGGAGAAAAGCTCCAGAGATACACATAAGGCAAAACAAGGCATGCAAATTTATAGTATATACAAAAATGCAGTCCATAGGAAGGAACTCACAGTATTCATAGTAACTTTACATAAACAAAATTTGTCATCAATTAGCAAATTAGATAAGAGTTGAGAATGCACACAATAATTGTTTTATCTTTGATAGACAGAGTATTGGTTAATCTGGATTAGTACAGGGGCAGAGCCAATGTGTTGTAAAGTATTGTTTCAGGCCATTTTGAAGAGATTTAGAGAGGGTTCCAGGGTAAGGTTGGCTGGGAGAGAATTCCATGTTCTACCAACAAAGTTGGCAAAGAGAGAGGTTCCAGCTACATTGTTAGTTGTGTGTGTTTGGATCTAGAGTTTGTTGGATGAGTGTAGTGGCCTGGGGTTATTATAAGGTTTTAGTATGTTAGTGAGTGCAGGAGTACTTTCAGGTTTGTTGAGTATTTTGTGTACTACTATAAGCTGGTTAACCAGTATTACGTTGGGTAATTCAAGCCATCCTAGGTGTTTGAGGTTTTCACAGTGATGGGTCCTGTATGTGGAGTTTGTGGCAAATCTGGCAATGTGGTTATAGGAGTGTGAGAGTTTGTTGAGCTCAGATTTATTCAAATTAGAGAGCATGGGAGATGCATATAGAAGGCTGGAAAAGAGATGAGAGCGGGCAATGGCAGTCCTGGCTAGTGGGCTTAGGAAGGGAGCATTTCTATATAGTGACGCAAGTTTCTTGTTGATTGTCTTAATAGTTTTATTGACATGCAGATCAAATTTGAGTTTATCAGTTATGACCCCTAATAGTTTAGTGTGGTTGTCAGGGGTAATAGTGGTACAGTTGTTGGAGGTAATGGAGATGGAGGGTGGGGTGGATCTACTGGTGGTGGCAAACAGAAGCAATTTAGTTTTGTTAGCATTCAGGAGTAGCCTGCGATTAGAGAGCCAGTGTTCAACTGTGTGAAATGTATTCTGGGTTAAGGTTTGCAGTTCTGATAGGGAGGAGGCAGAGCAGATCAGTGTGGAATCGTCTGCATATTGGATGCAGGGTGCTTTTGGGAGGACAGTGTGGAGGTCATTGATGAAGATAGAAAAGAGTAGGGTACCTAATATTCAACCCTGAGGGACTACAAGGGTGAGAGGTAATAAGGTGAACAGTTTGCTCTGCCTGTTGTCTATTGCTAAGGTAAGAGAGGAACCACTGGATAACATGGTTGTCCAGAAAAATAGATTCCAGAGAGTGAATGAGCAGTTGGTGGTTAACCATATCAAAGGCCTTAGACAGGTCTAAGAAGAGAGCAGAGGATAGCATGTTATTGTTCTGATTTTGTTGTATGACATTAGTAAATGAAAGGAGGGTGGAGGTTGTGCTGTGACGGGGTCTAAAACCATGCTGTGAGTTGGCCAACAGATTGTTCTGGGTGAGATTGTTTATAAGTTGCTTATGTACAAACTTCTCCATTATTTTGGCTAATGGTGAAAGAATGGCTATTGGTCTGTAGTTGGACAGTTCTGTAGAGGCTCCATCTTTATGGAGTGGGATAACGTGGGATATTTTCCAGATAGAATGAATGGCACCTTCTATTAGTATCCTGTTGATCAGGATGGAGATAGGGTAGGCTATGGTATCTGCTGATTTTTGAAGGACTCAGCTGGGAGGAGGTTGGCTGATAGGGTGGTGGGTTTTAATTTTTTAATTAGGGATCGGATGAAGGAGATGGGGACTGGCTGGAATTTGAAGGGGGATGGGTAGTAGGTGAGACAGGAGTGGGGCTAGAACTTGTGGGGGTTAGTTGGTTGGCTAGGGACTGGATAGTGTCAGTGAAAACGTTATTAAAGGCATTGGCAGTATTCTCAGGGGGTTTGTGTGTGAGGTTTAATGGGGTTGGAGTGGTAGATTGTCCTGAATGTAGAAGTTGGTTTATACCTGACCAGAGCTTCTGGGGGTTGCTTTGGTATTTTTGCAGGAGGTTGTAGTAGTAGTTTTTTTTTGTCAAGTAGAATGGATTTTTTTGTATAGTTCCTGTGCTGACGATATGTTAGATGGTCAAGGGGGGGGGCTTTAGTAGTGCGCCATTTGTCCCAGGTTTTATTTCTAAGATTAATTTTTGATTTGGTTTCTTTAGAGAGTCAAGGTGCAGAGTTTGATTTTGTTCTACTAGTTCGTGCAGGGGCATGAGCATCAAGGATACCTAGGAATGTAGCAGTGAAGTGTGCTACAGCCTCTTCTAGTGGCAAGTGTTTAAGGGTTGCCCAGTTGATGGAGCTGAGCGCATTTTGGAAGTTGATAGTGTTGAGATGTTTGTTATTTGTGACAGTTTTGAATTTGATCTGGTGGGGGTTTCCTGTCTTTTGCTTAATAATGTAAGTTGGGGAATGATCACTGAGGGTATTGGGGAGTGTACCAGATTTATACATGTGGGGGTGACTTTTGATGAGTATCCAGTCTAATATGCTTTCTTTGTGAAAAGGCTTACTAATCCTAGTAGGGGCATTTATTATTTGTGCGAATCTGAAGAGATTACCATGAGTGACAGGGGATTTAGCTAAACAGGTGTTCCAGTCAATATTGAAGTCACCAAGTATAATGGTTTCTTGCGGATAGGTTGTAGATGTCCATTGAAGAATATTTTCGAGGGTACCTATTTTATTTCCTGGGGGAATATGGATACAGATAATGCTTGTGCTTTTAGTAGTATTTATTTGAATTTTAGTGGTGAGGATTTCTGCATTATTAAATGGGGGTGGCTGTATGGAATCCTTAGTAACACATAATGTGTTTTTATAGAGCACTGCTACCCCTCCTCCCTTCTTTCCCATGTGGTCTAGTCAGTGCATGTTATTGCCTGGTGGTAGAACCTGACAGCCATCGGTAGAAGGTTTTAGCCAGGTTTCTGTGAGGCATATTATGTCGGCGGAGTATACTGCTAGAAGGGTGTGTAGATGGTGGATTTTATTATTCAGGTTTCTGATATTTAAGTGAAAGGTTAAGAGAGAGTTAGGGGGTCTGTTATGGAGTATGTTAGTGGGGGTGTTGCTACAGGAGTTATTGTCCATAGGTATGGATGGGCCAGGGTTGGGATGAATATCACCATCTATAAAAAGCTTATAGTGCAGTTTAATTATAAGCTTTAAGAATTTGTTTAGAGGTTTTAGATATTGCTTGCCCCTGGGTTTGGAATTTAAGATTTTTAACATGGTGATATGTTAGTGGGGTAGAAGGTTTCAATCTGAGGGGTATGGTTAAGAAGGCTTTAGTATTGGAGAAGTCTAAGGTGGATGTTTGACATTTTGGGTGATGGAATCCAAGGTAGTGGTGACTTTCATAGGCAGTGAGGAGATAAAAACTAATTATGAGAGGTAGGAGAGATAGTACTAGAGTATGTTTTGGTGCTAGGGTTGTAGGGGGCCTAGTTAGTTTAGGATACATTGTTAATCCAGGATTAGCTTAGAGGGAGGTGGAGAAAGTGGTAAGGGTGCAGAGGGTTGTCTGGTGATATGTAGGAAGATAGTTGGTAGGAGGATTAAAGGGAGTGGTTATGGATGTATAAATTTAGTGGTACTGGGGGTGGGTGGGAATAGGGGGCAGGGTGAGGTGCAGAGCGAGCCCGAGCGGAGCGGGGCTAAACCAAGCTACCAGATTTTCCAAGTTGGAAGTAGAAACACTAACATGAAACTGTAAAAATTCAGCTTAAACTTAAAAAATTCACCTTACACTTACTCTAAACAAACAAATTACTCTGGATATTGCCAAACCAATCTGTGTGCAACTACATAGTTTACAGCTATTGCCTTTGTTTTAGCTTCATTAATTCTGTATCCCAACAAGAATTAAAACAGTCTCAAAATGTTTCATAGCACTTAAATGCTTTTTTCTGGCAGTTTCAAGTATAAAATAATATCACCTGCAAATAAAGCCATCTTTTCTTGACTACTATACCAATTATATCTTTGAATTTCTGAGTTCCTTATTTTCTTTGCCAGTTGTTCTAAATATAATGCAAATAACAGAGGGGAAAGAGAACACCCCTGACTGGTTCCTCTCCGCAAACAGAAATTCTCAGAGAGGATCCCACTCACTTTACTTTTCACCTCCAATCCCTCATACATCTCCCTAATCAATCTTATAATTTTATCAGGGGAATGCAAATGCTTCTATTGCCCTGCTTACAAAATCCCAGCTTACTCTGTTGAATTCTTTCCCAGCATCAAGACTCACCAACAACAGTGGTATTTTCTTATATTCTGCTTCCTCTGGATTATAATTGTTCTTTAATGTTGTCAAATGGTTGCCTCTCCTCTATAAAACCACATTGATCCATATCTATCAATTTTAGCATTACCTTTGCCATTCTTTTAGCTATTATAGCCATAAACACTTTATAATCACGGTTTAGAATTGAAATGGGCCTATGTGAAGCTGGATCTGATACATCTTTACCTTCTTTAGGTATTATAGCCACCACTGCTTTCTTCCAGGATGTTGGAGCTTCTCATCCTCTTAAAATTCCGTTAAACCAAACCTTCCAGATCTCTGTCAGTTTTTTTATCTCCTAGCATTTGGACTTCCACAGGATTACCATCTGTTCATGGGGACTTTCCGGCAGGTTGGTTATACATCACCATTTTTATCTCATCTCCTCCTATCCTAACTGTTAGTAATTCAGCCTCATCAACCTCTAACCTTGGCATATTTAATTCTTCCATAAACATTTCCATTTGTACCTTTTCTTGATTTCCATATTTCCCTGCTTTATATAGATTTTCATAACATTTCTGAAATATTTCTAGTACCTCTACAGGATCTCTTGTTGCCTTCTTTGTTATAGGCTACCTAAGCTTGGCGACAAACATTTCTACTTTTTGTTGCCTGAGTCAGTGTGCTAAAAGATTTTGTTCACTGGAGTTATTATCAAAAAAAAAAACAGTTGCTTAGCAGCAGTCTTTCTAAACTCATGGATATTATCAAGGTAATCCCTTATTTTTCTGTTTAGCATTCTGCAATTGCTCCTCTTCTTGTTGTCTGAGATTCCCCCTATTCTGCAATACTGTAACCTTTGTCAGTCCCTCTAAATAATTTCTATTTCTTCTTAATCATATCTCGTTCTTTTATTCCCACCCTATTTTTAAACTTCACTTTAATTTAATCCCATTTCCTACCTATATATTCAGAAGAAACTTCTCTTTTCTCTAATAACCCCCAAACAAATTCCACTACCCATTCCTTAAATTCCTCTGTTTTCAACACGTAGGTAGGAAAGCACTAGTGACTCATTTTATTTCATTACCCTGCATTTTTATTTTTGATATTGATGCATGGTTTGAACTAGTTATTGGATGTGTATCAAACCTTTCAATTAAATGCACATGTTCCTGTGAAATATACATTCTCTCTAGCCTAGCCCAGTTTTTGTATCTTAGAGAATAACATGTGCATCCACTCCAAGCTCCTACTACTGAATTCACATTTTTCATGCCAAATATTTTCATAAATTTCTTCAAAGATCTACCCTGTTTTGTTATATCTTCACTTCTGGACCACATCCCATTGCTGCAAATCTAATTCTAGTCCCCACCTATGAGTAACATTCCCTGCTGACAGCTGATTATTTTGCCCAGAAGTTTCTTAAGCTCCATTATAGTACTTTTATGTGGAATATAAACACATGCCACTGTAATCCTCCTCCCTTGCCAGTAGCCCCTTAGTACTACAAATCTACCATTATTTGTTTTATCCTCTTCTATCAGTATTGGAGCTCCTCTTGCAATTAATATAAGTACTTCCCTTTTCCTTTGTCCAGGATATTCCGATGAATAACCATCCTGAAAACCCTTTTTTATCAAATGCATGTGCTCAGTTCTTTCCAAATGTGTCTCCTGTAGCAAAGCTATATGACCTATACAGTTTTACATAGTTCACTACTCTTTCTTTTTTGCATATATCTGTGAGACCATTTACATATAAAGATAATATAGAAAGTGCTGCCATTATGTTAAGAAGTTATTATTCCTGCCTGTTACTTGTAATAGCTTTTTTAATGTCTAATTCCAGCTTTTCTGTTACATGCATATGGTAATGTTTGTCAGGTTGATCTTTTATACATTTGTTTCTTGTCATATCCATTTGAACCTATGTCATGTCCAACAAAACTTTTTTTGTTTTAGTTAAAGCCCTCAAAACAAACACCCCAGAACATCCCTAAAACCTGTTAACTTAATATTAACACACAAAAGTATATTCATCTTCAAATATTGAAGTTTTACCCTCCTAATAAGAACAATTGTCCCAGGCTGACAGTCACTCTTACAGACTTGAGTTAACCTAAAAGGAAGATTATAAATGGTAAGATGCATGGTATAGCCTGATCTTCTACTTTGTGCTGTTTTGCTTTGTCTTATCGTTATTACTCTCTCAGATTTGGAAAACACTTGAATGCTTTCAGAAAATATTATCTCCTAGACATTGAAAGAAATAAGTATTCTGTTTTTATTACCTCTTATCTGATCGCCTCCATGAAGACATGAGAACCAAATACACAGGTGCCTCTACAAACATTCATTTATTTGCTAGAGGAAAACTTTTTATTATATTCAGTGTCACTTTTTATTTATTTGCTTTCCTTTTAAACGTTTTACTAGATCAAGCCAAGGGCCTTAATCCAGTCATTCACCTATGCAAGAGTAAAATGAAAAGCACATAATTTTTTGTATCATGCTCTTTTAACCAGACTTTTCTTCTTCTTCTTTTTTTTTTACAATGCAGTGCCTACATTTCTTAAGACTGAAGAAAGAGAAAGAAAGAAGGGAAAAAACAGGGTTACCTGTTTACTTTAGTATTCCTATTACACTCGAAAATAACCAAGAAAGCTTTACTTTATAGCATGAGGATTATGTCATGCATTATAAAAATACTACTGTTAAGACCAAAATGTTGATTTACTTACAATAACTCTTTCCCTCCTGTTTCCCTCTCCTAACATTGATGACATGAAGTATGGTATATACTTGGGAGTCCCCTACAAGTTTAACAAAGTCAGAAAAGTCTAATATTTGCAGGTTTTCTTGCTCTGTCATGTTTCACAAATATAATTAATGCTTTGTAATCCCACATTTATTTGTCAATTTCTGAGTTTTTTTTTTTTTTGTTGATCTCTATCTTTCAAATCCAGTCTCTGATTTATTTCCAATGTGCTCCTGGCTCTTCTAGTCAATTTGTGTGCTTTTTTTCTGTCTCTCAGGCATTTTCCTTTGAAACATTGGAAAGTGTTTCAATGGCACAGTCTCTCTATAGGCTTTATTACCAGAAGAGCAAGAAGCAGAATCTCCTTCTGTTTTATAACTCACTTTTTGTTTGACAAACATTTGTATTTCCTCCTTAGTCTGTTCTGCATCAATAAAATGATTTTGACTATGTAGGAAAAAATATTCTGAAAATAGCTGGATACAGCAACTTGAATCTCATGCCTGCTTCTCAACATTCCCTGAATAGTGGAATAAATATACTCCTCTTCTGCTTGGTGTACAGTGAGTAATCAATTTCCATAAATACTGTACTGTCTCCCACTTTTAGTAATTTGCCCTTTTTCCACGGTTTTGTCAGAATCAACTATTTCTGCTGGTAGGATTACATATTTACTATTAAAGGTCTAGGTTGCTTTCTCGTGGCAGGTATGGAGCATACACATGATGTGCCCTTTCAATTAGCAAATCATGTTGTTGAATACCAGTCCAGTGTTTATTTGTGCTTTCATACAATTAATATAGTTTGTTCCTTCCAGCTTCTCTGGTACAGCAGAAAATCTCAGGTTTTCCCTGCATGCTCTGTTCTTTAATTCTATTATTTTTTGAAATATATTTTCTTGACCCGTTTCCTATTCATCCAGCCTTTTCTTCATTTCAACCTCTGATTTTGCAGTTTTATCATCTCATCTAACTATCCAGTTAAAGCTTTTTCCATTTTTCCAGGCTGTTGTTATTTGAGTTGATATACTGCTTCAGTGTTTTGTTTATTTTAATCAGTTCTGGGTACATTTGACTTATTTTTCTCCAGGATACTGGAAATCATGTCTTGCACCAGAGTTGGCGCTTGCACTGTTTTTCGCTGAACAGATGCAGAATTCTTCCCAGTCTGTGTTTTCTCCTCACATTTTCTGATTGATTTTTTTCAAGTTCTCTGAATTTATATTTTTTGCTGGCATCCAGGCAGTAGTGCACTTACTAGACAGTTACTGAAATTTACCGAAAAAGACAAGTTCACTGTCTCTGTTTTTTTTTTTTTGAGTTTCTGATTACCCACTGGGAGATCAGAAATTAAGCTGTTACTCAGTGTGCAGCCATCTTTGAAGTTCCATCACTAGTTCATTTCTTATCTCAAATTATGTTGCAAATAGTTAATTTGTGTGTTTACCTGTTTTTATTTATAGAACAATGTTAAATCTAACTTGAGATTAAGGTAAAATAGAATAGTTAATTTTGATATTTGCATTTACATACTTGATGATAAGCTATTGCAAGCTGAATGCATGCATTGACTGTCTGACATGCAACTAGTTTATTAGTATTGTAAAAATGTATAACTACAGAATTACAGAATTGTTGTACCAGAAATAAGTGCCATAATAACAAGTGCTCCATGCATGGGATTATCCTACCTGTTGCCAGAGCTTGAATTTTTGAGCTTTGACTGCCTGAGTTTCAACTCGCTGATAATCAGAGTTTCTCCTTAGGAAATCACTATCCATGAGTTGTGCAAGATGTGCTTCCTTTTAGGAGGAATTTCCCCCTTCTTTGAGTAAATCCAACCTCGGACTTGGTGTATGTGTGTGTGTGTGTATATATATATATATATATATATATATATATATATATATATATATATATATATATATATATATATATCTACTTCTGTTGTTCAAAAACACACTTTTTTGAACAACAGAAAGCCAAGACCCACTTCAGTGAAAGTACACTTAAGCAAAAGTGCACTTTTGCGTAAATCAGTTAACTGAAGCATGGTACAGTGGGAATAAGGAAATATACATTTTTCCCCACTGTAGTGTGATCTCGGAGTTAGTATATATCTTTCTTCCCCTCCTGCGCAGTAGTTGGTCTAAACATGTGGAAGGCAGTATAGCTCTGTACAGCCAGAGTATATGTTTTTGTGAGATTGCAGGAGTGTATTCCTTGGAACATATATAATCTAATTTGGTATGGCCATAATTTAATAATGCATATGTGTGCTGAAACCAGGTTCACTTTAGTAAAGTGTGCATTGAGTTTACAATAGTGTCACTGGTAGGCCATACATGGCAGTGAGCCATGAAGAGAGCAAAAATATGCTCACTGTAGGTTACATACATTTTTCCACTTGTACATGGACAAATGTATGCACTAAGTTGTTTTCGGTGAATTAAGAAATGATCTGTGTTATAATAAAGAACTGCTACAGAACTTGTTACATTTACTATTGCAGTTTACCATTGTAGTTTGTATGTATCTGCCTAGTGCCATAAGTCAAGCATTACTTCTTTGTGAGAGATATGCCTCGAGGCATACAATGTTTCTATTTAGTTACGTCACACGTATACTCAAAATTAAGATTTGTCTGGAACTGCAAGAAAAAAATAGTTGATGCTATTTTAATAACTTTTCAAGTAAACCTTGACAGTGACTCATAGTCACAAGGGTTGTCAATAGCTTCCCTTCATCTTGCTAGGTACATCTGGTGCTCCCTGGCAAAAGGAGGTAATCCTTTTCAGTGTTAATGCATTTAAACAATATAGTTATGTGACAAAATTGATGTGCACACAGTGAGAAATACAGTACACAGCATGAATGCTGTATGTATCATTTATTTTTGTGCAGTATTTAGCATGCACATTCTGTAGTATACAGTATTCAGTAAAATGGCAATGTAATTCAAGTACAATATCCAGCATATAGTTATAGATTATTAGGTTCAAGCCCAGTTAAAGGCAACTGTAGTGATTGTGTAATATGTTATGCTGTACATAGAATTATGGCCTGCTTGCCAATTACTTTAAAAACAAGCATTTCCTAATTTAACTTACAGTGTATGGCAGTGACATTCCTATCTACATAATATTTAATTAAACAGTAGAGTCCAATGCGCAACAGCTGTCTCACATAATCAGCACCTCAAAGCAAAAATATTTTGAGCATCCCAAGGTGTAAGAAAACTTTGCATGGCTGACAAGTTCTTACTTCTGAGACAAAATAGGATCATTTCATGTGACATTAAATTAAAATAAACTTACACTATATTATTTTAAAATGTTCCTTTACCAGTAATTCTAGAAATCATTGTGAGGAACTTTTTTTGTTATACAGTTTGACAGTGTGCAGGAAGAAAATTAATACTGTACAACAGTTCACAATATTTGCAACTGCTGCCAACCATCCAGAATTCTTCTGAACTGTCCAGAATTAAGGGACACTGTCCAGAAAATGGAGACTGCCTTTTTCAGGCAGTGTATTGTCTGGAAAAAATAAAATGAAGGTTGGTTCCAGGAAATTTTGACCAGTTGTGGGTTGCATTTTTTCGGGCTGGAAGACAATTGTCTCAGGTACACAAGCATTGGCACCAAAGTCAGCTATGCACATGTTTTTAAAAGAAGCGCCTGGCAGGAGCTGGGACGTGACAGACAGTGGTGTACTACAGGGAAATGCATGGTGTAAGTTCAGATAAAAGAGGAGTAACTTTGGTGGGAGTTGATTATTTGTTAGAGGAGAAATATATTGCAACTAAATGGCTTATTATGGATACTTGCCAGTTATGTGAAGAAGAGATATGATTTGTGACACTGGAGTTCAATGTCCGAGGTGCTACTTTACAGGATTGAGGAGTTTAGTGACTTTTGAAGAGAAAGTTATTTTATATAATTATGCTGCTTCCTTTTTTTTTTCCAGCTACTGACCTAACTTAAACAAAAGAATGCTGCCGGGCTGTGTGGTCTTTAGAGAGGAAGTAAACATTGGCAGCATTATCAAGCACAATGGAATTACATAAGAGTTAAATCAATGAAGGACTTACATTCATAGGTAATAGGTAGTCTAGCTTGTAAAGTGGGTTGGGAAATTTAGATGTTTTAATTAGTATTTACATTTTCAGTATTAGGAAATGGACAGAGATTGGCTGTCTTTGTTTATGTATCTCTAAATTTCGTTTGATAGTGTTAGAATTTTTTTGCAGCATCTTTCCTTTTTTATTTTCTGTTTTTAAGAACTTTATGCATGACAGATAATTGTTTATTTTACTCCACAAAGTATGTGTGTGGTAAATCGAGTCCTTTTATTTTGTCAACTTTGTAAGTTAGTAGAACCAGTATTTGAAAAGTCTATCTGAACATTTAATCCTTATTATTTATGGTTTTGTTCTTGAGACCATTTGAAGTGTAGTGCACAACCTCAGATCAGTAAATATTATAGTAAATGAGATTATCACAAGATTATCTACCACCCAGAAACTTGCCTTTCCCTCTCCACCATACTGACCCATCCAAATTGTCACCTCAGGTCTGAAAACAAAATGCTACTGTCTGTTGAGAAACCCAAACTGTCAACTGGCCAAATGTTGTTTTCTTATGCTGTCTCTAAGATATGGAATAATCTCCCACCATCACTCAGGACTATCAAGAATCCTGCCTCCTTTAACAAATCCCTCAAACTACATCTCTCCTCTCATTGGCTATGCTCCTGCACCCCAACAAATAACCCCAGCACCTAACTTCTCTCTCTGGAGTGTCATATTTAACCATTGAACTACTAACAACTCCTCTCCTTCTCTCTGCCATACTTACTCCTTTGCTGTCACCTTGCTCAACTCTTCCTCCTTTAGCCCCCCTTGCCCCTCCTTTCTTCCCCTGAAGTCAGCTCTCCTCTGCTAAGAATTCTGCAGATATATTTATACCTGTGTCTTATTGAATGCATGCCACCTCTTACTTCGATATTTATACCTTGATACATCATCAATGTTTTGCCAATATTTTTATTGCATGTGATAGTACTGCTCGACATACTTTGTTCTGTGTGTCAAATTTCTCTGTATGTAATTAATGTTGAGCTTTTCTTCCCGGGCCTCCACTGAAAATGGGCTCTTTCTAGACCCAGTGGACTTTCCCGATTAACAAATGGAATAAATAAATGGCCTTTAAAAGCAAGAGAGCTGCGTCAGAAAGTTCACTCTCAGTGATATTAATCCAGTTATTTAGAAATACAAGCAGCTTTAAAAATTTCTTGTCTTGTGAAAAAATAATGGCATACATTTGAGTTTGACTTCATATCCTTCGGAAAATTCATGCTGATGCAAAACCTGTTATTCTATCTTATTTTCTAAGTTTGTAAGAGGAATACTTTAAGGTATCTATATTTATGGGCCTTTGTCCCCCCATTATTTGTGGCTTTGTCCAGATTTCTTGTTCTATGAGATTGAGATGTATGGTTCGTAGTACTGTACATTTTGGAGATGGGAGTTTGAGAGCTGTGCACATTTTTTGACGTGAAATGACTGTTCTGGACAATTTTTTTATGTATGTAAGTTTTATTATGACTTTAATTATAGCTAATTTATGGAGTTATGGCTCATGTTTAAGGCAGCAGATGGTGAGGCTTTCTGGTGGCATGCACTGTTTCAGACTTCTTGTTCTGTGAAAAACGCAGGTTATAAAAAAATTACTTTTTAGTTGTAACTGCCCTACTTCTGCAGATGTTTAACTTTTATTCTGATTTGGTTGAAATAATTTTAGAAATACATTTTAGTCATCATGCTGGTGCCAACAGAGCTTTTTTTTTGTTTTAGAGTATAGCTGGTGGGTAGTTATGTGGTTATTTGAGAAAATGAGTTCAAACCTTATATTGGCAAAATCCTGTACAATACAGTAGCATAGATATTGTAAAAGTTAGTTTATCATAATAATTGCTTGATCATCTCTGTTCAATCTAAACATTATTAAGCAAAATTTTGCATGTTGGGTACCAAAATTACATGCATTTTTCTTTCACATACATGTCCAGAATTTTTGACGTGAAAAGTTGGCAACTCTACATATCATAAGCCAGTTGGATGGCAGAAAGCAACAACACAGTGAAATATTTTAGTTTAATTTCATTTTAAAAAAAGAAAGACAGTCTAAACTAGTTCCATGGCATACAGGGACTAATTAGGACCCAGATGACATAAGTTTGACTAGTGGCTAGTGAGCTAGAGAACCCATGCAGAAAGGAAGGGAGTGAGTGGAAGTTGTTGGCTTACCCACTCACTCTCTATGTAGAAATGGGGAGGGCTGGAGCAAGCAGAATCTATGTGTGGCAATGCACATGACATCAGTAAGCTCTGCACAGTTAGGGGGCCCTTCCTCCTAATTGAACCCCACCTCCCATGTCTGTGGGACCAGCAACATACAGGGAAGACCTGATCTCCTCTCTGTCCTCCTCGTATCTCTCTCTCCCCAGCTACTAACTCTAATAATTTCTCCCCTACTGCTACCCATGGGGGGATCTATTTTGAAGGGGCACGTCAGACGGGTGCTAGAGAAGGGTTACAATACAAGATCAGGGAGGGAATCTGGGATAAGGTTGATGGTAGATAGCTGCAAGGGACAAAAGAAAAAGCCCAAGTATCTTTTCATATAATGCATGTCTGCATTTGATAATAAAAACAAACAAGAAAATATCTGTCACCTAAGTAGTCAGCAGGTGGAATGGGAGGAGTGGTATTTTACCAGTTCATCTATCCCAGGACCAGGAGAAGGAGAGGGATTTTCGGCATAGAATGAGAGCCTTCAATGGAACGGATAGGGTATCCACTCGAGCCTAAGAGTAGTGGAACATGCACCAACACGACAGACATTATCGGTCTTGAATGGCCATGTATCATCGCAAAAGGGTGTTGGGGGGGGGCAAGGATAGGGCATAAAACAAATAAATCCCTATGACAGCAAGTATGATGCTGAACTGGGATGGTACAATCTCCTCTTTTACTCAGGACATATATCAGACTAGGTTTGAAGGGGTCAAGTGGCTCTTTGTATCCGAGATCCAGAAAAGGCACCAGTGTGGCACCTGATAGTCAACTCCAAAGGAGACAAAAAAAAAGTTCAACAGTATTTACACTTGAATCTTACATGATCATATTCCCTCCATTTTCATTACGTATATTATGGTATATATAGCGGTCTCACTCACTCTGCACAGTACTAAAACTGGATCATAAAACATAAACATTTAAAAATACACACATTAATAGATATCGACATGTGTTAACATAGCATATGCACACTGCTACTTGGTTTAGGAGAAGGATGTTTCACAAATCCATTTATATCACTGGTGAGTGTGCGGTCACGTATCCCTTTAAAAAAATAGGGATTTGGGGTCAAGGCCCACAACTTAAAACCTTGAATAAAAATACAACCTGCCTTTAAAATGGTCGTCAGATGTATTCGGTAAAATGCTTCGGCTTCAGAATATCAATGTATATGATTTTATTACTTCTTATTGTTCAGAAATGCATACTGATGCGAACCTGTTGTTCTATTAACTTTTAAATGAATAAGATCGATATTTAAAACCGTCCCTGATTTCGATTGATTTTCTTGCTTCTTGGTTAGGAAATCTGGTAGTATAGCCTCAGAATATGTAATACTGCTACGGATATTTTTGCAACACATCCAACAGAAAAAAAAAACACGAAATATTACTACCACGTCAAAATCATTGCATTAAAAGTATAATTTTTGCCAGATACTTGTACTGTCCCGTTGATATGAACAGTAAAATAAATAAATGAATAAACAATTAAGTCGTTGAGCTTTGCTGTCAATAAGCTTTACAGCTACCAAAACCTGTTTGTCTTGCAGTCTCCGACTCATTAACAAGATTGCAACTAAGTAAAAAGTATGTCCAGGGATTACGTAAATGTTCATTCATATCAAATGCTGGGATCATTCTCGCCCAAGGTGCACTTGCAAGACTCAGAGTGACGTAAACTCCTTTCTTTTTTATACAAATGCTTTATTCACAATGTAAATACTTCATACGTTTGTTTACAAACTGTCGATTAAGTTTTCATGCTATATCTTCCACTACTCCCACTCTATCACTCACCCCATCCAACCACTACCTTTCTTTCCACTCTACTAACTACCTTGATTATAGCAAGCTCAGATGCTCATAAACCTAGTACTTATACAGCAGGAACTTCTTATTGTAACATTTGTTAATGTCTGTTATGTACTTCACAGATAAAGATTCTAGTTGTCTACTGATGTACTATGTTCTTCATCTGTAAATATGTTGTAAGTAATTGCTATGTTAAATTGTTAGTCCAATGTAACTACTGTCTGTTTATTTTAACTGTGGAGCTTTTCTTCCCGGGCCTCCACTGAAAATGGACCTACGTCCAGTCGGACAGTCCCGGTCAACAAATGTAAATAAAATAGATAAATATCAGAAGAAAATGTAACGTAACCTTCCTTTTGCACTGTTGCTGTACGTGGAATGAATATTCATTTTTATTCAAGTTTATTTTATTATACATGCCCTATTTTTCCGTACTATCCTCCATCCCTAAAGAAAGATTTTATTTATAGTTTTGATCCGCTTGGGAAGACGTTTCCTATTGTTGGCAGTACTAAATTCAATTATGTCTAGGTACTTCCCCTGTTCCTAGAAGTTTACCTAGTACTCGTGGGTGTGTCTGTAGTATAAGTTGTCACTGGGCGTCTTTATTTTGCTATTCCCGCCCACCGGTTCTTGCGGTTGGCGATGTCATTTTTGTGCGTGCTTACGTCGGTCCGCCATATTGTTGTAAGAGGAAGGAGCAGGGAAAGAAAACAACAACAAGAAGTAGTTGGGACGCTTTCTGTTGCAGGTCCCTGGGAGCAGTGGTGTTCTTCGCCCGGTAAGGATACCAGGATGAATTATGCAGCAACAAGGAATGCATAGTGCTATCTTGTTCACTTGTCTAGCTGTGTATATTGTGTGGATCAGTTTATGGCTTCCAGGCCCCACTGAATTGCAGTAGTGCTTTCCTAAGGTGAAGGAGGCGGGGAAGTGGATCTCGCCATCATTTCATACTGGAACAAGTTTCGTAATCTTTGCTTTGGACTGTGCCGGTGCCATTGCTTTGTTGTGCAGAGGACTGACTCTACCTCAAGCCTGCAAGTTGGACTGTGTTGTTGTCAAACCCAGCAAGGCAAAGTTTGTTCTGTACCGATTTGAGTTCAGACGCTGTCATTGCCTGGATACTGCATTGATGTAGCAGCTGGAGAGGTCTTTCATATGCATTGTTGTTAATTTTAGTAGTTATGTACAGCCTGCTTGGATTTTAACGTTAAAGAGCCATCTGTTTTGAGCTTTTTTTGCAGTAAAGGTGGGCTGTTGGTTCATCTCGTATATATGGTATTTGTGCAGTGTTATGCGGTACTTTGTACTGGCAGTATTTATTGGGGGTGAGAGTTGTGTGTTTTTAATGTGGGCATCGTTAGTACACGTGCGTGGAGGTCTACACGTTAGTTGTAGGCTCCATTTATCTGTGTTCAGACCCTGTTAATTTATCTGAGACAGTGAAATGGTCCAAGTTTAGCAGTAAGTTGACGCCCCCACCTGCCTTAGTGGGTGTGAGCAGAACTGTTCTCTGTGTGTACACTTTCACATCTGCATAAGTTATTTGACCTTTACGCTTCTTAATAGTTTTTCTATTTTTCTGATGCAGGGTGGTTTTAAGTTTGCTTGCAGTGGTGATTGTTTATTCATTTAGTTTCTGCTGAATGTTTTACAGGTTTTGATTTGTTGTACAGAGAAATACATTTTTTTGCTTTTATTTACTGCATTCCAAATACGGTATATAGTTAAATTTGTTTTCTTGGTGTGAAAATGCGCATTTCTTACTTTACACACCAAACCTTTCTGTATTTATTTGCGTCCGTAAAAGTAAGCTTTGAATGTGTTGGCCAATTAATTGACTTGCTGAGAAAATCTGTCAATCACAGTAGTATTTGTAAGAGTCTGGCAGGTGCGCATTTCAAATGTAACGTAATACAATATCAAAGAACAGGGGCATGATATTAGATAAGTACCTCACGCTTAGTTCTGTGCAGGTACATTAAACCTCTTTCTGTTGTACTGTTAAACATGCCGTCTGCAGGATAGTGGGCTGATAAAAGTTTAAATCCTAGTTGTTTCGGCTGAGAGTAACCTTAATATCCTCCGTGTTGGTTGACAATGCATATTTTGAAGATAGATTTGGAACTATTTCCCTCGTTCATTACAATATGTTCATTAAATTGGATTTATTGTTGAAGAGCTGTGTTGCTTTTGTTTATGATGATGCATTTTGATGATTTTTTTAAAGTTTATATTTTTGCTGGAAATTATTTGTTTTATACATATTTAAAATTGATGCAAGTGCTATATGTTTTGTGGTTTGTTATAGCTTAAAATGTGTTGCTTGGGCTGTCCTCTTTATCTCCAGCATTGTGTCAAGTTATTGTGCTGTGAGGCAATGCAGTTCCTTACTTATCTGTTAAGATTTCCTGTTGATGATGATCAAAACTTGCGACTCCATGTTATAAATGCTGTCTAATAAATAACCAGACTCTTATCTTCTTGGCATCTTTCAAGTTTAAGGTTTAATACTACACACACCTCCCCACCCCCTTTTTTTGCCTTTGAAATATGCCACTAGGGTTGCACAAGTAGGGTGATGCTGTAGCAGTCATCCCATTGTCCTCTCATACCTTTCAATCTCTTAGAGCAAGAAATCTGGACAAAGTGGGACAAAGGCCCCAAAATAGGTAACATCTGGCAAAATCTGGACATTCTGTGAAAATATGTACAGTCGAGAGGTATTGCAGCACATTTACTGCAGCCTTTTCCTCGTGTTTGTGAAAACCTGAATGTTACTTCAGTGACATGGTGCCGCCCCACCAAAGGATTTTTATACTCATTTTGTTCGTAGTTTGGTGCTTGGTGCTTTCAAGATTTGGATTTGCAGTGGCACAATAAAAGTGGAATCCCTTGTGAGGAATTGTATTCTAAATTTGAGTAGCTAGACTTTCCTATTAAAAAAAAAAACTGTACTTGAGTGGTTAAAAAAGTTGATTGGCTTGTGAGAAATCTTGTTAGGGTACATTAAATGATTAGTAAAAGTCTTGAGTAATCTTGTTCTAGATTTAAATAAGTTTTTAGCATAAGTAACCAGCACATGAATGGTGCCAGCTGAGACTTTTTTTTTTTTTTTTAAGGATTAACATGTGTTAGTCATTTTGAGGGGGCTATATTTCTCTTTAGTATGTACCTTTCAGATGCTTCCTACAGTTTTAAGTAGGATATGTTTGGCTGTGAATATTTTTGATATAGACAAGAGTTTTAATATGTCAATGGGGGGTTGGCTGTAGGATTGGTAAAGGGGTTTTACATTCTGCATAAATAAGAATGAGTAGGAAGTACTGAGTGACAAAGTATGTGCTCACTGTTGCTGATAACATTGGTTGACATGTGAATTAATTCGGGAGATGCAGACTGATGTAAAGAAAGTACATATTCCCTACTGTTAACTCTGGTTAATTCATGTGTGTCTGCTAGTCTTTTTAAATAACTGGAATGTGTTTGACAAACACCTTATAACTTAATCACTCTCCTTACAGACACACACACACACACATATATATGTACATGTGTGTATATATATGTATGTGTGTGTGTGTTTTTATATATATATATATATATATATATATATATATATATATATATATATATATAATGTGTGTGTCAACTGAACTGTCTGTACTGAGCACTGTTTATTTTCAAGGTGACCTAATCATAAAAACTAGATCCACACATGGGTTACAGGCAGTGACTGAAAAACTTTTTTTTTCATCTCACCTGTAGCTGATCTCTGGCACCTCTTTTATCAACTTCCTATAGTCTCATTCTGTGTAGTTATGTTATTGGTATGCTGTATTCCAGTTTGGAGATGGGTGTTCTTGTTGTTGTTCTGGTGTCTGTAGGTACATTGGGAATTTATAGTCCTATTTGAGGGAGGAGGATTTGTTTGATTATATTTTCACTGTGTGCAGTAAAATAACATCGCTAGAAAAAAATGAAGTACAGTAGACTCCCTCTTGTCTGGCCTCCTTTTATCCAGCCATCACATTTTTGCCCTAGCAACAGAAAACAGAGAAGAAAACACTTCTGCCTTCTCCAAGCGAAATAATGACAAACATTGGAGTTTTATACCTTATATTCTTTAGAAAACTGCATGCTGACACAACTCTGTTATTCTAGCTGATTTGTAACATATACATGCTGTTCTGTCTGATTAACCAGCCATTCCTTTATCCAGTCTAAGGTCTAGTCCTAGTGTCACTGGATAAGAGGGAGTCTACTGCATCCTTGTTGGCCATTCTGATGGAGGTGTGCCATTTGGGTCCATAATTATTAGCTTGGAGACAGTGGGTAATCTTTTTTGGGGGGGTCCTGCAGGTTTAGTGCAGTTAATATGTAATGTGAAGTGTTTTTGAACCCCATAGGGTTTTATTTTCAAGTGTAAGGCAGAATACAATACTAATAAATGGGCAGAGTATAAGATTAATAAATCTATAATATAGAATTGTGAAAAACTAATTTTAATTTTTTGTTTGCATAATTTAGTGTTTTTTTTTTTTTTTTTTATCATATCCCACTTTCAAGAACACATTCCCTATTTGGAGTTCTAACTCCACTAGAATAGTTCTTTCCTACCCAGATGATGTGCCAGTTTCTTTGCTAGGCTACGCGGTGGTGGTGCTGCGGTAGCGTTGTTGCCTCACAGTAAGACGCTGTCCGGTTCGATTCTCAGCTAGAGCGTCTTCTGCGTGGAGACGTGCGTGAATGGGCGTACCTTCATTGAAGGTTGTGCGTCAGGGCTGGTAACTCGGCATGTAAAAATCAACTACCAATCATTAGCGGACCGGAGTTCCGCTGTGGCGACCCCTAACTGGGAAAAGCCGAAAGACACAACAAGGTAGGTACTAGGCTGTCGGCCCAAGGGCCTAAGTAAGCCTAGCCAACAAGGTTCCCTGGCTTACGCCACCCAAGAAAGTTAATTTCCTGTCCCCCTGTCAAGCAGAGCCACAGAAGTGATCCCAGGGGAGTATTTCCTATTTCCCATTTATTTATTTTATATTTGTTGACTGGGCTAGTCTAACTGGATTACATGTCCATTTTCAGTAGAGGCCCGGGGAGAAAAGCTCCAACACACACAATACAATATAGAATGTTGCAACAGTCCAAGCTAAACACAGCTGCTGTTAATAAAAATACAATACTTTTAGTGAACATAACCCAAGCCGTAAAGGTAATGTACATAAAAAATGTTATTATACACATATATACATAGATTTAAAATTGCAATACCATGGTTTCTTTGGTTCTTTAAGGATAAGTCTGTAGTTAGTACAGAAGAGTAAAAGGTAAAGAGTATTCGTTAGTATAAAGAAAAAATAGTTAGCACAGGGGCATAACCAATGTGTTCTAAGAAATAGTTTTAGTTTCTGTTTTAAAAAGTGTTATTGAGGAGAGAGAGAGAGAGTTCAGTGGGTAGTAGGTTCTGGTGCTTTCCAACAGTATTGGAGAACAACCACTCATCAAGATTTTTCTTGAAGAGTGTTAATGAGGAACATTGCTTGACATATATGGGTAGCTTGTTCCAGAGTATAGGAAGTCTCTGGGACAGGAATCTATCCCTCCAACATCCCCTGTTTATTAGGGTGACAAGGTTTAGGTCCCTGGCGCATGTAGCTCGGAAGGATTGGGATTTCTTTAGGTGTAGCATGTCCAACAGCTCTGGGTTTAACATAGCTTTATATGTTAGGCTGAGGTCTCCTCAGAGTAGGTGATATGCTACAGAGTAAAGCTGGAGTTTTTTGAGACTCAGTGTAGGGCATCTGTTTGAGGCCAGTAATCCTCTGTGAGGTACTTCTGTGGCCTACTTCTGTGGCCTTTCCAGCTGCTGCAGATGTCTTGTGAGGTACATTCCAAAAGGGGCATTGTACTTTATAATGGGTCTAATGAGTGCAGAGTAGAGGGGAACAATGACTTTTTTTTTTTTTTCCTGGATGAGAACCCTTTTGTGATTAGGTGTGCCACATAGAAGGATTTCCTGACTACTGTGGCAATGTGACTATCAAAGGAAAGACTACTGTCCACCTGGGTCCCAAGGTCTTTCATCACACATTTGGCATTAAGTAGACTGCCGTTTATGTGGTAGTTCATGGGTACAGAGTTTTTACCAAAGGGGATGACGGTGCACTTTTTGGCATTGAGCTTGAGGCCATACTTCTGACATCAGGCGTCTGTCTCAGTGAGGCCCTTCTGTAGGATGTCCACATCATTTGGGGACTCGACTATGGCTCCTAGTTTGCAGTCCTCTGCAAACTTCGTTTTCCAGAGGCCTTCTGTGTTAGCCTGTACTTCAGAGAAGTAGATACCAACCAGGAGAGGTCCCAGAACTGAATGAACCCTGTGGTACTCCACTTGCCACTGGTTTGAAGTCAGATTTGGAGTCTGCAACTTTTACAGTGTGGGTTCTGTCAGTGAACCATTTGGCAACCTATCTTGTGATGTAGGGATTTATACCCAGTTTAGTGAGTTTAGCTATAATTCCAGAATGGGGGATGGTGTCGAAAGACTTGACGAGGTCAAGATAAGCTGTGTGAACCACATTGCCCTCGTCTACGGCTTTGGTGACTGCCTCAAAGAAGTCGATCGGGTTCCGAAGGCATGATCTGCCTTTCACAAACCTGAACTAGGTGGGGTCCAGAGTTTGGAGGCTACCAATGGCTTTGTTTATGAGTTCTATGATGATACACTTCATGGCCTTGCAGACCAGGCTCGTCTGGCTAATAGGGCGATAGTTCCCAGGATCAGTGGTGGCTCCCCCATTTGTGGAGTGGGATAACTGTTACTGTGTGCCATTCAGTGGGCACAAAGCCTGATATGAGATTATGATTGAATGTGGTGCTTAGGTGGGGAGCCAGTTCATTCTGAAGTTTGTGTAAAATGCCGCCTGGGATGTTGCCCGGTCCCATGGATGCTGTGTTTTTGGTTTTAGAGAGTGCAGCTTTTACCTGCATAGATATGATTACAGGGACTCTGCATTCCTCCTGTATAGATATGGGCCCTTTAGTGGGTGAGAGGGGGGTAAAGTTATCTGCCTGGATGTTGGCAATATCAGTTGGTTCTATAATTTTCGTGGTGTTGTGCTGTAACTCTGTGCAGATCTTGGTGTTGCCATTGAGATCCTTGACATAGCTATAGAATGCTTTGTGGTTGCCCTTAGAATCAGTTGCAGTGTTGTTTTCGTAGCTAGCTTGAGTTGTTTATGGCAGGGACCACCAAATTGGCTTCTTTTTTTTTTTTTTTTTTTTTTTTTTTTGAAGGATAGCGTCTTGGATCTGTTTGGGATAGCACGATGCATGCACTCGTTTAAGTGCTTATAGAGTGCATTTGTGTAGGATTCAGCAGTCGTAACTGTATTGTCCATCTGCATGGGTGTCATGAAGTTTGCAACTTCTGTCTTAAGCATGAAGTTGGCTTTGGAGAAATATTTTTACCGTGGTTTCTTTAATGGTGTGTGGGGGCGGATCTGGGGTGATTTAGCTTGTGGTCGGATCTGACCAACGAGGAGTTGATTCCGGGTGTGGAACACCAGTCCCTGATGTTGGTAATGACTAGGTCTAGGATATTGTTGCCCCTTGTGGGGGTGTGGATATCCAGGGCATTGGAATTTTTGAATTCCAGAAAGCGTTGAGTGAAGGAGTTGGTACACGAGTAGTTTTCCCAGTCAAGAATATATAGGGGCAGTTTTTCTATGCAATTAATAGACCTATTCTGTTATTTATCATTTCTGTGTTTTTTATTTTTTATTTATTTATTGTTTGTAATTTTTGTGAAATGTTGTATATTTCACTGGGCTGAGCCTGAAATTGGTCAATATTGATCAGTGGATTACCGTGGTAAACAAATAGTTGAATTCTTGATGGGACATATACCTTTAACATTGCTTGGAATGGTAAAATCCAAATATCTGGTGCAGAATGAATAAGAGAAGACCAGGAGCCAAATGGGAAATGTACCAAACAAGCCTGTATACGAACTCCGTTTATTGCAGTAAAAACACACCAAGATTAAACACTTTCGTCTTTCACATAGAAGACTTCATCAGAATAAAGCGCACTGATTCAAGATCCATTTTTATACCAGTACATGTTAAATAATAGATAAAATTGAGCCAATGGTATTGTCAAAAAAAGTTACATGAAAAAATGGTCACATGAGCAATATTAAATACACAGGATGTTAATGTTCAAGCCAGCTTAGCTTTTTACAAATAAAACACTGTTGTATATTAAATACCTTCAGCATATATTTAAAAATGCAGGCACAGTAATGCATGTAAAAATGTTTTTCATAGATTTGTTTTCCAGGGTTGGAAGTATTTTCAAGGAATCATTTATATCTGGTGGAAAATTAGCTGCTAGTCTGAGTTGCTAAGCCAGCTCTTTTTATTACTTAATAAATTCTTCCAGTCACCCCCCCCCCAATCTATGTCCACAGTTTCCAAAATACCAAATTTAAAACCTTTAAAATTAGAACAAGTGAGGGAATGCCTATATAATGCACTTTGTATCCTTCTTCTTTTTTTAACATCATATACGTGCTCATAGATTCTGCTTATTAACGCCTTCTCCATTTTCCCAACATAGAATCCGTTGCACGTATCACAATAAGCAAGTGGTAAAATGGTTTCCTTTCTTGAATATAACTTTAGATGCCATCTTATTAGCTAGGTGGGTTTGAGCTGCTTTGAAAATATTAGTACATTGGGAGCACCTCCCACAAGGTATTGTACCACAACAACCTTCTATTGGTAAATTCAACTTGTTTTCCATAAGATGTTTAATATTCATGCTCACCTTGCTGATAAACACTGGTGTATCTCCCACTGCAGTTAACACATCATTATTTACCCTAAATATGCTCCAATTCTTTTTAAATATGTTTTTCACTTCATATGATGTAGAACTGTATTGCACTATACATGCATGCTCATAAATTTCATTTCACCAGGATCTCTGGGGGCTAGATTAGTTAATGGGTGGTTTTCTAACAGGGGCTTATATTTTTTCCCCATCTTGTGTAAACCTCCTCAATAATTTGTTCCACAATCTGTTTGGGGTATCCCCTTTCTAAAAACAGTCCTCTTAATGTGAAAAATTCCTGCCTCACATCACTCAACTCTGAAGTCATGCATGGAATTCTTATAGCCTGTCCTTTGACTAAGCTCTTTTTCTGTGAAAGTGGATGTTTGCTCGTATAATGAAGGTAAGAATTACAAAAAGTACTCTTGCGAAATATGTTAGATTTGAAACATGTAGGTGTATGGGAAATTGCCGTGTCCTAGTAATGTATACCTCTAATGTTGTAGCTGTAAGTAAATTCCAAAAGTGAAGTAGTTTTGTTCAGGTGGTTAATAAAGTTAGGGATATCTTCCACTTTTCCCTTTGACAAAATAAAGATGTCATCCAAAAACCTGCACTATAACTGGATGTTGTTCCAAAATTCTTTGGAATACATATTTTAATTCCCAGCCTAATAATACTATATTTGCATATATAGGGGCGCAGGCAGCCCCCATGGCAACTCCTCGTTTGTTGGAAATATTGGCCCTCAAAGAATAAAAAATTAGTCTCTAAGATAAGTGCCATCATTTCTCACACCAGGTTTACTTTTAGCGTGATTCAAGGTGGAACATGTAAAGAATGTCTTTCAAATAATTCTAGTCCTTCTTGCTTAGGAACACAGGAAAAAAAGATCTTTCACATCAGTGGTTAAAAATACCAAATCGGCTGCCCATAGATTTTGTTTAAGCTGTCCTAGAAAATCCCAGGAATCCTTAACTAGATGTACTGCTCTCTCCACTACATGCTTAGTCATTTTATCTACAAACAGTGCCAGATTGTGTTTTGGAGCCACTGGCAGTGATGCTTTTGTGTGTTTTTGGGGTGCCGAATATGACCGACACCTTAGGATAGAAATTGGTAAGAAAATTTAAGGAGCTCATTTAGTAATACGTTTGTCCAGGACATATTCTTCTAAGTAACTGTCAATACGTTGATATGCAATATTTATTTGGTTCTTGGAAACCTGTGCATAATTCTCTTCATTAAATAAAATATTCTGAATAATGTTGGAATAATCCTCTGAATTGAATATTACTATACCACCTCACTTGTCAGGGGTCATAAGTAGTCCCTTGTCCCCCCTCAGTTGATTCATGAGAATTCTTTCATCAGAACTTAAGTTGGCATAAAACTTCTATTCTGAGCACATAATTCATACATGTCTTCTTTCACTGCCTTCTCAAAAACCAAAAACATATGAGGGGATGGAGTGGTGGATTGAACACACTACTTTTCTTCAGAATATTTTTGTGGGCACTTGCCTCATTCCCATGGCAGAATTTGAAGTAGAGTTTGAAAGATTTTGTTGCAGTGGATGATGAAGTGGCAACCTGTAATGAACTTGACCCAGAAGCAATTTTCCAAGTGATGTAGCCAGCATTGAGAGTGCTTTCTCTGTTTACCTTTGTAATAAGAAACAGACCAAGATTGACTCTTTTTTTTTCTTCAGAAAGAATGATTAAACCATGAGAAAACAGTAAATGTATTTTTGTATGATACTGTATATATGATTTTGCTGTTTTGATTATTATTTTGTATGATATTCTGTTATAAAAGCTGTACAGGAAAGTAAAGTTCATGTATGTATCAGTACAGTAGACAGAGTTCCTTATGTTGACCAGCTTGCTACAGTCCCTTGGGTGGTCAGCTTTGAGGTTAAAGGACCGTAACTGGCACTGATGAGTAGAGTCAGGTTTGATATATAATTTTGCAAGTGTCTGCCCCTCGGAGATCTAATGTTATAATGAATACTTTATAAAGCTGTATTTTCACATGTTTTAATGCCATGCAGAGCTTTTTGGTATGAACAAGTGAAACATGTTTTGCCTTTTGTCAGTGTACCTTAGCTCCGATCTGAAATGGTCTTAAAGCAGATGTGTTTTTTTTTTTTATAATATCGGTCAATGGGATTGTCTAAAATCAACTGTACAAACAGGAAACTGAATTTTTTCTTATAGTATTTGATATATGATTTGGCTTTTTAATGTTTGAAAGGTTTGTGCATTCTTTTGCTGAATGATGAGCATAGACTGAACAGAAATGGACCCAATACTGATTCCTAGGAGATACCCCCATTAATATTCCTCCTATATGATGTTTTACCTTGGCTTTAACCTTGCATCTTCTGTTTCTTAGCCATTATTGATTCCAGTCAGACAAATTATTTTAATAATCAAAGATTCTGTAATCTGAATTTTGTCATGAAGGACCAAGTCAGAAGTTGTAGACCAATCTAGATATCACATCAGTGGGAATATTTAGATATTCTTCATGTTTCACTGTTGCAGTTATCACATTTGGGTTATCTGCCTGCAGGTAGCCCTCAGCCGGCCTGCATACCAGAGTCTGCGGATTTCTGCATTGGATGCTGTTGCTTCTTCCATTACGTCAGGGGTATAAAACATGCAGCTGACACCATTACATCAGTCTTTCTTGCCGTGCAGTGCCCGAAGCAGAAGCAGTTCGCAAGTGCTGGTCATCCGACTCCTGAAATTTTCATTTTCGAGTTTCAGACCTGAAATCTTGAACAAGATCGGTATCCCATTGGGGATCCTTTTTTCTTGTTCTATCCAATGTCAGAAAAATTAACAATTTGTCTTCCCTGTGGAAAGCAAATACCTAATAGAAACTTTCATTCTTACTGCGTCACCTGTTTAGGCCCAGACCACAACATCCCTCGCTGTCAGTTTTATGCCTTGTTCAACGCCCGAACTGTTTGTCATCTGATTATTTTTGTAGCTAAATAACTCTGTACTCCGAAATGGTTTCGTTATGCCATCCGACTACCGATCTTCCAAAAAAAAGTAATGATAAAGGCCGCATAGGTCCAAAACTGCCGACGATGCTTCCGTTAAGCTAGTCAACAGTCCGCCAGTACTCGGTGAGGCGCTTTTCTCAGCCCCTGATACCCACTGCTACAGATTTGTAGGACGCCCAAACCCTAACAGACTCATCAGACTATGCATCGGGGGCTCACATGGCAGGGCAGTGCATTCAGGGCAAATGGAACCCAAAACAGATGCACCTGTATATCAATCAAAAAGAAATGTTATCTGTACAGAATGCTCTGACAGCCTTCAAAGACCTTATTCTTCCAGGACAACTATTGGTAAAGACAGACAACACAACACTACAGTTATGTTATGTGGTACATAAGCGGGGGGGAACCCATTCCTACCCACTCTGCAGACTAGCCATGGCTCTGTGGAACACAGCCTTGAGGTACCAAGTGAACTTGCAATCTAAATTCACTGGCAGACAACTTAAGCAGAAATCTCAAGGACCCACACGAATGGAAACTGAAACCCAAAATATTCAAGCTCTTGAGTAACAAATGGGGGACACCAGAGGTAGATCTGTTTGCCTCCCCTCAGAACTACCAATTGAACACATTCTGCACCCGAACTCCCCACAGTCAAGCTAACGAATGCCCTGTCCTTTACCTGGGAAAGCCTCTCAATTTATGCCTTTCCCCCTCTGCCTCTCCTCTTGAAGGTTCTACTAAAGATCAAACTGGGCAAGCCAAGGACAATACTGATTGCCCCAGACTGGCCGTGCCAGCACTGGTACCTCCTTTTGCGCAGGCTGACAGTGCTGCAACCATGGCACATGCCTCAGACCCCTTCCCTGCTGTCTCAGCAGGCAGGCCAGATTCTACCCCCACAGCTTTAAACCCTGAACCTTGCAGCCTGGCTAAATCCCTTGAGCTCACCTCTAGCAACCCTAAGTAAGCAGGTGCTGGATGTCATTCTTGAGGCAAGGAGGCCTAGTACTAGAAAACCCTATTCAGAAAAGTGGAAAAGGTACTGTTCCTGGAGCCAGGCTCAGGGGATGGGCACAACTGTGCCCAGCTTACCTCATATTCTAGATTAACAGAAATGCACCACAAGGACCTATCTTTCTCTTCAGTTAAGATTCATGCCTCTGCCATTTCAGGACATTATAATACTGTTCCACCCTTCTTCTGTCATCCCCTGCTAAAACAATTCCTTAGAGGGACCAAAAATTTAAGCCCCCCCCAGGAGAGCTCCCACTCCAGCCTGGGACCTTAACTTTGTATCGGAAAAGCTCAATCTCCCCCCCCCTTTGAATCAGCTGCTACAGCAGAGTTGAAATTCCTTTCTTGGAAAACAGCCTTACTTCTAGCCATCACTTCCGCAAGAAGATTGTCTGTACTGCAGGCCCTCATGGCAGTGGGACCCTTCATTATCTTCCATGCGGATAGAGTTTCCCTCAGGACAAATCCATCCTTTATGCCCAAGGTGGTGTCTAGTGTGGCTCTAAACCAGTCCATTCATTTGCATACTTTTTTCCCTAATCCACAAAATAAGGGGGAAATGATACTGCATTCTCTGGATGTGCACAGACAGCTTAGATTCTATTTGGACAGAACTAAGCTTCTCAGAAAATCTGACCAGCTGCTAGTTAGCTTTGCTGCAGGGGCAGAGGGGAAGGCTATTTCAAAGCAAACCATTTCCAAATGGATAGCCCATTGCATCTATTTCTGCCACAAGCACCATGGAAAACCTACCCCACAGGGGATAAGATCACATTCCACCAGGGCTGCATCTACCTCTACGGCAGTTCTCAGAGGAGTCCCTACCAGGGACATCCTGGAGCGCAGTACATACTTTCACCAAGCATTACCACCTGCCTATCTTTTTTCTAAATTCAGAGCTGGATTTGCCACAGCAGTCTTACAGGGCCTGATTGCTAGCCCCAATTCTCTTTAACTGCCTCCTCCCTTCCTTAGCTTTGGGAATCAACCCAAATGTGATGACTGCAACAGTGAAACACTAAGAACATAGTACAGTTGTGTACACTTAACATAAACGTAGATGTTAGTGTATTCACTGCTGCAGTTGTGGTTACCCTGCCTCCAGCCCCCTGATTTCTCTTAGCTCTACCTTTCCTTCTTGTCAGGCATATATTATATCCTGTGTATTTACTTTTTGCTGGGGGTGTTCCATACCATATAATTGCTTCCTGTTGTGGGTGCACCTGACATCTGGGGCAAGAAAAACTGATGTAATGGCATCTGCTGCATGTTTATACCCCTGGCGACCTGACGTCATGGAAGAAGCGATAGCATCCGGCGCAGAAATCTGAAGACTCTGGTATTCAGGCCGGCTGAGGGCCACCTGCAGGCAGATAACCCAAATGTGATGACTGCAACAGTGAATACACTCTTAACATCTACATTTTATGGGAAGTTTTCACAACTGTACTTTCAGAAGATTCAACAATACTGTCATTGAATGACAAAATATTCCTTCAATGTAAATGACTTTATCTGTGGTGACTGGCATTCCTTAATTGCATAAATGAGCTGTGAAAAAGCATACCTTGTTAAGACTTTTTTTTTTTCTTTTCCCACCGGAAAGGCTAATCAATCTTATTGGCATGTAATTCACCACCAAACCAGCTGTACCTCCTTTATGGACTGGAACAACTGTAGAGACTCCATATTTCAGGTAGATAAGAAGATAGTAAAGTTGACAGTTGAGCGACTGTGACTTCGTTTAAATTTCTTTCTTTCTCTTTTTTTTGTTCTTACTTTGTTTTATTTATTTATTATTGGCAGATTTGGGTCTGTTGAGTGTGGTGCTTTGTGAGCTCCAGTTTTGCTCCATACTTTGTTTCCCTGTATCTGGATTAATCCCCTTGAACTTCAGGGATGCCAGCAATTGGCAAAGATGATGTGCAGGTTTACCCTGGTCTGTATTGGCTCTGGGAGATGGAGAAGAAAGTGAATGCTGTACGAGTAAGGAAGAGAACTTGCTGCTGTGGCCCAGTGTCCCGTGAGCCTGTGTTATAATCCTAGAAGAGGTGGGACATCTCCCACTTCTGTGAGTAACGTCTCCTTGGATCCACCCATTCTTGCCCAGGTGCATTCCCATTGATTTCTGGGAGTCCAACAGACGTTTACCACTGAGAGCACACCCTGAGCATACACTTTCTAACCCCTTCCCAAATGAAAGCGATCCTGAAAAACCTTGTCATTCTGCTCCACTGCCCTGATTTGCTAACTTAACCCAGTGCACCCAGATCATAGTCAGGACTTCTTTTTTTTTTATGTCACAGAGGTTGTTCCTACTTTTGGCATGTTTCAAGTATTGGGAGGGGTGTATGTTGAGTATCTGGAGAAGCAAGTATGCTAAATATTGATAATGTTGCTTTTCCACAGCCTTCACTCTGTCTGCATACATATTTAAAAGTATTTCAAACACTGGCATTAATGCCTTTCCGGCCTGCCAATAAATCATAACAGTTGTTCCCATAATTTTTGTCCCATACATCAGCTACTCTGCCAGAGATCCAGTTAGTACACTTCTCACTGCTACAGATTCTTCTACATAGGTTGTCTGATTCCCTTCTACTTTTTGATACAGTATTATTTCGATATTTGTGTTTAGAGTTTGCTGTTCAGAGTACTTGTATTCTGAAGGTTTTGTTACTACAGTACAACCTTTTGCAGAGTTGCATGTTTAGTGCACACTTTGTCTAAGAATTAATTTTCAAATTTTAATTTTGCATAGATATGGTATAGAGCTGCAGATCACTGTCTGTACACACCTGCCAGCATAGCAGCTTCACTAAAATATTCTGACCTAGCCTTTTTTTTTTCCCCAGCCCTCTGGGATGCTGACCTCCTGAAGACACAAACTCTGGCAGCACTTATTAGCTGACTATCTAGAGAAGAAGAATCAAGTGCACTTAACTAGGTAAACTGACAAAATTGTTTTAGTGTTATATCAACAGTTTTTTAGAATAATATTGTTTTGCAACTCTTCCTAGGGGTGTGGGTTCATACTTCCATGATTTTCTGTATGAAAGAGTGTATTTTTTTTTTTAACCAGCTATGTAAATCTCTGATCTAGAACAACAACCCAGGAGAGATGCAGACAGATCATTATCTTTTCCTGTTAGGGGTTGCCACAGTGGAACAATGGTCTGCAGAACGATTGGCAGTAGTGATTGTGTTGAGTTGCCAGACTGGCAGACAGAAGGCGCGCAGACATGCACATTCACACGTAGGTCCAGTTTAGAGTGGCTAGTCCACCTGCAGCATGTCTTTGGGGTGTGGGAGGAAACCAGAGCACCCAGATACAGATCAGTGTTTAAGAATGTGAAGAAAATGCATAATATAAAGCAGTGCACGCAGTCTGTGCCAGCTAATGGAAAGTTAGACTTTTATATAGACACTGTTACATTGGGGCTTAAATAAAGAGAATACCTGCATGAAGTAGTGCAGTTTCCAGAAGAACTTGAGATAACCAATGGCTGCCAAATTAAGTAATGGTACACTAATATATTGCGGATCTTTTATGTATTTAGATGAAAGGACTAGAGAGAGGGAGATAGAAAAAAACGGGGAGGTGTTGAGCAGAGCTAGACCGAGAACTAAAATATTAGTTGCTTGGGGTAAAAAATACAGAAATGTACACTGTGGACCAGGTTGTATAGCCCCTCGCTACCAAAACAGAACTGCAGTTTTGTCAGTTGGTTTTCGGTATACTTGAGGAAAAATATGGTGTATAGCACAGCAAGATTGTGCCATTTGTTTCCTTAGTGCACAGAGTTATTAAAGAGGAAACTGGAAGGATAAGACTGCATGAGTACACAACAGACCAAGTGTGTGTGTGTGTGTGTGCGTTCGCGCACACTACACTTAACAGCACATTTAAGCACTTGAGGAAAGAATCCTGTAAAGAAAGGGTTCCTATCTTCACTTCTTGTGCACCATGAATGCCTGTAATGCAGTGAGTGTTGGAGGAGAGTACACTATAAACAGATGATGCAGATGTTAATCTGTGCAGTCTGCTTGTGTGTGCTGCAATAAGCTCTTGAATCGCAATCTAATATTGAGGTAGGATGCACAGTGCATGGCAGCTGATGTGCCCTACGTTACAGGAATACACAAGGTCTTGTTGGGAGGTCCTGAATTTTATGATGGTAGTACACACTGTGTACTTTTGCCACCTCACAGCAAGAGGTTCCTAGGTTCGATCCTCGGGTGGGGTGCCTTCTGTGCGGAGTCTGCATGTCCTCTCTGCTGATATGCCTCTGTGTTTCTGCCTTTGCCAGACCTCTCAAACACTCGGGTACATATTTGACCAGACTCCGGGAAAAGTATATAAAAGGTCAGGGACACCTTTAAAATATTAGTGCCATTAAGTTGAGACTTTGAGAGAACCAGAGCATATTTTCTGAAGTAAAAGAAGTGTCTAACTCTTAATTATTGTCATTACTCATTACGTGTAATTCACCACCTTTCTGGCCAAAGTCAGTAGTTTTCGGAGGGATTCAGAGGGACAGAGCTAAATTGTTTCAAAATCAGGGACATCCCTCAAAATTAGTGACAGTTGGGAGGTATGGCCTCTGCCCTAAACAGATATGCCAGTGTTTGTCCTGCTATGATACTGTGTGTGGGTTGTAAAGTGATGGTGTAACATTATTTCCTGCTAGAATGGCTGCTTCTCTTATCACAGTCATGTAATGTAATCCAACAACAACTGTTGGTAAAGATCCACAGAACAAGTTGTGTGGTATGGCATTCCTATTTTTCCTTTACATTCACTCATTCTGATGCATGATATATTTATTTCAGCACCAACTTGTATATCTACCGTGGCTTAGTAGTACTTCATGCAGTGTAGTGTGTACAAGGCCCGGTGTTCGAGACTGAGGTGTTTTATTTTGCTGCTGAGCAGAACAAGGGCCGTCACATACAGCGTGACTAGGGCACCTTTAAGCAGTTGTAAGTGGGTTTGCGTAATGTTTAGCAATGCTTAGCTAAGCACAAACAAGAGCAAACCCACTAACTACTGCTTAATGGTGCTTACTCCCGCTATCCCCCGCGCTCATTTCTTTGAAAGAAAAGAAAAATGGGGATATAGGAAAGTGGTGAAAAAGGGGCACAAAGAGGGAAAGACAGTAGGGAAAATAGATCGAGATGTGCAGGACTGGTGTAGGGAAGGTCCATAGCTGCCCATTTCTTTAACAGCAACAGCTGTGCATATGGAATACATTTGGAGGTAAATATGAAACCTTCAACCCCTGAGAGAGGGGTGAGGACAAAGTATGTTGTAATGCCAATTAAATTACATTTTATGTTTCCAGGGGACATGTGTGCAAAATGGGCTGCTATGTAAGGAGCGTAATTTTTTTTTTTTTTTTTTTGGGAGCAGATTGCCCTCTTTTTTTTTTTTTTTTTTTTTCAGGTGAGAGTGGAATGTGGGGTAGGGGACGTAGGTATATTTGGGAAGGTAGGTTGGGGAGGTAAACAGACAAGACAAACAAGACTCATACAGGGGCGGGATATGACACATGGTGGGTGAACACAGTTGATGGGGAGGGATGTTTGGAAATCGCAAGCCCATGAGCCCATAGGTGGCAACAGTGGAACTGAGATCCCCACCCATTGGCAGTCACCACTGCACCTTCACAGCCCAGTGGGTGGCTGTGTAGGAGGGGCAGGCTGACCCGGGAGTTGCGCCACTCGTGCCTCAAGCTGGCGTAGAGGTTCTGCAACAGAACGCTCGATCTCTCAATGCACCACAGCCTGTACTGTTCGAAGGGTGATAGGTGGCCCTCCTCCACCCACGCTTGCACGGGGGGGTCAGGCCCCATCCCCTGCAGCGCTTCCACCTGAAGGTGGCACAGGGCCAACAGAGGAGGAGGAGGTCCCAGGCTGGGCACTGGACCTGCTGGTGCCATGGCCAGCTGAGGTGGGACAGGTGGGTCTGCTGGGACCAGCCTTCCCATACAAACTATGTTTTGGAGAATTTTAATAAAGATGTGGGTTAGTAACAGGCAACAGCATTCCCATTTAGTTATAACAGCATGCAGAAGTTGGATTTTGCTAGATCATTCTATACATGAGCTGTATCTGACATACAAACTGTCAAGGATGCAGATGTTACTGCTACATATTGAGAGTTGCTCACACACACTACTGCTGAGATGGTACACTGCCAGACTCAATTTCACCTGAACATATCTAGATAATTATATGAAAGTAATCAGTTATATGTTAACAGCTCCCTACATTTCTGGCAGCACACTGACATTTCTGGGGAACACAATACTAAGCTACTCATGTGCCAGATTAACCTGTACACGCTGGGCATGGACCCAACAGTTAAGGGCTGTAAATATGCATAAAAACTACTGGTACTCCCTTCATCCACTTTGTATGGGCCTACCCAAGTGTGGGTTAACTAACACTGCTTAATACAACAGTACTATTTCTAAAATGCAACATTACAACAACATATCAAAGAATCACACACACACACTCCAGGAATTATACCTTTATTAAAGATTTATTACACCTTTATTGGGTTAAAACACTGTTTTGAAGGCTCTCTCATTTATTTTATATAACAGTACATGCCGAATAATTACTAACCTGCCTGGTGATGCAGCCTATCTTCATGGGCTTGCTGATTTATAGCCCAGACACCTGCAGCTGTGAAGTAAATGCAGTGATAATGAGACATACCTATCCATAGTATAGACAAGAATAGCAATTCTTAAATACTTAATACAATGGCTACTTACTCAGTAGTGGGGCATTTGCCATCCCACGGGCCTCCTGGATCCACTGGTCCAGTTGATCCTCCTTACGTCGCTTCAGGTCAGAGTAATGGTGCCTGACCTGCTCACCAGTCCGAGGAATGCCAGATGCACTGGTGAGATCATGAGCTAGACAGTTCCCGGCTTCCGTTTTGTATTGGGTGCCCTGGTACTGACCCCGCAGGAGTCTCTTCTCATGATTGTGGACAAGGAGACAAACCATTACTTTGGTCTCCTCAGTGCCCCAACGCTGCGCTCGAAATAGAGTGCCTTCTCCAACACTGGCAATGCAGAAGGGAGCTACAACCATTTATGGCAAGTATTCCCGCCTGTGGAGCTTAAGTATGCCTCATTTCCCGCACTTATTTGTGATTGGCCAGTTTTGAAAAAAACTAAGCTGTAGGCACACCTGCTTAGCTGATGTTAGCAATGTTTAATATTCCTTTGATATGTGTCTGTTGAAAGTGCATGGTTATGAAATGCTGTCATGGCTCAGTGGTTATGTACTGTGACTGTAGTGCACAGTATCCCGGGTTTGAGCCCTGTTATTGTTTATTTTCCTACTCGTCAGACCTGAATGGTTAAGGTACAGTAAAGGAGGTGTGGCAGTGTTTAGCTGACTTTGCTCAGTGTTGTTTGTTGCCCGACGCGCTGGTTAGCGCGGTGTGCAGCTACGCGCAAACATGTTCTATTTGCGCTAGTTTGCGCGATGCGCAGCTCCACGCAAAGACATTGTGCTAGTTAGTGCAGTGCTCAGCTACGAGCAATTAAATATAAATATACTCAATACTGGTAAAATATGCTTAGCAGTGCTTTACATTGCTTAAAATAAGTTACTCATGCATCAGTATGCATAACCATTTCACCGTGTATATATATATATATATATATATATATATATATATATATATATATATATATATATATATATATATATATATATATATATATATATATATATATGTATATATATATATTTATATATATATTTATTTATTAAAAATTCGTTCACTACTACATATAAAATTTCAATGCTTTTTACAAAACTTTAAATAATACATGTCAGGAAATATTTTTGTATACAGATTTCCAACAGAAAAGGAAAAGTGTTGTGGTGGGACTCGAACCAGGAATGCTTCCTCTTTGTGCGAACGCTCTAACCACTACTCTATCGCTATTCCGCTTAATTTGTATAGATTTTTCTTATTATCCTATTCGGTGTCTAAACTGCTAACTGTAGCTAAGCAATGGGCAAACCCGCGCAAATACAGGCAGCTATATCGGAAATGGGGGGGACATTTCTTTTACTTTTTATATTTGTACGGGGTTTACTATATGGGGGAGTGTAGTGGTAGAATGTACACATGTGAGCGGACTCGCTCATGTAACTAGATATTTCCCGAGTTTCAAACTTGCAGGGGCGTGGATTTTTGGACTGATCGGCAGTCTGACACGCCCCCTACACTCGTCCACACTCCGTGTTAGTTTTAGAGTTGAGGCAGCACTCCCTCATTAATATGCATGGCGCGCTGCCATCTTACTCTTAGACTGGCTCTTCCGTGTAAGACTAATTTAGTCTTACACGGACGATTAGTGAATCCTGGGGAATGTGTTATTTTCATAAAGGAGCATTAAGAATTCTAAGAACTAAGCCAGTGCTGAAATGGGGAAAGATATCTATAAGAATGTTTGCAAGTAAGGGTATAGAAAATAGTCAAGAGGAGGCGTGGATTTACTGGAAGAAATTAGAAAAGGAATTTTGGAGGGAAAATTACTAGTGGTAGATGGGACTAAGCAAAAATGTGGACTGCAAGTTGGAGATTTGGAGATTGATAAGAGCGTAGAAAAAGGGGGGTGCATGGGCAAGGAAAACTGGGAGTGTCTAGTGAAAGACCATGTCAGGGAGAATTTTAGTTGTCTTTGATGCCTTAAAAAAAGGTCATTATTAGGGCATATAAAATATTGCATTACTTTTTCTGTAAGAACCAATTGGAAGGTGTTAAAAAGATTTGAGTAAAGGGCATAGAAAGGCAATTTTATAAAGGAACAATGGGAAGCAATATGTAGGGTTCCATTGTATGCAGTAAAGACCAGAATGTTTAGGATTTTTGCATGGCAGTGTTTGCATAGCATTTTTTATACCTCAAGTAGATTTAAGACCATCTTTTCTCAGGTAGGTAGCAAGATGTAATGGAGAAGAGTGGGAAATTTGGGAATACAATGAACTGGCCGTTTTTTTCTAAGCCAGTTACAGGAACTGGGTTGCTTAGATATATGATGGCCAAAAAAAGCAGTTCCTAGAAAATAGAATTTGAAACCTGAAGCAGTCCTAATGGAAGCTTTGAATATTGTAAAGGAGGTAAATGAACTGGATGTTGAATCTTTAGAAAAAGGAATTGGCACATTTCTTAGGAAAAAATGGCATTTATGGGAAGAATTCTTGCAGAGTGATACTCAGGAAGAGTGGTGAGTTTTAAAGATCATGTATGTCGCTTGCCAGGTTAGGATAAAACAAGCGAGCATCGTGGGTTCTTGTTCAAGCAGCGTTATTGTATGCAAACGCATCATAAATGTGGTTAAGTAACTTTAACTTATAAACATTAGCTGTCATGCACATGGATTCATAGGTAGGTACTAGGCTATTGGCCCGAGGGCCTAAGTAAGCCTAGCCAACAAGGTTCCCTGGCTTACGCCATTCAAAGTTAATTTCCTGTGCCCCTGTCGAGCAGAGCCACAAGTGATCCCTGGGGTGTATTTCCTATTTCCCATTTCCCATCCACTCATCATGATTTTTCTTGAAGAGTGCTATATGCTTGCTTGACATAGATGGGTAGCTTGTTCCAGAGTATAGCGGAGTATATGGATGTTAACATTCTGGCTGCCCCTTCAAAATGGCACTGAAGCTAACACATGCTTGGTATTTATATGCACACACAGGTCTTGGAAATGCTTCTTAAAGGTACAACACACCTGTTATTCTACGTCCTCTCTTTGTGAAGATGAGTTGGACATTGTCACTGAAGTTAATGCATATGCAATTTTATATAGAAATGATTTTCATCATGCAGTTATACAAAGCTAGATACATATATACAACTACATCCAAGTTGCTTTGTATTTCACACTAGGCTTTGAAATGCAACCATATCCTGTGACAAAACTCGTGGGATCTGGTGTAGCAGTTGTGATTGTCTCTGCTGACAGTTCAGTCTTAGGAACATTGGAATCATCTGCTGGAACAGTATTGGGAATCAAGACACGTTCTGGAACAGGAATATCATCTGGATTTCTCTGAGAGTTAGTCTTTATCACAGGTATGATGCTGCAATATCAGTTCTGCTACAGGAAGAAGATGTTTGCGAGTTTTCCTGTACTCCACATGCTCGGATTTAACAAATATAGGATCTCTGCTCTGCACAAATACTCGTTACTTGACCAATCTGATCTAAACCTTTCGCCATTTGTATCCTCAGTGTCTCTCCTTTTTTTTCAGTGAACAAATAAAGATGCTAGACTTGTCATAGCTGGACTTTTGGAAAGAATGCTTTCTAGATCACTGGGTTTTGATTGCTTGGTTGTTCTTAGCTTTAGGCCTTAATAAACTAGAACTGATAGCTAATGTTGTTCTGGTTTGCCTAGATAGAAGTCTCTGAGCAGGTTAGCCAAGTATATCGTCACGGGGTATGTTTCTGAGACTGAGTAAATTCAAAAAACGTCTGTAGTATCCCGCTTTGACTTCTCAAGTAACTGCTTTGCAGTCTGTACTGCACGTTCAGCAAGTCCATTTGATTGCGGATACTTTGGACTGCTAGTAACACGTACAAAGTCTCATTCTCTCTGGCAAATTTTTGAAACAATTGACTGGTGAATTGCATACCATTGTCAGAGATTAATTTCTGTGGACTGCCATGAACTGAGAAATGGCATTTCAACTTAGTAATGACTGTAGTATAAGTTAAATTAGGTAGTAAATTGATCTCAGACCAATTTGATTGAGTCTTCCAGTACTAAGTAACATTGATTGTTCCACTCTACTATGTCAGTAGCTACAATTAGCCAAGTCAAACACCTGATCTACCTTAGTCAAGTGGCTCTCTTTGCAAATCTGTGCATCAGCATTGCTATATTTATCAGGCTAACAACATATGGTTAAAGCTGCGGTGGTGCAGTGGTAGCATTGTCGCCTCACAACAAGAGGTTCTCCCATTCGATTCTTGGCTGGAGCACCTTCTGTGTGGAGTCTGCATATCCTTCCCGCGGTCAAGTGGCGTTTGAAAGACCTAGACAGTACAAACCACTTAATTTCTTGTCAGTAAATCTGCTGTATCAGTCTTTTCACCAATTACTGATACACCATCTACATAGACCTGCAACAGTATGCTTTCTATTTCATTATTAACTTGCTTTTTGGCATGACCCTTCTTTGTAACTGTGTGAGGCTTACTTGTTTTACAAAATCTTTGAAAATGGTTCCATTTCTTACACTTATGACATTGCTGACCAAATGCCATGCACTTTTTTCTTCCAGACTCCTGGTTAGCACCACAATGGTGACTGCACTAAAGCTTGATTTGGGTTTTGCTGATTCACTCTTGCGCTGTATTGAGCGATGTCTGTTTTGTTGTAAGTACCCTTGGTTTTGCACTGAGCATGTTCCTTTAACTGAACTGTTCTTGGAATGTGCTGGAAGAGTACGGGTTTTACCTGGAAGGCCCGCAGGGGCTGCTGCTGCTGCCATGTGCTTACGCCTGCTTTTGCCTGTCACATGTTGCATGCTATCTACATGAGCTCTGGAGCCTACTTGAAACCATGCTGTTATCACTAGCATATTTGTGTGCCTTTCCCGCTGTGGTGGTGCTGCGGTAGTGTTGTCACCTCACAGTAAGATGCTGTCCGGTTCGATTCTCAGCTAGAGCGTCTTCTGTGTGGAGATGTGCGTGAATGGGCGTACCTTCGTTGAAGATTGTGCATCAGGGCTGGTAACTCGGCACGTAAAAAACTACCAATCATTAACGGACCGAAGTTCTGCTGTGGCGACCCCTAACCGGGAAAAGCCGAAAGACAGCAACAACATTAATCTGACAAATCTCAATGGCTTTACTCAGCATTAAATCACTGTTGCGAAGCAAAATCTTTCTCGCAGCAGCATTATTAATACTGCACACGAGTTGGTCCTTTATTAACTCCTCCCTTAAATCACCATATCTGCACGTGTTATCTTCATTTCTCAGATCAGTTGTATACGCTGCGAAAGTTTTCCCTTTCCTTTTGGTCTCTCGTGTAAAACTAATGCCACCCTAGTGTAACATTAGACTGGGTGTTAGCATTTCTCTGAATTTGCACTTTAAAGACTTTGGGTCTTCCCTTAATTCAGCCTGCGTAGTAACACGAGTTTCTTCTTCACCTTCATATACTGCTGATGCATAGACCAAATGAACACTCCCTTTTAATGGCTTCTGACCCTGCTAGGTTCAGCAAAATGAATGCCCTGGTACTTGCATCTTTACCAGAATAATCTGCTTGTGTAAATATATAGTATTCTTGCTCAGAAGTTCTCCAGTTCTCTGCAGTGCTCTGATCAAACACAAGTGGTTGTGGCTTGTGAAGTCCATCTGCCATATTGACATCTCACTGAAAACTCTTGTAAATATGCACGAACACATACACTTGTACATAACACGTATACATATGCTTGAAATTTATGCCAGTACTTGTACCAACACAAAGAGCCCTTGTATAACTGAATTTCACAAAATAAATTTTCTGGGCACTGTATCACTTTTTGTAATCTCTTTACTGTAAAGCCACTTGCCTTGAAATTGTTGCTACACAAACAGTTTATTTTGTAAAGGCAATAATGCTAAAGTCATTTATCATAATTACTTTACTTTACCGTTTGAGCTTTTGTCTTGTAATCGCTTTAATGCCAGAGCCATGTAATCAGCATTTTACTACCAAAGTCATCTATCACCATTTTAAGAAACATTTCGAACTGCACAGTGTGAATAAACTGAGCAGTAGAAGCTGAGGGCAAATTTTGAAGTAACTGTACTTTGCGAATACACTACTCGAAGTAATGGCATTTTACAAATGAACTGTTTCGAACTAATGGCATTTTGCGAATACACTGTTTTGAAGTAATTACTGTTTGCAAATGTATTTGGCAGAAGAAGCTTAGAGTGAGAAACGCCTCAAAATAACTGTACTTTGCAAATAAACCGTGCACAGCACACTGGAATCTCCCCAAAATGGCTGCACTTTGCCACACAACTCTGTATAGTGCAAGACACGCTCTGTAATGGCGGCATTCTGAGCAGACACACCCAGGCACAAGAAAGTTTTCAAAATAGCTTCACTTGACTGCACTTTGCACGCAACAAACACTTTGGAATTAATGCACAGCAATATGCACATACTGTAAGCACTTTTATACACTTTGAGATACATCGAACAACTCTAGTTATGTTATGTTATTTAAGGCTTCAATCAATGCGAAGTACTAGGCTTCAGTCAATGTGAAGTAGTACCAAACACAGTAATTCGCCCAAAACACATGCAGTCACCTTTGCTTTATTTATACGTAATTTGCCCTTTCCTTCCCTTTTATTATGGTCGATTCGCTCATTGAAAAGTGCCTTTTATGCCCTTTATGCCTTTGTGTTATATTTGTTTTGCTCATTTAATCTCTCTTCATGCCCATTATACTTTCTTGTGCTTGTTTTAACTCTAAATGAGCTCGTTTTACAAGTCTGTGGCAATTCTGAAACCCTTTATGTACTTTTCTAATGCTTGTTTTATCAAATAACTGTTTCAAACATTTCGTCTGATTTAATGAGCTCTTTACTTCGTTTGCTTAATAAACGTTTATGTGCTATTCATTTGCTTAACAGTACATTTTGTAATGTTTCAGTAGCTTGTTAATTCCTCTATCAGAAACAAAAAGATTCTGCCAAAGTGTCTTAATTCTCATAATTTAAAATTCTTTAGAAATCATTGGTGTTTTGGTGAGGGTGTTGTAGGTCTGCATGCTCCCATGTCATCACGCACAGTAATGACTTGAGGTTGGGGGGTGCAGAATGTACTCGCTGACTTTTTTTTTTTTTACATACAATTAGTAATGTACTGGATACAAGTAATATTTTATGAATGCACAAAACTCTTCAGCTGTATTCATTCGCAAAAAACGCAAAGAAAGACAGAGACGGACCGTTGAGGTCCAAAACCGATGACGAAGCTTCTCCTAAGCCAGTCGCCGGTACTCACTGAGGTGCTTTCGCAGCCCCTGATACCTGCTACTTTTGAGTCGCAGGCCTCTACCGAGACCCATGCGGAGTCTGGTATGCCGCAAGATACTCAAGAGTATTGAACCCGCAGATGTCTCTCTGTTGGATGGGTCCGAAGCCGCTGAGCAGGCACCGGCTTCTGAGGGTGTTTTCGGGCCTCAACATTTTTATATAAAACCGCCAGCCTCAAAAACAAGGTCAAAAGCATCTTCTGTCATCTAAAAAACTGATGCCATGTGCTCAGGCCTCAATGCCTAAAAAACAGATGATCAAAATGGCTGAGGGCTTAATTACCTTGATCAGGGGTCCCCCCCTGCTAAGAGGCCTAGGCAAGACACTTATGAATCTTCAGATCAGGTTTCCATTTCTTCTGATCAGGAATTTTCCATTCCACCCTATGAGGATTCTTATGCAGAGGAATCCATCCCATCTGCTTCTCCACCTGAGGATTACTCTTTTTGGTGAAACTTTGCATACTTTAAGGGAACATTTTCATTGGGAGAGTCAGGACTTCTCTGAATCAAAAAAGAGGCTTAGGGATTTCCTTCTTCCTCAGCATAGGCCTTTGGCTATACCTCTTGTATTAGACATTGTTGATGATGTGTTTTTGGAGTCAAGCATGGCTCCTGATTCCCTACCTCCGGCTCCTAGTAAGCCAGACAGATATTACAGGGTTCCTGACTCACACAAATTTCTTTTCAAAAATCCTGCTGCTGACCCTGAGACTTATTTCACAGGGTCCCAAGGATGCTACAGCCAAAAATCCTACCCCCTCTGATAGAGATTCCAGGGCACTGGATAGATGGGGAAAGAAGGTTTATACGTCTGCTACCTTGGCAATCGGAGCCTTAAACTGCCAATTTCTTATGCTTAAATAGCAACAGCATGTTATGGGCCTACTGAAGCAGAAAATGATGATTTCTGATTGTGTGGAAAATAAGGAATTACAGGAATTATTGCATTCAGCAGAACAGGTTGGAAAGCATACTTTGCAATGTGCTTTTGATTCCTTGGAGGGCTCTTGCAGGGCTGCAGTTACTGGATCTGTGATTAGAAGGCATGCCTGGCTCAAGGAGCAAAATCTGCCTGATCATGTTAAAGCTAAATTGTTGGATGCCCCTTTCAGCATGACACTCTGGTAATAAGGCAGAATAGGTTTTAAAGAAAATGGAAGATAAAGCTAAATCTATGCAAATGGTAAAAGATTTCTTGCAAGTGGAGCCACCCAGGTTTAGTAGGTACTGGCCTACTAAAAATTGGTCCTTTCTAGTGTCCAACAGAGCCACTCGAGGCAAATCCAGGCACTCAAAAGGCTCCATATACCAATCACAGGGTTCTTATAGGTCAAAGCACTGGGGTGCCTCCACCTCCAAATCTGGAGGAAACAAATGACAACCCTACAGTAAGCAGTCTCAATGATTTTCCTCTACCATCACCAAGCACTTATCTTTTGGCAGCCCCCTTGGGGGGAAAACTAGCACTTCATGCTCAAAATTGGCAGTTAATTACCCAGGACAAGTGGGTATTGAACATAGTGTCCCAGGGGTACAGATTTCATTTCCATACTTTGCCAATTCCAGACAGATGGCCAGATCTGCCACAAAATCAGTGGGCAGAGGCTCAGAAACAAGTTGTATCCCTCATGGATATGAGGGCTAGTCAACCAGTACCAGAAAAGGAAAAAGGACAAGGTTTTTATTCAAGACTCTTCCTGGTACCCAGCAAAGACCATTCTTGGCATCCAGTGCTGGATTTATCGATTTTTGAACACGTTCCTGCACATTCCAAAATTCAAACTGCTGACTTTACAACAGCTACTGCCTATGCTGGACAGAAACTTTTGGTTAGTGACTCTAGACTTAAAAGGCATACCTGCATATCCCAGTAAGGGAATCCTGCAGAAGATACCTCCGCTTCTAGGCAGTTGTTTTGCATTACCAATTCTCTGCACTGCCCTTTGGCTTATCTACTGTGCCCAGGGTCTTTACAAAGTGCCTGGCACCAGTAATTGCATTCTGCAGACAAAGAGGTATACAAATTTATCCTTATCTGGACGACTGTCTCATTCAAGCAGGGGACAAGGACAACTCCCTCTTTCAACATCTGCCATTTGTAAAGATGCTTCTAACATGCCTTGGGTACACTATAAATGAAAAGAAATACCAACTGGTACTCTCTCAAATAATTACATTCCTGGGTGCAAGCTTGAGTACAGCTGCCCAGAT